>NC_142208.1:12677878-12991767 GCF_049639895.1 Pseudopodoces humilis | reverse complement strand
CATTAAGCAACAGAAGAATAGGTTATTTGTGATGGAATTCACTCCAGGTAGTTGACATCACTCAGCAGCAGACCACAGCAGCAGAGCTGAAAGAACAGGGAAGCATTAAATAAGAAAGTCGGTGTGCAGTCGTGCACACTGAATGGCGTCTTCATGGAGCAGCAGCAGCAGTGAGCACTCTGTGTTCTCTGAGCTTTGGTGGGGTTTGTAACCTGTGCACTCCATGTTTAATGGACACAGGGGAGTGAGGACTAGTTGTGAAAAAATAAAATACTTCCTCATACTTTTACAGAGCCCCTTTGGAATAACTGCAGTCCGTTCCTATTTGTCTGTGAACACAAACTGAGATAATCTTCCTCCCTCCTTTCCATCCCTTGGCATAATCCTTGCACTACTTTGAAGCATTTCATAATATAGAGGAATTTTATTTCTGACCCATGAGAGAGCTGAGGCTTCTGAGCTCTAAATAATCCTGGCCAGATTGAATCTCTTCACTGTCTATCAGATGTTACCACTTGTAAGACCATGAAATGCTTTTAAGTAAAATTTGTTCTCACTGCGTGACTTGATTGCTTTTAAGAAATGGTGAGTTGATTCTGTATATCATGCAAGCCACAAGTCATTTTATCAGGTCCTCTGTTCTCTTTAACTTTGTAATGCGTTCCATTCTTCTCGCATAAAGGAATAGAACTGAGAGAAGGACAATTCTCTTCCCCTATCTTTGTGATAATGAGGGACAGTGTTTAAAACATGCCAGTTGGAACTTTACATTTAGTTGTATGTTTCTTGTTTTTTAGTTGACAAGATGAAGTTTGAAGGGTTGCAAAAAGTAGAAGTGAGATGAGCCAGAATTAAACTGCAAATAGCATATGCCTTTATTCCTAGTGGTTTGATGTAAGATGGAATACATTCACCGAGTCACCATCCAGGGACATTGTTAGAATGAACCAGCTAGATGTTTTCTGGAAGAAAATACACAACTTTCTATCTAACATATCTTTTATGTGCACCCAAGTGGAATAGCCCAATTCAGCAAAGTTTTGGTTAATGCCTTTTGAAAGCCAAGCTCAGATGACTTCTTGGGAAAGAGCAGTCCATGAAGGACCTATTTTTCCTATGGGAATGAGAATGTCACTGCAGATACTCCTCCATGAGGTGTACCATACTGCACTCGCCCTCAGATATTCTTTGTACTTATTGCACCTGTTGCTGTTTATCAGGTACATATACAAAATGCACCAACTATAATGCAGAATAGCAACTTCATCATGTTGTACTATGTATGTAATTAAGCAAGGTCTTATACAGTTTTCACACCATGAGAAAAAAAGGCAGAAAAATGCTGTGAATTATGCAATGGTGAATGGTTAAATTCTTCCTTCTTTCATGTGTATTTTATACTGCAAGTCACAACTCCCAGGCCTAATGCATGCACTGATCATTTGTTTTGCAACCTGTCAGTCTTATTTCATCTTAGCCATCTCTAAAACAATTTAGACTGTAATATTTGAAACAATTATAGATGATTATGGGTTGTTTCACTGAAAGTTGATTTTATTTAAATCTCAGATTCTTATCCATGTTCTCTTAACATTTGTATAAACGAGTGACTGGTGAATTTTAAGCATTATTAGTAAGTTTAATAGTCAGACTCTTGAAGGGATTGTAAACTTGTTACCTTTTTTGTTAATTTGCTGCCTTCCCCTTTTAAACTTGAGTAACAAATGAAGTTTAATTAACTCCTACCTTCTTGAACCTGTCCTTTCTGATTTAGGTGCTGATTCTTTGAGTTGCTAAAATATCTTGTTTATTGAAAAGTGAGAATGGAAAATACTGGAAAGAAACAATAAGTTAGGTGTGGTGGCTTTTCTGATTTTGTTTGGTGTCATGTCTCCCCGTTTCCCCAGATTGTTTTTCCCTAACCACCATGCTGGCTAGATTTTGGAGCTGCTTAGGAGAGGTTTTAGAGCAAAGTTTAGGCAGTAAATGATTGGAAACCATAACAGCATTCTTGGCATCTGCTTGATAATTTTGTATAATCAGATGCCTCCTTTTAGTTAGTGGTTTGTTAAATCAATGGTTTATAGATTTTTAAGTGCTTCACTCTGCGTGCAGCTCTAAAGCTCAGTTTTAGGTTCCTGGAACTGAAGTTGCTGATCTGGAAGGCACACTTCCTCTAGCCTCCCTCCCCGTGTGTTTCAGTCTTTTGTCTTTTAACAGTTATGTTGGAAAGGGTAAATTTTAAAATGTTTTAAATGTTAACTGTAAGAATAGTGAAATGTCAAACAGTGAAGTTGTAACTTCTGAGTGCAGACATTATGAAAGTGCTCAGTCCCAGCTTCTACACTAATTTTTGACACTGTATGTAAATGAGAAGAATATGTTGTCCTACTACAGAAAGTTCATTGGACAGGATATTGTCTGGGATAAAACTCTGGGATGAAAGGCAAATATCATGTAGCAATGTTCTTCAACCAGGAAAGGTATAGTGAAAAAATAAATAAGCATAATGATCAAGGACTTCATGGCAGTTAATACAGATAGCTAAATTACTTTTTGATTATTTATTTGCATAATTGGACCATCTTTTTAATTCATGTTGGGCAAAATCTTATGTCTGTGAATGTGTTCACTACTGGTGTGGTATTCTGTAAGTGATGCTACAGACAAATTATATTCAGCATTTTGTATATATACACTTTTCTTGGGGTTACTATTTGATAAGTACATCAAAATCTTGAAAGCCATCATCAAGCAAGAGAATTGTGTTTGTGTACATAAAACAAGTAAATTGTTCCAACCTTCCTTTCTTTGTAACCTTTGTTAGAGGTATATCTTTTAGGTCAAAAAGTGATTTAATACCTGACACTAACATTTGAGTTCCCATGTTCCCTTTATCATAGGATATCTGTTCAGTTGCATGTTTTGGAAAATATGAAAATATCATTAATTTCTCTCTATAGTGTCTCCTTTGCAAACAGTCTTCAAAACAGTCAGCTCTGAAATAGGGAAACTGCAGAAGGAACATCAGTGACCACTGTAAAATTTGAGGGCACAGTTAGGCTACAGTTTATGGAGGTGTCTCATCATCTGGAAGTAAACCTTGTTCAGGGTGTGATAATTTTACATCAGCCGCTTGTTGCTAGGAGAAAATAGGTTTACTATGTTTCTACAACAAATGCCACAGAAAGATTTCTCCATCTTTTAATGGCACTGATATAATCACATTTGTGGAGAAATATAACAAGTTACTAAAGAGATTGGACTCCAAAGTGTTGTGAAGTCCTTGAATTTCCACCGGTGGTTTTAAAGACTGGCAATAACCCTTGAAGGATTTAGTAGCTCGGTTATTTGTATCTTCTTTCCTGGTATCTTTGTGCTGTTTGTCACTGGGCTCTGTAGAATGTTATAGCCACATGTGGAGCTATCCTAGGAAAATGAAGAGCTGTGGTTTTGAATTTATAATGATTCTGTAGTGACTCTTTTTGCTGGACTCCAGAGGAGGCTTGCTTGGTGATGCATTCCTGCTGCAGGAGGAAATGGCACTGAAAGCACCAGCTTCCTCTCAAGGCAGAGTGCAGCCTGTGCCCATGAGAGTGCTCCCTAACCATGGTGCTGTCCAGTAAGTCAGTAGTATTTGCAGCTGAGAATGTGTATAGGCATATGGAGATGTGTGTGTAGATAAATGACAGTTTTGGTCAGACTTTACTGGCACTTATACGACAGCAGAGTCTGTATGTGCAGTGGTTGCTCTGTCTGTTTCTTTGTCTACTAATTTACAATGCAGTGTATTCACTGCACGTGTCAAACCCTTTGTCTTCCTATTATCTATCTACACTAAAAGGATATATTCTTTAGCATTCCCTAAACCATAAAAATTATTTATTTTCCCTCTTTCTTTCTTCTTTCAAAATGTTATGCATTTAGAGAAGTGGATGTGCTGAAATCCATTCTATTGAACCATCTGTGAACAAGTACGGTATGACCCACTTCTGCTGAATATCCTCTCAGCTAATTATCTACAAAAATTTGTCTGCATAGCCTGCTGTCCAAATTGCTACCATGCACCAGAAGTAATTCACTGTGGAGAGAAGGAAATAGTTTGGTAAATGTTATTACAGAACCAGATACTTAAAAAGATCTTCAGGTACTTGATTCTTAGATGAAGCAAAGTATAATTTAAAAAAAAGGAAGTGGGTGCTTATACAAGCACTGTGTGAAGAACACTAAAAAGGTGGGGAACATATTGGGATGAAGTATCAGGAAAAACATTGGGGTTTTGTTGTTGGGTTTGTTTTTTTTTTTTGGTTTGGTTTGGTTTGGTTTTTTTTTCAGTTAGTAACCTAGAGGCTGCTAATAGACTGTGTGTGAGAATGGGATGCCTATTGCTCTCAAATAATGATTAGCATCATATAAGAGCAGATTTTCATAGGCTTGGTTCTGATACATAACATTTTAGATGCTTGGCTAGGTTTAATACAAACTTAAATGAGTTGCACTGGGCTCAAAATCATTTGGAATCTTGACTGTGATAAACTCATCACTGAATGTGTCCCAGCTCACCTTTGAATGCTTTTCTGGTGATATTTCAGTAACTTTAGGGAGGGCCCAAGAAAAGGTGGTGCATAAATATGTTTTCTGATTAAGAGTTCAGAATTATTAGGAGGAGCTGTTTTTTTCTGGAAATTGTGAATAGTCTTAACATTGGATTCAGTAGGATCTATGAATTTTATTGGAATCCATTTTTTAACTTCCAGTCTGGTAGAATTTAGGCAAAAGTAAGATAAGAGCAGATGAAGAAAATTCAGTGATATTTTTACGTGTTTAAATGCCTGTCAGGTGTTTTCATATATCCTTGATACTCGAGTTTCCATACCTGTCTTAACAGTCAGAATTTTGCACAGAAGTATATGCAGTGTTCAAATTTCAGTTCGTGGCCTCAAATTTGTATGCACTAGAAATTCAGACTAGAACACTATTATGCTTATGCAGTGAATGAGCTTGAAGTGTTTTTTAAATTTGTGCAACTTCCTTTTCCACCCATTTCCTCTTGTGTGGGGGAGCACAGAAATGATGCTGTTCTTTTCCCTTTTTCAAATCAAGAACATTTTAGGAGGAAACCATTACCCATTTTTACAGGCTAACATCTGTAAATGTGTGAGGAACAAAACTGTCCCTAATAAGTGGCCTGGTGTGCATAATTTGCTCTACCAAAGGAGTGACTTATTTTTTTCTTGTTGATCATATCTAGAAACTTACACCAAGAGAGTTCACAGTTTGTTTCCTTGCTGTGCATTTTATTTTGGAAATGATTACATTTTGTATGCAATTTTCCTTATGTAATATGTAATCCTCTTTTGTTCATGAAACCTGAGGAGTCAACCCCCTTAGCAGTAGTTGCAAAAACTCAAGAGGAATTGCTCAGGACCCCACTCCAATGGTTTCAGACAGGAACGTACAATGTATTTTTAATACCTGTGTTAATACTTGTCATTTTTCTCTGAGTCTAATGTGCATAGTCCAAACCAAGCTTCATACAAAGTTTCCTGGAGTTTTTCCACCGTTCCTGTCAGTAAAATAGTCCCTGTTCCAGATTCTGGGCCACACATTTATTTCTTTCTGTTACTCTTATTTTGACTCTTTGATGTCTCAGAGCATGGAAATACTATTTGATTACAGGTAGGAGGGAAGTGAGGGGAAACCTGTTGAGGATGGCTGGGATCTGAAGTGGTATCACCTCAGTTTGGGAGAATGGGTGACTTCCAGGTCTGCTGTGGCAGCACAAAGCTCAGCTTCAGCTGCATTCTCTGGCCTATCTGGGAAGTATGGTGCCTTCTCTAGAGCTGCAAAATTGGATAAAATGTGATGTGATAGACTCAGCTACAATTTCTTTTAAGGTAATTGTGAGTTTCATCTCAGTCATAAATCTGATCATACTTTTAATACTGCAGTTCTAACTAAATGCAGTAACTTCTAGAGGTGCTTTAGTGGCACTCTAAAAAAACCTCTACAATTTTTGTTAATGCCCTTGCTAGTAAGAGAAAGCAGAGCAGAACAAGGAATCACAGAAATGTTTTGTGCTTTATTCTTAGTGAGATCCAGACATCCTCCAAATCACTGTGCAAATGAGTGGCCAGAACATGCCTTCAAATATTTTTTTTTGCACAAGTTTGACTTGATGTGCCCACAATATGTTGATTTCAGACAGGTCTTTAGCAGAACACATGTGTTTGACTGGACGTGCTCCATTTTGACTCAAAAGGAACTTTTTCATGTATTCCTATGAGACTCTGCACATACATCCTTTCTGCCTCTGTTTCACTGACTTCCATGTTTTTTGGGTACTGAAAAATTGTTACATCACTTGCTAAAGAGCTTTTTAATTTGGAAATCAGAGCCTTTCTACATGCTTGGTGAATAGAGGCCAACCCTTTAGTTTCTTGTAGCTTGAGGTTAGAGAGATGTGTTTGTCCACAGTTCAAATCTCTTATGAGCAGATGGTTCTTAAGACCCTCTAATGCCTTAGATGAAAAGGTAGATTATGTCTCTTTTAATTTTACTCTTAAAAAATCATTTCCTCTCCAATGCTAATACAGAACATTAATGAAGAAACAAGCATATCACCTACCTTTGTGTCCTTGTCTATGGATGCACAGACACACACAAATGCTCTATGTTCCTTTTAACCTAATTTAAAGCCCTAGATCTCACTTTCCTGACTAATTTGTCATATTCTCCCATAAGGAAGTAATAAGATCAGTAGTTTGAATGAAGCAGTAGTTTAAAACAAAAAATCCAGTTGAGGAAGCATACATTGCATCAGGATGAATGCATATTGACAAAATAGCTCTTTGAGGGCTGTTGCTTAGCCGTGCCTTTGCACCCTAAATTTTGTGCCTTTCTCTTTATGCAGAAGAACAAATCTGCATAAGCTTTGCAGATCTAGGGAGATGATTCACCTACCCGTGAACCCAGGAATGCTGCGGAAAGCTTTCAGGGAAAGGTGCGGCATTATAAATATTTTAAACCTCTCTGCGAGCAGGGAAAAGTGTGACATATGTTTTACATTTCAGTGCCTGCTACAGTACCATTATTTTAGAACCTGTCGCCTTTTGCAGGCTGTGTGCTCACAGACAAATGCCATTGCTTCAAAACCAATCGCTAAGCTGCCGCTTTTCATTCTGTTTCTTTCAGTTCCAACTGACAGTTAAAAAATGTTTGTTGTTCTCCCCTCCATACGCAGCCTCTGCTCGAAGTGACCTGACCTAAGAAGATTGTAGCATACAGCTGAGCTTAAAATACAAACATTCCCTTCGAAAGTTGTAATGTTCCTGCTTGTCTGGGGCTGCTCTGAAGAAAAAAAACCAAAAAGACAAAGCTCAGTGTTTGAGTGATGCAATTCATAGATAAAACCTTTATCTGGGAAAAGGGGGAGGTGTATTTGGAGTCTGCTTGAGTGGCAGGAAGAAAAATTTCCATATTTAAGGTAAAACAGCTGCTGTTTTTTCTTTTCCTCTCTGCTTGGAAAGCTCTGCTTTATGGAGCATTGCTATCGCCAGTGGGGAAATGAGGTATGGTAATGAGACATATTTGAGATCCTTCCATGGGCCAACAATGGCATGAGGCCTTCTGAACTCTACCTTGGCTTTCCCTCCACCAAGTGTTGCCTACTGGCTGTGATCAATGTATGTGCAAAATACTATAAAGCATATAAAAACAAATCTGAATAATTCACAATATAAGGTGACAACTTCGTTTGGAAATAGGTTTTTATGGTAGAGTATGTTTCTAGTATCATAGAATCAGTCCATGAGTTCAGAGTGGAATGATAATGTTTCAGATCCTGATGGTTTTGAACTGCCTTATGAGAAATCCAGAACTGTTTCAGACAGATTCTAATTTTTAAATGAGAATTACTTTTAAGTTGCAGCAATAAATAACTTACCAGCTGTGCAAAATGAGGGGAAAAAAATGCACCATTCTGTCCAGTCTACCTTCAGTCTTTCATAAGAAATGTCATCAATTTAAATATTTTAAGGATGTCTGAATAATTAAAACCAAAAGACTTGGCTCTAAATCCCTTAACATTTTAAGTTAAGGACACGTTCTTTTTATATCCACACCAAAGGAATGAGTTTGATGCCATTGATATAGGTCATGTTCAGCCATTTGTTTAGAACCCATCTATGTGTCTCCTAAACTAAGGAGTGAAGATTGTGGAACATCCACAGAGAATTGAAGAACCAACTAGATAAGCATAAGCCCCAAGCTGCTCAGGTAAAATTAAGTGCTGCCTTGGGGGTACTGGAATGAACTGCATGTTCTGAGGTCTGTAATAGCTCTCCTTGGATTTTGTGCCTCTGGTTGTGGTTTTGGTTTTTTCATTTATCATGTGTTACTGAATTCTTTAAAGCTTGAATGTCTTTTTGAAATAAATGCTGTTCAATTTGAAGTTTCATCTTGGTATAAAAGCTGCTGGTGGAGACCTGTACCTTGTGTGATGTGAGAGAGCTGAACATCTAATCAAAATAGCTCTTTCTGGCCTCCAAAAGTAGTTTTCCACTAGCTGAAATTCATAGTGTTCTGTGCATGCCTAAGCTCTTGCAAAAAAGTTAAAAAATAATATAAAAATATAATATATAAAAATAACAACGACAAAAAATCAGATATTGTTTTCTTCACTATTAAATCATTTTATTTCCTTTAAATTTCTGCTTTTTGTATCAGCTCTCAATGGAATTGGAATGTCAAAAGGTTGTCTGCCTCTGAGTCTGAGAGCAATATGCAGATGAATGTGTACCAAATTGAGGTATACCTCACACATTTCTATTACCATGTGTATGGCAATAAAATAGGGGAAAACACCTTTTTAAAATATGTTTTTCCAAATTAAATTTTCTGTTAATAACAGGATGCATAAAAATTGATATAATTGTAGTTAGTGGTCTATGAGGGTGTACAGACAGTTTTCCTTCTTGTTCCTTGTACTCTTTGTTCTGGCATTTACCCCATGTAGACTGACACAGGTAGGGGCCTGACCCAAAGGCACACTGGCCAAAAGTACAAAAGATATATTTAGTCTTGTTCCAACTATGGCTAAAGAGTAAAGAGACAGTACAACTGATCCAGTATTCACTGGAATGATGTGAGAGGGTTAATTTCTTCCATATACGATAATTTTCTTGCAATATAGTTAGGCTAATAGCTGACAATTGTGTTAACAGTTAATAGTAATTCACAATATAATTATGCACAGTGTGGATGGCACAGTTCCTATTTGACTGTTGCTCTTGACTTCTATAAAGCTCCTTTTTTAGAGCTCAAGTTCTGTGTGTGCTTAACAGGCTAATTTGAACCAGGTAATGCAAAAGTGCAGAGGATTGCCAGGAATCTGCAAGGATTTCTTGATAAAATTTTTAAAAATTCCTAAAGGTGCTGTGTTGATATATTATGCTATGCAGGTTTTTCCCTCACTGGAAGCTATAAACTTGCACATTTTAGACACTTAGATATTGACAAAACAAATAAAGGTTGAAGAGGAGATGTACTCCTGGGTCTGATATAAATCTTAACAAGGCCCTTGTTCGTCTTTTTCCACCTCTACCAATTAATTAACAATGATATTTGTTGACAATTGCTTCCACTGCCTGGAGGCATTTGGTGAGGTAAAATGCTGTAATTTTAAACAGTTTTATTTTCAGAGACCACCACAGGAAGAGAAGACTATTGAAAAATTGTTGAATCTGAACAAAGAATCAGCCTGAAATCTCCAAGGGAGAGTGCACAAGGAATTGTTTGTGTTCACACTCAGAGTTTGAGGACATCCTCTGGCACCTGACAGGGGAACCAGTCCAGGCTGTTGGCATTCTCCATTCACACGTTCAAATCCAGGTTGAGGATGCCTAAAAATTTTGCCTGAATTTAAAAATGTAAACCCATGAACTGTCACCTGATAAATTTAACAATGTTAATGCTTTGGTCAAGCAGTTTTTGTAATTTCACTTAAAATGTGATGCATTAACAGAGAGATTAAGTACATGGTTGATTTTTTTTTTTGCAGAAGTTAAAGGTTGTCTGTAGTGTACACTTGTATGAGAACAGGTGATATTTTTTTAAATGCCAGTCACTTAGATGTCTTTCTCCTTTGTACTGAACTTAGAGGATTTGAATGTACTCATTTTGAAGTTCCTGTTTATAACCACTGAGCCTGCAGATGGTAGGAACTGTTTAGTGAAATTCAGCAAAACCCCTGCTCCATCCCTGTTAAAATATTTACTGTTGATTTCAGTGAAACAGACTTGTCTTCTTAAAGCAGTGGGAAACACCTGAAACGTGGACAAGATTTCTGTCTTAGTTACTTAAACACAAGAAGTTCAGAGATCCCTTCTGGAACCATGAGAGAAGTTCCTGAGGTTCAGAGGCTGAGCTGACAATATTCCAGTGTGAAAATTTTCCCCAGAAGAGTAAACATTGAACACATATGCTGCTATTTAAATCATCACTGAAAATCAACATACTTTTTTCTTATCCTGTTGAATAGCTTTTGCTAAAGGAACAAACCAGTGTTTTGTTTAAACACTGAGCTTGGCACATGATTGTCATGCTCTAAGCAGAGAGCAGAAGCAGAGCTGAAGCTTCCATGTAAATATACAGCTCCCTGCTGTGTGCACTGTGAGGGGAGGAGAAGGAGAGAGCTTCACCACATTCCATGTCTGTATCTCAAAGCCATGGAAAAGGGGAAAGTTTGTTGTTTTATGATGCAACTTTTTTCCTCCCTGTAACAACATCCAGCAAGGTTTTCAATAACATTTTTTTAATTATCTAAAATAACAACAGCACTTTTTCCTGATAAAAATCCCAATGTATATTGTGAAACCTTTCATTATACAAACACACCAGTACTTCCTATTGCAACCAAACATATTCCAGAGTTTCTTTTGACTTTGATAGGTGTAAAGTAAAACTGGAGATTTGACACGCAGATCAAACCCTTCAGAATCATCACACAGAAGGTGTTAAACTGCAAACTTATAAACCCTGATGAAACAATAATTGACAAAGCTTTATGAAGTATATGGGTTGATCATTGTTAGTTATTATTTGTCCAACAGTGCTCATAAAAACCATCAGATTTGCTTAAATTGGAAGGACTTTGGGAATCAGACTGCAGTTCTTGCCCTTATTACTATTTGAATTGTATTATACCAATGTTTTTAATTTGTCTTAAGCATAGCTGTGAAACACACAACTGAGTTGGTGCTTCTTGGTGTTAATCTATCAGCTTTGTCCCCTTGGAGGAAACAGTATGTTCCAAATTGTAATTGTATTATCGAGGATGTATTATCCATAGAAAGTACCATTGGGGAAAATTGTTGGACAGTGAATAAGATAAATTTTTTTTGTGTCTAGAAACTTTGATTTCATGGACCAAATCTATAAGAAAGGGTGCAGTTGGTGATATGTGGATATAGAATTGTATTTTGTGTTTATAAGGCCTAATTCTGTTATCTAAGCTGCAGCTCCAGGACTTGTAGAAGTGTTTCCAGAGATGATACAGAAGATAAAAGCTAATTCTGTTATTTTTTTCATATTTAATTGCCACACTTCTGCAAGGGCTGAAACTTCCCAGAAGTGGTAGAATCCCATTGTTACCTGCTGTTCCACATTTCCATCAGTTGTCTTGGGGTGGGCTGTTGGTTTTGACTTCACAGCCAATGACCTATAGAGTCCTTCAGCTGTTACCGCTCTCCTCCCAAAACTGCTCCTCTAGCTTGGCAAACCTTTTCTGGACCTTTGAGAGGGGCATGACACTGTGTGTGTGGTCTCTATACCCAGGCAGCATTTTCCTGGGAGGTTGGACAGGGGTGTAGAAGAGGGTTTCACAAATTTTATTCCTCCATGGGAGTGAAGGAAATTGCTTATTTTGTTGTTGTGTTGAATTTATATTACAAAACTCAAAAATTAGGAACATGAAGGACTCTCAGAAAATAAAGGCAGAAAAGACTAAATAGGTAATTTTACTAATGGCGTGTGACATTGTAGACCTATTGGCATTCTATAGTAGTCATTATGTAAAAATATAACATGTAAAATTATGAATGCCAGGGTAGGAAAGATGAGATTTCAGAGATGGTGTCGCATCTACAAGAAGATGAAGTACTAGGATACTTTTATTTGAAGGAAAGACAGTTTGCAGTTCCTGTGTTCAGATCTTGTAGATCTTTGGTCTTTGGTACATGTTCCTGCAGACCTCTGCTACTCTGCTACTGTAAGGGAAGTGAAGTCACTGTGGCTTAACACACTGGCTGTGATGAAGAGTGTTTAGGTGGAGCTTTGTGCAATCTGCCATAAGGTTTAATGTGTTCACAGGCAAACAAAGTAAGAATCAACTGGATGGACTACAAATAAAAGTTAAGTGTATCATGATACAGGTCATATAAATCTCATGTGTTTATGAGCTATACTGAAAAAAAAAAATCTTCACACCCTTCAAGTAAAACTCAGCTGGAAACTGTGTCATTTGGGACATGGGGTTAATATAAACCCCAGGGTCTGGAAACTGGAAAGCAACTACACTAATGATAGAGCATTTGCTGCTTGTTCAAAGAAGAGAAAAATACCTCTTTGAGTCTTTTCTGTAGACAAAGCTTTATATAAGCAACTCCTATATCTCTACACACTAGCCATAATTATTTGCCAGTAGATGGAGTAGTTAAATCAAATGTCTATCATTTACTATCGGATCAGTTTGTGTGACAGGCTCCATAGCTTCTTGACACCATTAAACCCTTATGCTTTCTACTCTGATGATTGGGGAGTCATTTCTGTTCTTGCTGAAGGCTCTCTGCTTTTGCTATAGTGACAAATATGATTAGTTACATATCTTTCAACAAAATCTTTTGCATTTCTTTTTCCATTGGGCATCAGGCTTGCTAACAGAGATTTTAATAATATCTCCTGCATCTCTTTTTAGGACCTTTCCTTTCTGTCATAAGAAAAAGGATACTTGAAAAATGTAGAAATAGACTATTGACAGTGCTATATGTAGATTGCTAATCTAGAGATCTCATTTATCAAAAGAGGGCAATGTTTAGGTTTTGTGGAGATTTCTATCCTGTCATTAGGAGACATGTGATGACTCTTTGTTCTTTCATGGTATCATGTGAAATAAGGGAGTTATTTTCGAACCAGACCAAACCACAACACTTTGGTGGATATAGGCAGCAAGTTTGCATTTACTGAAGTTGAAATATCAATGTGTTTGAGACTACACAACTGTGAAATCCATTGTATTTCCTTCATCTTAGACTTCCCTGAATGTCAGCTCTGGAGCTGTAACGTTTGCAGCATCCAGGTTTTCTCATTCTGCAAGTGATGACTGTGGTGCTACAGCTGTTGGTTACTATGTCCATAGTTCTCACAGGGACAGAATGCCTCATTTTCCTCCTGGAGAAGAACAATCCAAACATTAAGTCTGTTACAAGATTGCTAAAATTGTCCAGGATTGTCATCTTACAAAGGTGGTAGCAGCAGTTTCAGGACTTAAATAAACCAGGTGTATTCTGCAAGCTTTAACTATGTGAAAAATTAGTAATGAAATTTTAATATTTGGAAACTGTGAATTACTGGTTTATAGTATTATAGCATTGTGGTATTTCTGTTGCTGATTGGGGTGAGAAAATTGCCTTCTAGAAAACAGTTAAAATATGAAACAAAATTTCCTTCTATGTGTAAAGAAACCAAAACTTGACATGATGCAATACTAGAAATATGTTAGATTTCACAACAAAGTACTCCAGATTAAATGCAAAAAGGAAAAAAACTTTGCTTGTAAAAATGAACAAAGAAATCAAAAGAATTATAGGCTTTCACCCCTAAAATCTGAAGCATTCTCTTGACTAATTTTACTATTGTTCTATTGAAAAAAATATATCTGTTTCATTGGCTGTAATTCAGGAAGGGGAAGAGGTGAAAAGGAAATGCCCTGAAATGAAAACTCATAAGGCAGGATTTAGTTTTGAGGCATCATTCATTGTAAATCATGGAATATCCTATTCTAGATACAATGGGAATGGTGGCAGATTTTTCTGTTTGCTTTCATAACTAGCAATTCCCCAACAAGCTGTGGGTATAGGGCTAGAAAATCTAATTAGACATCTAGATCATGAAATGAATAAACAATATCCTAGGTATTTAGAAACACTGGGAATTCAGGGCTAGTTACATTCAATTTCACTTATTTGTACATTTGTTTCAGTTATTTAATGGAAATAATTTGACTTTGTGCTTTTTTTAATGATTCTGAAGCAAATTTGCTGTACCTGTGTTAACTGAACTGTGACACAATCCAAAATGGGGATAAAAGAGCAGGGTGGTGGATATATGAGGCTTGGGTAGCCTGCATACCAATGAACATACACAAGAGCCACTGCTTTGTGCTAGAAAAGGACAAACTGCAAACTCTATTCAGCCAACAACAAGAAATGGTTCAATCCAAGTGCAGGAGTCAGCTACCCAGTGAAAGAAACAAGGCAGAGAATGGTACACTAGAAAAATGAGGGCTCTTACAAACTCAGTGAAGAACAGTTAAAGATAAAAGCGCAGGATCAAAACTTCAGCGCCTTGCTGAAAACTGAAATATAAACATCAGATGTTTTCAAATGCCCTTCAAATGGATTTCAACATTAGGACCTCATGTTTATTGTACGTACCCTAATGTTTTGTTTGAAGATAAGCCTTTCAAGTTGAAATCCATACCTTATTCACTGCCTCAGGTAGCTTCTAAACAGTTCCTTGTTACCACCTTTATACAGTTTGTATGACCTAACTTTTATCTCTTTGTGGCTCACCCAGAAATGTATGTTAGCTACATCCTTATTTAATTCTCCTTTCGTGGCTCATGCTTCTTGCTTCGTTGCTTTGAAATATTGTAAGTGTGACCCATTCTCTCCCCACTGTTCAGATATGTCCTAGGAAAATCTGTATCCACTTTCTTGCTGAAGTTGTCCCTAACTGAAGTACAGGAAGTGTTTTTGTATTTAAGGGCTCCTCTGCTGGTTTCCCAGAGAGAAGATATTGTGTGCTCTATTTGGATACATGAAGGCATTAAAAAGCATACTGCTTTTATAAAATACTATTGGCTTTGGTAATACCAGCAAAATTCAAGGTTGTTAAAACTCCTGTTAATTTCAGTATAAAACAGAATAAAACCCACCTTCTACTTTAGGTTATGATTTCATGTTTGGAAATGCCATTTTGTTCATAACATCCCATGCTGTTCTGGCATATTCTTTAGCATGCACAATCTGGTTTTTCTGATACATTAATAAGCACTAGCTTAAAAAAATGTCAAGTGAAAGCATTTTGTGTGGTTAAAATGCAATTAGGAGAATACAGATCTGTGAACTGCTTTTTCCAAGTGCATTGACCAGGTCATTGCTGAAATAGCAGTCTTTCTGATCTTTTACCACAGCATCTTGGTGAAAGCTCTTCCTTAAAGAACACTTAACAGCATTTAGTACACGCTCTGTGCTGATTCAGTCCTGCAAAAGTATCAGAGGTAGAGGGAAAATAGTTTTTTGTTCCTTCAGTGTGAAACACAGGTGATTTTTATTTCATGCCATGAGCTTATTGCTGCTACTTTCTTTTAGATTTTATATCAAGTTGACTGCTGTCTTTCCTGGAAAAAATGATGTCTTGATACAAAAAGTGCAAATCTTCAAGAAGTTTGTCGACACCAGAAGGGTCCTTTTTTTATTTTCATTGCAAGTTAATTGTCAAGCAATGTCAGCTATTCAACATGTCCATAAAAACTGACATGACTCTCTGAACAGGTTTGACCGGGACTATACATTTTTAATGATATTATAGCTCTCTATAACAGTAGGCTATAATCAGCCTTTTGCAGTAGCTATTGGAAGCACTTTGGACAGTTAATGTATGATGTTTTAGTATTTATTATGGTGCTCAGTTTTACCTTAGCACCCCATAACTTGCTTCCCTTTTACCGTTAACAGTTGGACCTTTGTTGTCTTAAGTCATTGGACCACTTCTGCTCCAAGCCTGAGTTCTGTTGAGTGGCAACAAACATAGAAGTTGCTTTTCTGCAATAGGCCTGCAAATTAACATCTGATGTTATGCAGAAGGTGGAAAAAAACCTCAAAACAACCCTACGCTGAACCCTGATGAGTGTGCTCCTTACAGGAAGGTCCCGTGGTAACACCTACAGATGCTGGCAGCTCAGCATCTCCTACAGCACAAACTTCTCTTTGCTGAGTGCAGGGGATTCAATTTGCCTCCACTTCCTGGATATCTGGAATCAGAATGGCCAGTTCCTGGATTTGTCCAGGTAGAGACATTTTTTACCCCTTCATCTTTCCCAAAGGGTTTTGTTCAGGACTTTTTATTCCTGTGTGGGATAGAGAAAAATCACTCACTTTGGACCATGCCCATCATTTGTATTTGGGTCAAGTAAGAGTAAGAAATGGGCTCCTATTCTGATAACCAGAAGGCTAGAGTAGTATCATCCAGATACTCTTTCTCCAGATTTGCCTTAGGAAATGAGATAAGACAGAATTACAGACAGCAGGCTGTAAAAAATGAGTGACTGGTTATGAGTTTATGACTACATTTGTCTGCTTCTGGCCACGCTCCTCCATTGCCTGTAGTACCTGCTTTCTTGGCGTTGGGTTAGTTAATGGCTGGATTAGTGCATTACGTAAATTCACTAGGGAATTTCATGTGTAGTGCAGCAGGTAGAATTGAGGAAGTGTGGTGTCACACTGAAAACTCAGCTTCTGAGCTTGCTAACATAGTTTTCTAAGGACTTTCCCAGGACAGTAACTGTAAACATAGATATGTGTACATTCTTTCTGTTACACGTCTTCTGATGGGCATCTCTCATGGCCAGTGCAGTGAGAAAGTGTTATCCTGACCATCCAATCCCTGGCCATGGTAAGAAGCCTATAAATCCTGGGAGGAAAAATAAACTCGGCTCTTTTTCTCCACCGCACCTCGACCTGTGTCCGAGTCATCTATTCATATTGAGCGGTAACAGTGTGGTTTTGCTCTAGAAAGTTTTTCTCCCACTTTGGCACCAGTACATTGTTAATGTGGCCCACAAAAGCACATGCTTATGGTTCTCAAAAGGAACTGGAAAAACATCCTTCAGAAACAAAAAACAGGGCTGGTCAGTGTACCACATGGCACTCCAGTACCCTGTATACTCTGGTTTTTTATTCTTTTGTTTTGCTTGTGCTTTTGTTCTGCTAGAAGCATTTGTTTAAATCTGTGTTAAATATTTCTCAAAATATTCTGCTGAAGTGGATGCTGTCTCAGTGTGAAATCAGAATCCTCAAGTCTGATAAGCAGGCCTGCAGAAAGATCTGGGACCTGAATTTGGGGAAGGCTTAAGCTTGCAAAATGAAAACTTTAGTTTAAGAAACATTAAGGAAGAGAGAAGAATCTACAAATTAAAAAAAAAAAAAAAAAAAGAACCTCAGCACTACTTTTCTTAATGTTTGTTTCTTAGAATGAAGCCTACTTTCTTCCAAGACACTGTCCATTTTCCAAATGAAACGTTGAAAAGTAAAAAAAAAATAAAAAAAAAAGAAAAAAAAAAAGATATTACTTTCATCCTTTTTTTCTTCCAGCACAGAAAATCTAGGAAGCATGTGTTTCTTGGAACTGTTCCTGCATTTTACGTCAGTGGTCAGTTGCCATAGCTCTGCCACCTGAAGGGCTGTTTGCTCAGCCAGTGTGTGGAGCACATTCTGGAGTTCTAATTCACTGGTGAGACAAAGGGTGACTGGCTACAGAATAGCCAAATCCTCCCAAGCTCTCAGGCTCATTACTATGGGAACTCTATCAAGGCTGCAAGCTAGCATGGAATATTGACAGCATGAAACGTTGATGAGCACGCCTGCATTTTGGCAAATTAGATTTACTATCTCATCCTATCTAATAGACCATTTAGAGGTCTGCCCCTGAGACACATCTCTTTAGCTGAGCATCTACCATCTTCTTGTAATGTTTTTATCTTCAGTCTGAATGGCTACCGCTTTATGAATATGCTTCTCTGTACCTTAATTTTCTTGTTGCTGGAAAAAGGCTTCTGGGTGGACATGCAGTTGCTAAGAAAAGGCAAACAAGGAGCTGCATTGAAATGTACTCTTGGACAAATCTATCAATTTATCTTTATATATACACCAACACACTTATTTTATATATGTACACACATTTATACACACAGACACACACACACACAGACACACACATAAAAACACATTCTTCCAAATGGATTGATGTGTACAGCATTGCAAAATAGATCTGCCATCATCCCTGACAGGCTGCTGGAAATGGAGTTGATTGAATATGACTCAGACCCTCAGTCTCATTGTCCAATTCATCAGTGAATGCACTGCAGGCTCATTGATTATATGTAAGACCAGCAGGAATGCTTGGCTTGCTTCATGGGGCTGCCTGTATTGAGCCATTATAAACACTCTCTTCTCTGCTGTGTGCATGTAAATAAGTTCAGGTCACTTAAAATTGACAACTTAGACACAATTTTTATGAATTAAAAAAAAAAAGAAAGAAATGTAGGGAGTTATTTTTGTGAAGTAGTTGGTTTCAGAGAGAACTGAGTACACACACTAATCATTTAAATATTATGTTAATATTTTGAAATAAATTTCTGACTGGTGTTTCAGATGCAGTAGCTAATTTTTTTTTTTTTTTTTTTTTTAGTATGAGTGACAGTGAGTGTGTCTGCATGTTGGGTAGAATTTAGACTATAGCTCAAAATTGGCAAAAAATTGTACATAGAAATGCTTTTCCATGGGTAGCATGATTGTATACCACAAGAAAAATATCTGAAAATAATTTCCTTCTAATAATTATGTACCTGGTTATAAGTAAACCTCAGTTTCCCCATAATAAACTGAACTATTATGGTTCTATGCCTGTAGATGTGCCTATTCTTGGGAAAAGAAAATCAGTTTTAACTAGAAACAGTAGATATCACTGCACCTTTCATTTCTGTGTCCTTGTGTCTCTGGAGAAGTGGAGATGATGGGTGGAATGGGCTTAGTCATGTCCCTAACTCAGGGAAGAATGACAGAAGCCCTTTTCTGGCTGCTGTTGGTCCCACGGGCTCTATTTATTACTTCATTGTGTCATATGATCCACTGGCAAAGGATACAGGAAAAAAGATTACAGTTTTACAGTGTGATCTTGCTACTTTCAGACAGGGCCCCTGGGAAGATGGCACAACTGTATGTATAAACAACTACAGCACCCTTTGTTAAGGGTCTGGTGGGTTTTGTGGAGTTTGGTTGATTCAGTTTTTTCTTTTTGTCTTTTGTCTTTTTTGTTTTTCAAGACCCTTTCTGCAGTGCTACGCTATTCCTTCTCTAGGCAGGAGTTTTCTTCAGTCCTCTGGTCTTCGTAAAGTACTATGTGGAGTCCTAGTCAGTGGAGACAAGAGAGTATGTAATGAAACAGTATTAACAAACCCCCTTGTCATTGGCATCCTAGTTTTGGGAAAAGGAGATGGAATGTCAAGAAACATCTTTTTTTTCACATCCACAAAAAATATGTCAAAATTTTTTGTTTGCTAAGTACTGAAAACATTACAGGATGTGCTTGCAATTATATAATGTGACAGACAACTTTTAATGCTGGCTTGTTTTTAACTAATGAGATTTACTGAAGAGGGGCTTTGTAGCCAAAATATTTCATCTGCTTGTGCTGCTTAGGGCCCAGGAGCCCCAGTGAAGAGGAGGAGACCAGGGATGCTATAAGGGCAGCCTGAAATTGCCAGCTAGGTTACACACATCTTGAAACACAGTGTGCTATTGCTGTTTGCACTGATCTCATTAGTTTGTTTACATATCCTGATTTTGCTCTCTCCCTGAACAACTCCCTGTACCTTGTGTTTCCTGAGTGTTTGTCTCAGTGCTGCTTACGCAGGAAGAACAAACAGTCCAGGCAGCAGCAGAGTTTGCAGAACACCCTGGGTACTCCTCAGGCTCATGCTGCCCGGAGTCAGGCTCTGAAAAAGCCAACTGCCTCTCCACTTCTGTTTGGATTTCAGTGCCAAGTCATTAGTCCTGAGATACCCAGCTTTCCGTCTATCTCTGCTGCTGAAGGAGTGTTTGTTTTTTCATGGCTTTAAAAAGGAATGTTCATGCTGACTGACAGGGCTCTGTATGTTGTCTTGTTAGTTCAGTAGCTCAAATATCATATTTAGGTGCAGAATCTTTGAGTTGGTGACCCCATGAATCTAGATGAAAGTCTTTATTCTGAGTTTAATTGATCTAAACCCATGAAAGTTCTCACAAAAAAACCTCTTGTCTACTTTGTGCTTTATTCTGGCCAGTGTGGGGAAAAGGGGAAGTCAAACATCTACTATCCTAAATATTCACTGGGTTAGACAAAGTCTGCTTTTACTAGAAAAAAATTGGATCTCTATTCATGATGATGTGTGTATTTTGCCATATTCTTAATTTTTTTACCCTGTGTATTACTTGGGATTTACATGTACGTGATCCTTTTAGAAAGGCCAAGTGTCGTGGTGAAACCACAAGTTGTAAAATTCTGCAGGCTGAATCACATGTATATCCAAGAATTTCCTGTCATCTGTTAATATGCAGTATTCTGGGCTATTGTCATACTGCCACTGAAATTAGAACCTGAGGTGACAGGCTTCTTTGTTATGCTTTTTTCATTTTTTCTTTTTATTTTCATTATTTTTAAGCTGCTGTTTGCCTGTTTTGTTGGGCTGCTTTTGTTCTGTTTAAATATTATTAAATTTCTACAATTTGAACCATTTGGAAATTGACAAAACAGAAGAATCTAAATGCTGCAAATAGACAAACCTGCACAATCTTCATTCTCCAGAATTCGTGATGTCAGAAACACCAATTTCTCTTACCTAAATTGGAAAGATGGATGGAACTTTTAGAAGCTTTGGCGAACTCCAAAGAAACTGCTGAACATCCGTGCATTTAACAGAGGTGAACCCAAATTTCAGACACTTTGAGATTCTCTTGTTAAATGAAGGGCATTAAATCCAGTGTCCCATAGAGAGAAGAAGCTGTGTTATTGAGTGCATTGAACTGTTTGGCCTGGGCAGTGGGGACGCCTCCAGAGCCACCCAGAGCAGAGACTTCAGGAAGCAAGCTGTTGTCATGGCTTCAGATTCCTCCCTAATGTTCAGTTCACAATAGCAGAAGGATTAAGCGTTTCAAGGAACGGCTTGAAACTGAGTTTGTGGTGAGATGGAGAAAGGGGGTTCAGAAAAATCTGGCTCCTTTCCAGCAGGGGATATACATAATGGCAAATGATGTCACATAGTGGAGAATGCAGAAAAAAATCTTTAAACAACAGAAAAACAGGGCACTTGCTGAAAAGCAGGAAGAGATAGTGTGAAAATGTGTGTGTGGGTACGTGCATGCATGTTTGTAATGTATTTCTGACTTGCCAGTTTCCAGGAAAGTAGCAAGAGACAAAAACACTTTTACGCAGTCAGTGACTGTGGCAGCAGTGTGAAGTGGGCAGAAATGGATTAATTGTGTTTAGCCTCTGCTTCCTTCAAGCTTTTCATTACTGTGTCGTAGCTTACTGCAGCAAAGATGTGGTTCAGTTAAAAAACTGACATTAAACAAAGCCAGATGTACTTAAGTAGCAAAATATCCAGAAGAAATGACTTAACTTACAAACTATGTGTGGATTAATGTAACTCCCTGATCCTCCCCCTACCCAATATCTCCATCCTCAAAGAAAGTCAAAACCAAAACAAAGCAGAGGAGGAAAAGAAAATCCCAAACCCGTAAAACCTAAGACTTGCAGCCAAGCCAATCACCGTAAGGCAATTTGCTAATGGTTTTGGCAGAAATGATCCTGTTCAGCTTGTCTTACTGCCATGCTAGAAAGCTAGCATTTATCCATATGTGAAATGCTTTACTTAATCTAACAATATTTGAATATGTTTTGATCTTTTCTCTGAAATATGGGAGGGTGATCTTAATTTCACTGTTATAGCAGAGAAAAAAATAGTTACTTGAAAAGCAACATGCTGTTTATAGCTTAGAGAAACCTATTGTTATCTCAAGACTTAAGAGTACTACTTAGAAGCAGCTTGTTTCCAGGCTCTCAAAATATATTTCACATTTAAGATCTTATGTTTTTACTATGAAAAGGTATGAAACATTCTCAGAAAAATTTACTCGAAGCAGTGAATGTGAAAAAGTCACAGATACTAGCAGTGATAAGAGAAACTACATTGGCATTCTGGATCTTTTTGCTGCAGAAAAGAGAAATAACAAAATTTACTGTCATTTTTACTGTCAGAAGTACACAGGTGTGTCACAATTCTTGTTGCAAGGAATTATTCAAATTACATTTGGGCAGTGGAGAATGTGACCTCTGTTGTAACTCATTAGGCCTGCAGAGAACTACATGTACATTTAATATCCGGAGCTTGACATGATGGTTCCCAGATGCTCAGAGGAGAAAACCCCTCAGATGATGATACAAAGAAAGAATGGAACCCTAAAAAGTGGTTTTAGTTCGGGATTTATTTTATTTTATTAAGAGATTAAAACCGTAATTTATTTCAGTTAATTTAATTATACATCAGGAAAGTTTGCTCTGTGTACCTATGTGTCTCAAGAGGCTTCAACAAGTATACTGCACTTATTCAAGGGGAAAAGGGCTGGAATTCAAAGCTATCTTTGCAAATCTAATTGGTTGTAGTCTTCTGCTGACAGAAGTAAATGTTTCTTTAGTACATAGGTATTCCAGTAAGTTCAATTATTACTCTTACTTCTGATGCTTAATTGGCTCTCCTTAGGTTAATCAGAAGGAGAAAAAATTGCTAATTGGATTCTTCTGGGAATGTTTTTCTGTAGATTTTTTTTACACTCCTGTTCTATCAGACTCTACTGCTTGCTTTCATATTTGTGTACTCCTGTGGTGGGAATACATGTACCACTGGAAGATGATACCTCTCTAATAGAAATAAAATTGGTACAGTAACTCAGAGATCTTATTTTATAAAACTTGTTACATGAGGTATCAGCTATGTGCAAAGGAGAAAGTAATATGGGGAAACTGTTTTAATACTGCATCAGAGGGGAGGAGAGGACTACAATGATGCAGAAAATCACTGAAATAGGTACAGCTGTACCATTTGATTAGTCTCTAGTCCCTTCTTGTATGTCCTCCACTCAGACTGCATTTCTTCCCAGTCTCCTTGCTTTTCATGTACTTGTTCACTTGAGAAAAGGAAAACTTGATTAGAGAGAACTGCTGGTGCTAGACCTCTTTTGGCAAAAATAAATAAATTAGCAAGTCCAAACTGGTCCTTCTAAATGTTTTTGAGGAGTCTGGTGTTAGCAGCTGGGTTGTTGCTGGTATAATGTCCCTCTGTAAATCCATTTAAAGGCGCTAATTAAGATGACGAAATTGTGATTTGTCTGTGTGTGCACCAAGGCAAAGGGAGGGAGATTGCAAATAGCAGAATGCATTATTTAAATGAAAAAAAAGACCAGAAAAGAAGTAGTGACCGATTAAAATATCTTGATCCCTGCTGTGTCTCATTTCCTAAACCCAGGATATTTTGTCTGCTCTAACATCTGTTTTTATTACTTCTTTTTGCTCACTACAGAGATCCTGTAGCTGCTTTTGATTTCTGGTAAGTATTGCCAGGTATTTTTTAAATTTTCACTTTAGTTATTGTTTAGAGTCAGCAATGTTGTTTTTTGGTATCCATTTGAATGAGGAAATACAAACCTCTGAGTTTTCTTTTATAGTGTCTCCATAGCATTTGACTTTCAAGTTTAATGTGATAAAGGAGGTCAGCTTCAAAGGATTTCATGGATTTTACGACTTTCTAGTTAGCATGAGAAAAGAATAGTGAAGGTGGTCAGAACCTGGAGTTTAGATATTTATTTTTATTCTATGACAAAGAGTAGGCAAAAGCTTCTGTTCATTTTTTAAATTAAGGACTAAAATGTGGTGTACTTTCATTCCTACAACTTCTGGTTTTTATATTATGTTGTTACTGAGCTAAAGTACAAGCATGAGGTTTGCGTAAATTGTGTAAGTGAGGAGTTTATCTTGTACTGCAAGACCCATAAACATCTCAGTAAGAAAAGGGAATTTTGAAACAACAAATCCTGTGCATCTCTACTTTTCTTCTGTTTTGCCATCTGCTAATTTCTGTTTACTGGTCTTGTGCCTGTTTTGCAGAGGAATCCCTCCTTCTTCAGTTTACGTCCAGTTTTTGAGGGATAGTTTAAGTGTGAAAAATTGTAGCAGTAGTGGAAAGGGGCAAGGAAGGTGCTATCAGGCCATTATCTTGCATGTCAACCTGCCTCTTGTCTTTGTGTTTTCAGTCCCCCCTAATTTCTGAACATGGGTTGTCTAAGCAGTTGTTTGATTGAACAGAAGCCTTGCTTTATAGCACTGAGCTATTGGAGGTGTGAGTCTTATCACTGAAAACAGTGAACCTGCAATAAATTTTAAGACAGATGGGGAAATGATAGAAATGAACTATAGTTTTTGTTTGCTCTTCACAGTGAGATTTTACCACTTGCTGAAATATTTTCTGTTTCAAGGGTGTAATAACAATGTCACTATGGTTTTTGCAAAAGTAATATTTGATGGATTTGGTGGAACAGAGAAAGTGGTTCTAAATAACAATGAGCACAACAAACCATTAATGTTTTCCTACTCACTTTAAGAAAATACTCTGTGTCCTTTTTTTTTTTTTGTGGTCTTTGAAGAACTGTGGTACAAACCCAAACTTTCCAGATTTCCATTTGTACTCAATGATCCTTGTGTGGGTCCCTTCCAACCTGAAGTATTCTATGATTCTATAATGGCAATGCAAAGCTTAGTTCATGTTGAAGTGTCTGCGAACTCAGCAATGATTTATGATTATGAATTTCTATCCTACTTAATCTAAAATTATACTTGCTAAAGGGACTTGGAAAAAACGCCTATCCCAAATGGAACAGAAGAGATGGCTGCTTTTTCTTTTCTTCTATAGCTTTTATGTGTCTTCTGTATTAATATTATTAGCAGTTAACTTCTGTTTAGCCAGGGAGCTATTTAAAAAATCTGCACAAATAAAAGCCCTGGTATTATGGTTTCAGGTAGATGGGATGAGATAAGGAATAGCATAAAAATAAATGAAGCACTGTCAGTGACACTGCTTGCCTCGAGTGCTACAGTATGCAGGACATGTGACAGGATTTATAAAATAAAAAAATCTTCCTTAGAGGTGTATAGTTTACTTCTCTGTGCATGTGTGTGCTGTGAATGATAGAAAAGACTGGCTGAGCAAAAACTATTTCTTTGATGTTACACAAATGTTTCTTATCAGGAGGGGTCTAACAGACTTAAATTTCCTCGAGCTGTGGTTTATTTGTGCTTCTATTTGTTCTTCAGTATGTGTGAAGAGGTGTTTTCATTGTGACTGTCATCTGTAAGAGGTGGATTTTGCACTGAGTGACATCTGTAACTTGATCTAGCTATCTGGCAGCTTAAAGCATGAAAATACAACACAGTTTAAAACAAGCAAAAAATATCCTAATGATCTGAGCCACTAGAAAATTATATGAATGGACAGCATGAACTGACATTAGAAACTTGTTAGAGGTCAGACTTCAAAGACAATATGTTAAAATTCTGAGCATCAAATCAAATTATCTGGTTTGGGTTAGATCAAGTTCATTAGTAGGAAGAAAAGTTAATTGGCTTTTCAAGCTGGAATTTCCTTCTTCCATATTAGTTTTGGATGTGCTGGGTGCTAAGTAGACATTTTGTAGAGATGCTCTCTCTACAGACTGAAAGGGGCCTCTTTCTTTTCTGCTCTGTTAAGGCAGAAGAATGGTCTGTATTACTATGCTCTCCTCTATTTTCTAACCTGCATAATTTTAGTGTTTTTAAAGCAAAGACCTGTTGCTGTCTTTTCTTTGTGGCAGACATAACAGGTAACATGCCTTTCTTTTCCATCCTCAGTCATTCTGGACTTTGGTGCTTATGTACTCTTGTAAAGGGATCTATATGACTAGTAGATGTGTGGTTTGAGAGGTTTCTTAACAAGTTTTGCAACTTTTGTCTATCCCCCCCTTTTCTCTGGGGCAGAGAAAGGAAGCATTTGGTTCTGGCTTTGAAGCTGTACCGGCCCAGAGGCTGTACCAGCGCACAGCAGCCTCTCACCCCTGCATGGTAATTTAGACCACATTGCAGGTATGAAAGCCTACTTTAGAAAAGATGGCAAGGTCAGCTTGGTGCTCTTCAACAGAAGAATCAAAAAATAATACAGAATATAAGAAGCTTGAACATAAATTAGTAAAAAGATGGAAAAGTTTTCCTGAAATGTAATGGAAAGTGATGCTGCAGTGTTGTAGCGCAATGTGTTCCTTCAGAAAAGTAATTGCGCAGCCTACAAATAATTACCTCAGCATAGAGCAGTGATGTGCAGTACTGGATTCTGGATATGCTGTATGAAAGATCTCCTCCCTTAAGTCACAGAAGGCTCTGTGGGGAGAGCCTGGCCCTGCTGGCTGTAGCATTGCCTGTGGGTGTCATGGCCTGGCCGCGGGCTGTGAGGGTGCAGGGACACCTCCCCAAGATTTTCACAAAATAGCTGTGGTCTAAGCTTGCTCCCAAATCCTGAGCCACACTGACACCTGCCATCACGTTGTGTTTTGCCACACAGCAATAACAAACAAGGTATCCTTCTGAAAGTTACTCTGAGGGGAAGCGTGGTGGCAATGCTTGGCGGGAATTGTTCTGGTGTGTGCTGGTGGAATTACATATCTTACGCCTCTGACACCTTTACAGACATGCAGGCTTACAAGAGGGCTTTCTTTTTTTCCTGCTTTGCAGTAGCTTTACAGGGTGACAGCAAAGCCACTAGTATTTAGATTAGATATGTTGAGAGATGTAGATGGACCTGGGGAGCCCCAAATGAGTGCAATCAAATGTATTTTGTGATAGAAGGAAAAGTATAAGTTTTATTTGTGACACAGGTTACTCTATTCAGAAGCCAGGTTTAAAAATATCATTTGTGATATCATGTTGTGGCAGGTTAGGTCAGAGGACCCTGAAGGAACATAAATACAGAGTTTTATGTGAAGCAAAGTTTAGGGATGGAAGAATTATTTTTTTTAATGGTTATTTATTTTTTTGGTTTTTCATTTGTACAGCAGCAAGCAACACTGTTTGTTTCAGATTACAGATGAAGTAAATAAAGATAAAAGACTTATATTAAAATGGTTATAGAGGAGTAGTATATTCAGTACTAAAGTACAAACACTGTGCACTTCAGACATTTAGAATTGCTGATATTTTGCAGTTGATAGCAGCAGAACAACCAGGCCCACAGGCTTTCTCTCTGCCTTGTCACTGACAACTGTGATAAGATACCCTCAGGTTTGCTTCCTGTGATTTAATTCAGAGGATGGGAGTCCTGTTTACATCTTTAGATATCACATTTTCTTGCTTTATAACAGCAAAACGAATTAAATGAATTAGATCTTTCTCCTCTTTCAGGCTGGATTTGAGTTCTCAGAAGGTACTAATATCCCTTCAGTGTAATAGACTTTAGTATCTCTTAACTTTCTACACTATGTGACTGATAAAGAATTCTGGAATTAAATCTTACCTAGTGTAGTAATGCAAACATATTCTTGCAATGACATTCAGATATGTTGAAGTCTTCAGTATTTCTCATTTTTGTGCTCCTTATTGTACTGTTGCCTTATTGCTGTATTGGAAATCAATTAATCCTGGGTCAAAGTAGAATAAAAATATTTATCACATGTTGTCTGTTTTAGTGAAAATAATAAATGTAAACTATTTTGCATTTGCAAAATCTTTCTTGCAAAAGAGATGCTGAATTTAAGCTTTGAGTGGATTGGCAAGGCCAGCACTCCAAGCTCTGTACAGCTCCCCAAGGCAGGAGCAGAGGATGAGTAGCCAAGTAGGCAGGAAACTGGGAAATACCCACCTCTAACTTCTATTCCTGCTTGCTTCATTAAGCTCTGAAAGTTTGACTATAATTTTGTTTTGTTTTCCACAAATATCAATACTTAGTTCAGTGAAAATAGATGATTACTTTTATGTTTTCTCTATCTGAAATGGAAAAAATGTGTTATGAAAAATAAGGAGCACAAGGATGTCTGAGCATAGCACTGGACAGCTTTCCTTTATCCCAGCAGCTGGACCTGAGTGCACTGACAGATAATGTATTCTTGAGGAATCAGGCTCCCTAAAAGCAGGTTGAGATCTTATACTTTTCTTAAGGAGAAAAGAAAAAGCGTTCTTGTCTTGAGATGTATCTCAGTAATTTTCTATAGCATCTGCACCATGTTTTGTGTTATAATCCTTTCACCTTAAATGAGAATGTAATTTAGCATGAAAATACTCTCATATGCTTAAAAAGAATTCTGTGAGACTTCCAGTGATGTTAAGTATATGTAATTTAGTAAGAAAATCTGATCATGTTTTGGCAAGGGCTGTAGGGGTACTATTCACTGAGTAACAAAATCTGAGTTACATGTAGCATTTCATACAAAGTTAAACGCATCTCTGTGAAATAATGGAGAGAATATTCATTTACCTGTAGAATTCCTTTTGCAGTTTTACATCTTGTACACAGGAAGCAGGTAATTTGCTCGGTTCCAAGTTTGATTTGACTTTTTATATCCAGTAAATGAGAATTTGTCAAAACTTGGAACATAGGGGTTTTTGAAGGTTGTGATTGGGGGAAGGCACAGCATGTTGATTTTATAGGCATATAGCCTGTGAAAATTTCTGCTTTCAAGTAAATATTCCTACCTTTATAAAGCTAACTGGGGAGAGGTAGCTATAAATGCTATAGATTTTTTTTCCCTTAACCCTGAATGACCTGGGGCTGTAATGAATCAGTTGGAAGGATCAAAACATGCCAATTTTACAGCAATATCCAGTGTTTACAAGTGAATGAACGCTGAAAAAGACCTAACTGCAGTGCCCAGCATATAATCTCTTTTGCGCTTTGGAACTTATCAGAAGATAAGTCACTGCTGGTGCTGATTCTTTCGAAAGCACAAAGCAAGCTTAATTATTTGCATAAATTCAAATATAATTATTCTTCTAATCTAGGGATTCCAAAGATATTTGTGTTTTTTTGTGTTAGTAGCATTTAAACTGAGTGTGGCTATACTCTAAAATCCTTTATATCTCTATCCCACTTCAAAATCTTTATTGTACCAGGATCAAAGCTCAAGACCTGTCTGAGTTTCCAGTATATTTGTAAGTTTTTTATGTTTCAGTTGAGTTTGGGATTCACAACCATAACCTTGACTTGCTGACAGTGGCACAAATGCAATGAGTAATACCAAGATTTTACAATCTTTATATAATTTAATATGATTATAATCTTTATATGATTTTCTGTAGTTTTAGCTTTACATTTCTTCCCTCAGCCTCCTGTAACAGAATGATTTCTGTTTAATGTGTGCGCCACAGTTATTTCTGTCTGGTATGAAAAGTGTGATAAGAAAGATGATATTATTTGCTATTAATTTCATATTAAGTATATGAGTCCTTTAGAACACCAGCTTGAACCAAACAGCACAGAAATGAGGTGGATAATGTCAGCTGGGGCCATGTTTGATCTGCATGTGAACCCAGGCACTGATTTCCTGCACTTACCTCTCAGTACAGCTCAGGTACCATGAAGCTTGGTTAAACAAACAAGTGAGGTACCTGACAAGCAAGTTTTGAACAGAACAGGCTAATTCATGCGCATGCTGAGGATTCTGAATCTCTCCTGACCTTATAGTGTCCTAAAATGTCTTTACCCTGATGTTGAAAACTTTGCCATGGTTCTACTTAACATCATCTAGTATGTGTGTATGTGTATATATGATAGTCTCCTGATTCTTTGGGTTTGATAGTCTCCTGATTCTTTGGGTTTGTCTGGTTTTCTTAAGCCCTTTTTCCAAAGTTTAAGGAGTGTAAACTCTGACATCCAAGCCTGGAAAACGAAAAACCAAAAAGCCCCAAGTGTATGTGCGCAGTTTCTTGAAAGATGTATGTTTACCCTGCAGTTACCAGGTAACTGTATCAGAGCAGCACTGAGATGGAGCTAACACTCTTTGCCTCCTGGCACTTGTGCTGTTTCCAGATCCACATTGTTTTATGACCAGGCTATCTTAATGTGGAAATTGAAAGTGTGATTATATTTGCTTGACCAGAAGTCATCCCTTAGCTTGAGGACTGTGTGATGCTGTCCTGTATATGAAAGTGGGCCATAGAGCACAGAAAAAGGTAGTGCAGTTCCCTTCCTCTCTGCCAAAGCAGGTAAATACAAGACATCTGGGTTAGTCAGGGGAAAGCAGTAAAGTATTGCTTTGTAACTGCAAAGTGGTGTTTAGTTTGTAGTTAGGTCTATGTGCATAAAGCCAGTTAGCAAAATGGCTTCAGTTCAAAAGCCTGGCAGGAATTTAGTCCTGTTTTATGTGATTGGTTCTCTCTAATATCTTTCAGATAAGGTTGCTGATAAGGATGACTCTTTTAATTGCTCATTCTCTGACATCAATATAAAAATCTGCCATTCAGCTAAGCTAAGGACATAAACATTGTATGCTTGTCTACAGAAAGACAAAAGTGTGTGGTAGGTCTGTGTGTATATATATATATATATATATACACCTCTTTTTCAACCACCTGGAACACATATTAAACATGAATTACCTAGAAAAGAAAAGGTATAAAAACATAAAAAATTTAAAAGCATAAAATTTTGATAATGTCTTTTAGGAATAGAGTATATCTGCAAGGTGTTAGGAAGCTTAAGATGTGAAACTCTAAAACAGTTGGCACATTTTTTTCTGAGGGCAATAACAAAAGAAAAGTACACTCCTCCTCCCCCATTTAAACACAGAAAACCCCCAAAATAAGCTAAATTAAAGACTGGGAACTTGCCCGTGACCTCTTGACTTTCTGAGTAAAATTAATGCTTTTAGAAACTAATACCAATGAAGATTACTTCAAGATTTACTTCAAGATTTAAAAGGTTAGGTTTTTTTAAAATTTCTATTATCAATTGTCTTAGTTTAGGGACATCAATATGGTCATAGAAACCTGATTATACATAAAACTTTATCCTTTTAACTGATTTAAAATAATCGGTCTGTTTTTCTTTGAGAGTATTAGTTTACCTTCTAAGAGCTATACAATAAATAGTGAAATAATGCTGTTAATTAGACCTAGGCTGGTATTGTGACTGTGGAAAAGGGTACTTTGGACAAGAAAAATAGTTCATTTAAATGTCGTAGGAAATGTTTATTTCTAGCCAGGTTTCTGGCAGCACATGTTTTTGGTATTCTAGTTAAAAGAAGCCCTCTTGAACTGCTCAGTCAGACATCACTTGAGCCTTATGTTTGATGAAAATCCAAGCTTTCTCCAGACATTAAAATTCTGTGTATTTAGAGTGTAATTGATGCTGAAGTTTTTCAAGCTGGGCTTATACTACAGAGCTGAGGTATTTTGATGAAAGTTCCTGCACTTGTCATACTTATGCTGAAGTTGTTGAAATGATTTTGTGCAGAAAGTTCATGGAAGAGCTTTGCAGAAATGTAGAGTATGATTTTCGAATGTGACAGTCACAATCATTATAGCTGTTTTTAAAGCTACAAGGGTAGTAGTAAAGAGGAATGGAGCTATGGAAATGGCATCATGGCATTGAGCTGAGGCTCTCTGAATCCTTTGGTTAACTTTGGTCGCTTTGGTTAGCAAGGCAGAAGTTCTACAGCAACCTTTCTTACAATAAAATGCTCCAGGAGATGGAATGCTGCATTGTGAAAACCAGAAAATATGAAAACCATTTGTGAAAGAACTCTGCAGAAGGTATGATTTTTCTCTTCTATGGTTGGTTTTACTTTCCTGAACACAGTATGATATACTGTTAGTGCTCTTGCTAATTGCCAGTTGAGCAGGAACTTTTGTTAGAAAATGGGGAAAGGGAAAAAAGAAAAGACAAAGTATGTTTTCTTTACAAATCATGTAATCTGTTGTGAGACAGGAGCTCATCTGAGTCCCTTAGAAGGCTGACTTAAAGTGGCAGCGTTTCTGGAAATGCTAGTGTTCTTTTTAAATTTATTTTCCCCTTTTTTTTCTTTTTAACCACAATTCTTTCAAATACATTTTCTGTTATGAGTTGACATTTCTCCTCTGCATGATTTCAGTTCCTGGTAGTTTACTGTGTGATCTCATAGCTGCAGCTGAATAAGCTTTAAAAATGTTACTTTGCCTTTAACTTAGGATTCTATCTTTCAAAAGTTCCATTAAGTTCTAATTTAGAAGAAGAAAAACATATGGGGGAGGAAGACTAAGCAAAAGTCTATATAAAAACACAGTTGGAAGTTCCAGAAGGCAGCTGAGCAAGCTCCTAGTTTTTATTGCTAGTACATAGCACACATTTTTGAAGAAAACAAATAATCAGATATTGTGCATGTGACACTGTGAGCTGTACAAATGATGGCTTTCTACCATGCATTGCAGGCTGTGAAGCACCCAAGAGCTCTCCAAGGCTGGGTGGGAGATGAGGCACATGTAGCTTAAATAATTTTAAGGTCAGGAGGCATTTATTATGCCAATAATGCTTCTTTTTCTCCCAAAACCATTGACAAATGTCAATCCTTTGTAACATTGTGATGAAGCATTTTCTTGTCATTGCTTGCATTGCTAGTAGATATTAAGTAGAACATTGATGACTGAATTCAAGCAGACTGAATCAAAACCAACAGTGTTTTGGAGAGTTATTTTTAGTCTGTATAATTGCATTAATTGAATTTACCACGTGGCTCTAGAGCATTTTTACACATAGGAATGGATGTCAGTGGCCAGAGTAACTTGGAAGCAAGAGATCTTAAACTAGATAAATATACTGTGAAACTTCACAGCTTCATTGCTCATAATAGTCCCTGTTCATCTGCTTGGACATACTGATGGTAGTGAAATGTTTCCAGGATTGGACCTTCAGCTGACTAATCTTGTGTTTTCTAATGTCAAGTGTTACTATTTTAATAGACCCTCATCAAGAAAAGTTCTGCCAGTCTGTTCTAATATAACATTTCTGGTTTGACTTTATACTTGTGATGCCAGGAAGTTTAAGTAAGACATCTCTTCCCAGTGAAGAGAGATTTTTCTGCTTCCCACCAATCCTTCCCTCTGAAGCATTGTGGGAGGCTACCTCTTTTCATTCACATCTCTTGATCACAGAGGCAATCACCAGCTGCAGACACAGCTCACAGACTTAGAAAACATGAATGATATCCAGCTAAGACAAGAATTTTTAACTTTTTTCTTGCTGTCAATATTATTGTGTACTTCAAACATAGCAACTTATGGTACTCTTAAAGTTCAGTGCCTCACAGAAGGCTTTGTCTTCCATCTTCACAGGTTTTTACAGTTGAGCAAAGCATACCGAAGGCATGGTTGAAGTTCTTGTCAAAACAACTCTGTATCTCTGCTTTCAGTATATTTTAAAGTTATGTAACATAAAAAAACAGTAGAGAAGACAAAGGCATGAATCTGTATTGTGAAGGATAAGATATGGAAGTGAGAGCTAGAGATGGAAATTTTTCCTGACTGCACCATGGCTCTTGTGTAATCCTGGGCAAATCACATGGCTCTTAAATAGAATAGAGGCTTAAATTTATAGGTAAATAGTTTTCTAAACCTAGTAAATAATCCCATTATGCCTCTGTTTGCCTTTTTGTGAAATGGAAATAAGAGTATTCCTTTTGCTCATCAGAAGGTTGGAATACTCTTGTGATAGGCTGTATGGAAATGTCTATGTGCAGTCCTTAAAATGAAAAGTACTCCTTTTGGAAATAAAGAATTGCAAAATCAGTGTCTCTATCTACCTTAAGCTTTATGCCTGCTTTTTTATTTTATTTTTTTTTCATTCTCTTTTTCTTTTTTTTTTTTTCCTCCTGACTGGTTTCAGGGGCTCAGTGCTGCAATGAATGGAGCTTTCTAGGGAATGCAGCTGTTCAGTCCTAGAATTAATATGCAAATGCTCTTCTCTTACTGAGGCAGGGGAGGAAGATGGAACATAGCTGTATTTTCTCTAATCAACATACTCCCTTTTTCATTTGGAACTACAACAAAGCTGACTGTCAGCCACACAAATAATGGAATATTTCTTTTTGCAGAAATAAACATTTACATAAGCATACATTTCTTGAAAGCTTTTACTGACCAACCCAAACAATATTTTAGTTCAATGAAAATATATATATTTAGAACTATTCACACACAAATCTCTCATGCTTTTTCAGTAAAATAAATAGAACAAACTAAATGCACTGAGAGAATGCTAATTTCAGCTGCAGAAGTGTAATACGGAACTGAAAAGTAACTATCGCTGGATTTTTTTGCAATATGCAAATTCATATATTGGAACCATCCGTGTTGTAAAGGTCCCATTCTGCCCTCAGATTCACAGGTAGGGGTCTCAAAGAAACACCTCAAGACAATCAAGTCTGATTTGTATGCCTGATTCCCCACAGAACAAAGTGAGTGGAAGTTCTGTCCAAGAGGAATAATGAGATTTTACCATTTTCTCAGCAGAGATGTAATTCAACAAAATGTGAGACGGTAAAAAATTGGACTGCTGTGTTTAATTAATCCACATAAATAGAAAACATTTCAAAAATTCAGATATCAAAGGTCACCAAGTGAGCTATGCAGAGGGGATCAGTGATTCCCTAAAGTTTTAGTAGAGCAGAAGAAATGGTACAATGGTTGTTATGAAGATTGCTTTTATTTTGCATAATATGCACTTAGATTGAAAAATATGTATTCTGGAACTAGTGTGTGACAGGCCCTGTGTGCCTCTTTACTGCTGCCTAATTTAGTTTCTTCCCTTTTAGCTCAGCAGATACATCTTTACATTTGACTGCAATTTCTTTGGACAGTTTAAGGAACAGTAAAATAAAACTTGAGCAAAGAACACAGGACTGCATTAGAGCTAAAAGCAAGATGCTAAAGTCAAAACCAAGAACATGAAATCAATAAAGCAAGCTATTGGAAAACAAGGCAAGGATTGAGGCTGGAATTGCAGGGTGGCCTGACCTGAGCCAACTTAATCAATAGCTGAGTTTGGAATAAACAGAACTACTTGTAGGTGAAAAGAAAAATGTGATAGTGGAACTTTGACTTCTAGGATGTATCTAAGCCAAATAACTTCTTCACTGAGGCAGTGCAATTTGGCAAAGTCCTAAATAGCTGAATGCCTTAGTGAATTTGACCTATAAGATGTGTCTGGAACTTCTAAAATTGAAGGACAAAAGCAGTGCTATAACAGAAAAGACACCACTCAGCTGAGGGGATGAAACCACCTGATATTTCAATCAAGCATGCTGTGTATGGCATGAATCAAATTGTATTAAATGTAGCAGAAAAGTTTTATTAGACTTAGAATTCCTGTCTTCAATTGCATCCTTTCAGAAGCCTTTTACAAAAAATACTCCAGATAGTGGTAACACATTAGGTGATTTATTCTTTCTCCTTGTAGAAGTGCTGTATAATGAAATAGGTGAGATATACCAAAGGAAGATAAACAAAATAAATGAAATTGAAGATGCCTGAAAATAATAGGACAGTAACATAAAATCTGAAGTAATTCTTCAAACTGCCTTCCTAGTGTCATTAAGATCATAATTTTCCCACTTTAATTTCCCCCCCTAATTCTAATAAAGTCAATTTTTTATTCACTTTTGTGGTCTGTAAGCCACTCTTACAAGATGTGGCACTTGTGACTATTGCTGTCAGGTTTATGGGATATCTGGTTACCTCTAGATCCTTGTTAAGTATGTGCTGGACAGTTAACTTCAGCTTTGTTGGCAGATTCATTGCACTCATTTGTAAATCCATGGGACTGTAGCCTATTTACCCTCCTTGCAAAGTTCTGTCTGCATTTTGGTAGTGATCACTGAAAGAGAGTAAACACACAAAAAACTGATGGTCTTATTATCTCTCATAGAGCAGAGAGCTCTTAAAAAATAAAAAAAACCACACCAGCTCTTAAATTTGTGATTCACTATGAGTAACATTTTCTTGAGAAGCAGGTCCAACTTTGAGTAGGAAATCTGTCCACACGTGGTAGTTAGAGTTAATTTTCCTTTTTTAGGCACTAAATCAAGCCACTTCACAAAACCTCAACTATCTGCAAAAACTTTAGTCAATCAAGTCCTTTCCCCAAACAGCTCCCACCAGGTAGTCTCAGATGCAATCTTTAATTTGTCTTCTGAAATTATAAAGCTGCTCCTTTTAAATTGGATAGCTTTTATATATTTCATCAGACTGGATACCTAATTTAAATGAAAATTGGTGATAGTGAGTGTGATGATAAAGCTTTGCCAGCTAAATCTTTCATGATACAGACATGCCACTTGAAATACCATTTAATGTTTTAGATGAAGGTCAGCAAAGATTGGAAAAAATCTTTCTCAGGGTCTTCTCTCAGTGCCTTACCTGTTCCCAGACAACCAGTTCAGTGCACTCTGAGCAGCAGTTGGCACCCAAATTACCTGTTACCTCAAGGGGAGTGGGACACCCAGTCCAAAAAGAAGTTATGGGGATGGGGTTTGTTTTGTTTTGTTTTGTTTGTTTGTTTGTTTTTGTTGTTGTTGCTAGGGCTTTTTGGGTTTTTTTTTGGGTTTCTTTTTGCTTTGTTTTGGGGTTGGTTTGGTTTGGCTTGGCTTGGTATGGTTTGGTTTTTTTTGAGGGAAGGAAGGGGATGTGTGTGAAGTACTGGGGGAGAAAGAGGAGCACCAGAACTCAGGAGGACAAGAATGTGTCCAGCCCTTTCCCCTTCTTTACTCTTGTGGTTGTGAAGCTCTTGTGCCTGATATGTAGCACAGGGCTGGGCTGGGACTGATCATTTTTTGTGATACCAAGCCAGACTAGTGTGGAGAATGTTGCACTGCTCTCTAATCTTTTGAAGAAGTTGTCACTGCAATAAATTCTGCATTTTCTCAATTTCTGTGAACTTTAATGAAAAGAACAATTTTGAACATGTTCAGAATGTGAATTTTTTTTCCTATGGCATGCTAAACATGCTTCCTCTGTAGTTGTTTGCCCTTCCTCTGTTTATTTTCAAATATTTACTACTATAATATCTAATGCAATCAAATAGTATTAGAATTGTAGTTGAACTTTGAAATGATACAGTTTTAGTTGGTATGACTTTTAACCAATTTATCCTAGATTTAATTCATGGTCAAGGCATAGAATGTGGTATGTTTGAGAGGGATTGTCTTTCCTGAAGGCAGTACTCATCTTCCATACTGTTTGCTTCTCCAGCTTCAAATCTTTCACATGTCAGTGATAGGTTGTTACTTTACACTTGGAATATCTGAAACAGATGGTAGGAAATAAGTGCCAAATTCATTTTTCCACCAAAACCTTGTATTCAATTTAGAATCTTCATCAATCTCAACAGGGAATGCAATTTGCCTTTGCGAAGTTCTGCCTCCTTAACAAGCTGTCAGCCTTTGTTTCCTGGGTTTTCTGTAAATAAATAGCAGCATATCAAAATACCTTCAGAGTCTCATCTTCACCACAGTTCTCTTACCTCCAGCCTTTTGTGTTATCTTTCATGTGATGATGGAAATCCTGTATTTATTCACAAGTGAGGAGGTCCAGACAAGCATCCAAACTTATGGATACCTGAACCTCTAAATAAATCTTCATCACTGAAAAGAACTGTCAGAATCTTCTCATCAGGCAGCTGCAGTTCCTGCCACTATGGGTTGTTTTTTTTATATCTTTCATTGTAATACCTCGCTGTTCATACTTTGAAGTGAATTGGTCCTGTCAATGCCGGTGTCTTAAGGTGAGGGTTTCTAATCTGTGCTTGCCAGATATAAACCAGAGGGACAGTTTGTCTTGATGTTTTGCAGTCCAAAGTTTTCAAGAGAGAACCTCATGAACTTCTAACTCCAAGCCAACCTTTCATTGCACTGAACATCATTTCCGAAGACTTTTTTGTTAATTCAGGATGTCTTCTGTTATTTGTCCTGCCTGCTACTTACAGTGGTTTGTATGAGTTTACACCAAAATGTTCTGGGGCAGCTTTTCACATGTGCACATATATGTGTGTGTGTACATAAATATCTATAAAAATACACATGTATGTGTTTGTATACATTCATTAATAATGGCTGAATTTTATATTGATTTGGGTTTGTTCCTCTACTCGTTGTATTAGTGAAGTGGGATCCTTGTGGAAAGAGTTTGTCCTGAGAAACTCCTCTAAGCAAGAAAGTCAAAGCCCTTCTCAGGATATACATCCAAAAATACAAAAGGCAATACCTAATTGCTGGAATATTTATATATCCTGAACACCAAAAAAACACCTTTCAGTTCTGTGTGAAACATATCTGAAAGGAAAATATGCAGTCCTACTGTCTGTGGTACACTGACTTTATAGACAAAAATATTTAGCCTGACAGTAAACTATTCTGGCTCACTTACAGTTGCTGTAAAAGTGAGTTGCAGGGTGAGTTGGTGAATTGCAGCACCAGCAATTACACCTGTGCAGAAAGAGTTAATGTGGATGATAAACATGGTCCAAATAAAGAATGTTCAAACCTGTCTTCAAGAACCATTTGAGCTCTGATCCTTGGGAAAATGAAATGATCTTTCATGGCAGAAACTGAGGCATAGCAGCCCTGTGATTGTCAGCAGAAAGCAATGGAAATTGTAGTGATGAGGTGCTGGCGCTCCTCTGCATGAGACACACAGAGACTCTGTGAAGAAAAGCAAGGATGGAACTCCTGAGGCAGCCTCACTGCAAGCTCAATCTGCTCTATTCTTACCCTCTCTGGAGTTCCCATCCATGAAAAACTAGGTGGGATGGCTTTCAGTTCTGCAAGCACAGCCAACCAAGTCAGCTTGTGTTTAAATTATTTATGCCAACAGCTGAATGTGGGGTTGCATAAGGAATGTGCTCTCCTTAATAAAACTTGGATTTGGGGTTGGGAAAGAACCCTGGCTAGACAAGTAGGATTTCTTTGGGTGTGGGCTCTTATAAATTGAGTCTGAGTGGCGGCAAAGGGGGTTGGGAAGTGTAAAATAAAGCAGGTTAAAAGGACATTAAAAAGCCTGTTTTACATGTTGTTTGACAAACCTGGGGCTGCTGGGAGCATGATGTGGCACTGACTGATATAATTACATTATCCACATAGGAGAAATTTAAAGGAGTTCTTAGGGATATTTGTATTTGTAAATGAAATTATTATTATTTTTGTATATTATTTTTTTATTATTATTATTCTTTTCAAGATACTTTTAAGAACCACAACAGATATTGGAGGCTGGTTTTATTTTTTGCTGAATGGTATGTGTATTTATTATGTCATCCCCTTCCTTAATGCAATGTTAAGATATTTAGAAAACTGTGTTTGAACAAAATTTAATAAAAGATTGAGCTAAGCCCCACATCAAATATTTTGTTAATTGAGAGCTAAGGTTGTTTAATGTGTTTCCTGTCAAAGTAGTCAATAATGAGATAAAGTTCATGAGATAGCAGCTCCAGTTGGTTTTGTTTGAAATATTTAGCAGTGCTGGGTAAGGCTTGATGCTGCACCTGCACAGAAGAAGATTGCTTTTTATTCTCCACTATGCAGGTGATCAGAGTTTACAAGGAAAAAGAGAGGAAGAAAACAGCTTTATAAATCATATAGAAACTTCTCTTCAACCCAAATACTTTGGCTGAAGCAAATTAAACTCTTTCAGGGGAAACCTAGAAGATGTAATTTTTCAGACAGCTTTTCCCGTCCCTGTCAAAGACATGACTCAATTAAAGATGGAGCTTGATACCCCACTATACAGCTGTGGGCAAGTGGAATTAGAGGCTTTTGAGCAGAGTGAAATAAGTTATTTTACTATAGATTTGTTTTGGACAACATTGCCTGCCCTTTGGTTCTCTAGCCATGCAAATCACAGCATGAGAAATAGCTTCTAAGCTTTTTTTATAACATGACTTCGTTGCACCTGAAATTGCATTGCAGATATTCTATTCTAAGCTCTGCTTTCCCAATGGAAAGCTTAGGTCAGGCTAAGTAGCCTGGAGGGATGCATTTGCCTGATTAATTTTGATGTATTCTATGTATCTTTCCTTGCTTCTTCCCCTCTCCTAGTACATCCATTCTACAAGCTTTAAGGCAGTAATCAGCTTCAGCACCCACACATTAGAGTGATTATTATTTTATGATATATAACGTCTTACATTTGGACCTCACTGTTCCCTTTATGTAAACACAAGGATGGGAAATGATTAAATTTGTACCTTGAGTTAAACTGCACCATATATATTTGTAGGAAGATGGCTTTAGACATGTGTTCCTTTGATAAATTAATGCCTGTTGAAAAAGAAAAAAAATCCTGTCATTGAAGTCACAAAATGTACAATTATGAATCATCAGAGGCAGCCAATTCTTTCATTTTCTTTTCTCTAATGAAAAGAACTGTATACTGGAAAAAAATCCTCTTGTAAAAGAGGCAAAATAACAATTTGGAAAAAAAAAATCCTAGATATTCTTTAGGGTATTTTATAAAAGCTTGAGGGTTTTTTGATTGAAAATGAAAATCTAAAAAGTCAAAATTGTCACAGACTAAAAATGTGCATCTGAAACCACAAATAGTCTCTCAGGAAAATCAGATGAAAATTTTCATGGCAGTTATAAGAACTTCTCTTCGAGATCTCATCTGCTTTAAATCAGATATTGTAGAAATTTGGTAGTGGATTCAAAAGCTGTTAAGCTGGTGTAAAGGACCAATTGTAGTGTGGCATACTCTGATTAATCCCTTTTCCAAAGAACATCATCTTAAAACTAAACAAGCCAAAATATTTTCTTATCTTGTAGCGAGGAATGTGAGTAATTTAATGGTTAAGTCATATACATCTCAGTCTTGCAAAATTTCAGTGGTGAAATATTTCTTAACCTAAAGTTCCTCATTATAATGAAAAACTATAAAACAAAGATCTGGAGAGACAAATATTTTTACAATAGAATGAGGTCTTTGTTGTGTACTTTTCAAATTTAACTACAATTTGACTTAAATTTGACTATTTCTCCAGTTAGCTGTGGAGAAATCATTTTGGGGTTGATTTTCTTTTTGTTTTAAGATAAGCAAAATAATCTGATCAAGTTATACACTGAGTGCTTTGTATTTTGCCAGCTTTTAAACTCACTCTATTTTATGTTAAAATAATAAAATGTTATTAAAAAGCTCATTGACTCAATGAATAGATTTTAGAATAAAACAGTCCTTTTACATTATCCACCATTCCATAATGTGTCCTTACTTATTTAAAGAAAAAAAAATCAAATTATAGAAAAAATCTTGTCATCTCTTTCACTTGTTTGTCATCTTAACGTGGTCTGCGAGAAAAACCTGCAACTTGCTTAATGAGGTATGCTCTTTCAGTCAGGTGAGAGAAAGTAATGTACTGGGAACCAGCCTAAATAAATCAAAACTTATCACACAGATGTTCAAAAATTATTAGAAGCCTGAAAATGCAAATTAGCATTGGCTAAATTTTTCTAAGTGCCTAAGTCAGAGTGCCTAACTCTCTCTAATTTCAGAGGGATTTAGCTGTCTAACCTGCCTAAGTGATTTTGAAAAATAACACAAGCTGTCTATTTGCATCACTAGGTACCTAAACACTTTTGGAAAATTTGTCCCTGAATGTTCATAATAAAGAAAAATGACAGATCAAAATGTGGAAGTTTAGTTTCAAAGCAGGATCAGAACAGTGTTTCAGAGAAGTCCAAGACAGTCTTACAAAAGCTTATGGGTAATGACCAGGGACTCCTAAATTTTGTAAGCCACAGTACTCAGAATAACTCTGCTATCTCAGTCTAGATGCTCCAAATTAATTTTGTATTTGTCTGATTATGCTTAACAGGCCAGGCTAGATAAAGATAGCAACCAGGCAGAACAATCTGAGTGCAATCCCAGGTATTCAACCATTACATGGGATATTTCCTTTGCTATAAATTGCAGCCAGTACTGATGATGAAACCCTTCACCAATCCTGGCAATATACTTTAGTGAAGTGCCTTATTTAATAAAGTGTGTTGCATGTGAACTAGCCATGTATTGCAAAATAGTGCCTATTGAAGTTTAATTAGTGTAAGTGGCATATCCAGTGGTTCATGTAATTAATTGCAGATTACACATTAAAATATCGATGTTTTCGATACTGGTATACACAAACCTGCAGTGAATAGTTAAGCATTCAGTCATCAGCTGGTTAGATACTGGAGAATTACCAAAGCTGAGTGTCAGTCAATATGACAAGCATCCATTCTTTTTCTAAGTTCTGTTCAGGAAACTATATTTATATATCTAAACATGTGCAGGTCAAGTGGGAATATAAGTGAATAAAATCCAGTTGTTGAAGGAAATATATTTTGGGGGAAAATCATATCTATGCCATATTTCTGTCATACCCTGGTCTCCAAAATTCATGTCCATCATAAATAAGAGATAAGATAGATAAGAAAATATAAAAATTATTTCTTTGGAGATTGTCTTTTCCTTCACTGTAGCCCTCAGATTCCTTTTTATTTTGCATGCTTTTGAATTGCTATTTATAATAATCATTCATGTTTTCTTTCTTGTTTATTATATCATATTTGAGAAAATGGTATTTGGTATTTTTTTAGTAGGAGCTTATCTCAGAAAATGTGGAAAAGAAGGTAGTCTAGAATTTGGTTTGTTAAATTTGTGCTTTGTCTCAGAACTGCTGTCGTACAGGTTTGGGCAAGTCATTCTGTCTTGCACTTCAGTTTTCATCTGTGATATGGGGATAAGCCTGCTTTTTCTCACAGGAATACGGTTGTGAATAAACATATTAGGGTTTATGTTGTGGTTAAATTCTTCACTTTGGAGATATTGTTAAGGTAAGCTTGTTACATGGATTTAGGTGTAAAACACACTTTGCTTATAATTGCATGTTGGTGTTTTATATACCCGTATGTCTAGGGAAACTGGTACCGTGAAAAGTAGGAGAAGCTAAAAATTAACATGCATTTGGGTGTACAGCAGAATTTCTGGCCATTTCTTTCTACTGAATTGGCATAATGCAATCATGAACTTCAGCGAGACATTTATAATGCAGATGGTGCTGCTGTGTTCTATGCAGATGGCACTGATTTACTGCTATGTTCAACAAAGTACAGGAAGTCTTTCATTGTTAGTGTGGATGGACAGCTCTGGGCAGGAGCAACAAGATTCCAGACTGTCTTTCCTTCTAGCTGACTGAGGATCTTCACAGGTGGAAGCCAGGGAGAGCCTGAGGTAAATAGTCCAAGACCATGTTTCTGTTGCACAGTTCCTGAGAGGTGGCGATTCTTTGTCAGGTAGTTCTGAATGTCAAGGGTGCAGTATATATAGGTCTGAAAAACTGTGGTTCTTTAATCGTGGTCAGAAGGATATTTTAAATATGATTTTACCCATTCACCTTGTTGTGTGAGTAGGCAGTGAGAAACTGCAGATGTTATGTATGTTCTGGAGCTAACCAAGGCACATAAGGCCCTTCACTGTCAGAAGTGAGAAATGCAGCTCTGCCTCAATGTGCTTGTTTCTCATTTAACTTTTTATATTGCCAAAACCAATGAGAACTCTGAGATCTTCCCCCGTTTTTCTCCTCCCCTTTCAGGTTCCCTTTTTCCCTCCATGTCAATACACATTACAGACAGTATCCCTTTCCTCTGTAGCCATGAGCAGCCTGCCTTGGAGCCAGGACTGCCAGTCACACCTGATGGGGCCCGAATGAGTGGCAGTTGTGTCAGGAGCACAAAGGTGAGGAAGGACAAGAGCACCAAACTAATTTTAACTTGTGACCTAAATAAGGGTTTGAACCCAAGTCTCCTGAGATAAAAGGCTGTTGCCCTTATTTTTCATCTGAAAAGCCATTTGGACTGCATATAGACAGTTCCCCTTGAGAGATGGTGTTAGATTGATGTAGTGCAGCGTGAAATGGGAGTGTAAATGTATGTGATGTTCATGGGCTAGTGAATAGAGCTAGTTTACTATGGAATGAATTGCCAGCAAAATAAACTGGCTACCTCTAACCCCATCTACTGCTTTTCTTAGTGGAGGATGATAGCTCAGCTCCAAATGCACGTGGATTCTGACACATTCTTTGTGACACTGACATATCTGGAAAAGTTTAAATGCAAAAATCTTGTTCTCATTTCTATTACGGATATATAAGAAGAAAGAAAGTAGCTTAGAGGAATGAAAAGAATAGAAAGTCTTTATTGTTTCATTGCCATAATGCTAAGAACTCTGTTAAAATTCAGGAGCCCTTTGTTTAATATGGTTATGTTTGAAATTATCCAGCCTTTGTATTTAATAGCCAGGGAGACTTAATGACCGCTCTAGCCTTAAGTGAGAATGCAGACAAACAGCCTTTTACATTGCACTAAATATTTGTAAGGAAAAAAGGCATTTCTTTACTTCCTGTTACTTGAAAAATGTAAGAGACTTTCAAAGGCAACTGCAATGTTGGGTACCTACTATTTTCCAATATCTAGGCCACTCAGGAGAGCACTTTTCTCTACAAAGACCTCATTTGATGCTTTATAGTGAAAGACTTGGCAATGTAGTTAAAAGCGATCTTGTTTTTCACCTGGCTTATGGTCTGAAATGAGTGTACTACAGGCAATTTGGAGGTTAGTGGGGGACTAAAATATTTAATAATTCTTAGATTCTCCATAGATATAAGAAACAGCAAGAAATAAGAAGATCCTGCAGATTCTTTTAAGTTCTTCTCATTATCTAAGAGCTAATAGTCATTTTACAGGGGAAAAAAAAGGTGCCTTATCAATTCAGTGTTTCAAAACCTCTTACTGTTATGGAGTTATGGTAGTTCTTACTCTACCCAATTTATAATGATATTGCCTAAGAATGAAGTTGGTTAAGCATGAAAAATTCAAAAGCAATGGCTTTAAAATAAAACTGCTGAGGTCAAGCCCGCAGTATGTCTACAGCTACAGCTTTTTCAATACTTTATATGTTCTTCAACTGTTAGAAGACACAATGGGAAACATATTCAGAAACTAGGTAGCAGTTAGGTTGTGGTAGTAAGTTTGGGATTATTATGGCTCCTTTATTGAAATTTAGATTGGTTTGCCCACTATAAATCTCAAATAAACGGATAATTGTCAGAGGCGAAAGAGAAAGAAAAGAATAGGTTAAGTTGTTCAAACCAAATATTATGCCAATAAAGGTTAGTGGCTTATAAAAATATATATTTCACATGGAAAACTAAACAAAATAATGTCCCTTGCCTGAGGTAGTGAGAAAGGGAGAAAAGTCCAGAGAGGGTGAGGAATTGGTTTCTTGGCAGGTTGAGTTTATAAATAATAGTGAAAAAGTGTGACTGAAGAAGTGGCTTACAATAATTTTCCTACTCTAAGTAAAAGTAGATTGAGGTATGGAAAGGAGACATTCCTTACTCATAAGTTCTCTACAGAGCTCTTTCAGAGTCAAAAATAGGAATTGGTTTTCATGAAAAATGTCTTGCCTACAGTGATAATATATTATTTTATTTTCAAGAGGAAAAATTTTATAGAGATCTCAAAAGATCTTTGACGTGAAATCTTGGCATTCAAATATTCAAATTAAATTTTTCTTGATTTCTTAATAGTAAATGTTCATTTTTCTTTTCTTTTAATTTTAATTTTTTTTTTTTTTTTTTGTCTGTGTGTATGTGTGATTATTTGAAAGAGCTTCTATATTTCATAGAACACCACGTGAACCAGGAAAGTTCTGTGTTGAACAGTCATCATGTCTGGTAGGATTGGGAAGTGGAAATATCTGGAATTGTCCCATTCTGGCTTTCTAATCATAAGCTATGCTAGAGCAAGGTATTTGACAGAGATGGAAACAATGAAAATGTCAGTGTTCTAGAAGGCTTATAAATTATAACATGCTCCCAGACAATTTTCATTCTTGTTTCACGTATTTTTGTTTACTTAAGCTTTCCTTAAAATTACCTCAGTTCTATTTCTTCATCCAGAACTCTGATTTATACCAATAGCTGCTGAATAATAATGATTCTTTTCCATTATATTCATTCCTTTCAGTACTTGTAGCAGCATAGCTCAAGTACAACCTATGGAAGAAAACAGTTTGTGTTGTGACTTGTTTATGTTGCCTTCTGTTGCAGTGAATATAACCCATCAATGCAACCGAAACCCACGTGTCTTGAAATTAATTTTTAATTCTTATGATGTGGAGGTCAGTTTTCTCCCGTACGTTTTTCTTATTTAATGTACTAGGAGAAAAGGCATTTTATTTCAGGAGACATGAGATGGTAGCTTTGGAGGGCTGAGGAGTAGCTGGACCAATACTTTGTGATCAAAATGATTGATGCTAACTTTGATTATTTTGATGTGAATAAAGCACATTCTCTTGGCATGTATTCCTTGTTGACCCAATTTGGAGGGGAGGGAAGAGAGGGAGACTGGAAAACCTGATCTATTATTTTTCATCCTATCTATTGATTATTTTTCATCCTATCTATTGATGTTGCTTCTTAATTTGTTTTGTTATTTTGTTGTTTTTATTTTTGATAATTCAGCAATCACTTTTTACAGGCTAAATTCAACTGTGCAGCTGAGTGTAACATTTAGAGCTGAGTTGAGATTACTGCTTTATTGAGAGAGAATGAGCATGATTTTGGGGACTACTTAAGTAGTCTTGCTCCTATATTTATTAGGAGCACTTTCAGAAATTAAAACGGAACTAATAGAGATATTTAATCATTGTCTTGAATATTTTTTCATGCACTTTTTTATTTGCTCAACATTTAATTTTGTGTGAGATTTGACCTAACAATGATTCTGTGAGAAATGATAGAAAATTGCATATTCAGTAGCTGCTTCTTCAAGTCAGAATACCTTGTACAGTTCTGGTTTGGGAGAAGAAGCCAACCAGTAAGGTCAGTGAAAACATAAGTAGTTTCTCTTCTGCCAGATACAGCAGTCAGATCAATTTGGCAAAAAAAAAAAAAAAAGACTACTGGGCCAGGTGCAAACCTATTGATGTAATAGATGAGATGAAACCTTTTTCTCATGTGGTGATGTGTGCATTCCTGCTTGGCATGATTTCTGATAGAAAGCTGCCTGTGGCTCTGAAGACTGTGACCTAAAGCAACAAGCAGATTTTGCTATCTATTCTACTTTATCTGTCCATCAGCAGGGTTTTGTAGCACAGCTATTGTGTGCCAGACCAAGTGTTGCTTGGGTTCTGCAGTGACTCACAGAGAGGACTAATCTGTGACCACCAACTTCCTTTCAGTTAATAAATTAAAATCAAACGGACTTTTTATTGTTTTAGTGGTCAAAAGAATAAGTGGTTACCATTGTTAGTAACTCAGCTCTGCAATTTTATGAGGTGTGTGAATGAATGGGAATTACAGCCGTGGCCTTTCAAAGAACAAGCCCCAGAGCAACCTTGACCAGTGTGGTGCAGACATTACATTACACACGACCAGGGGACTGCCGGGGATTTCTTCTTGCTCTGCTCTGTTATTTTCCACAGTGCAACATGTGTGAGAAACATTGACTTAACCTGGAGCTGATTTTCTTTCTGAGGGCTCAAGGATCTAGGAAAATTGTGGCTAGCATTTTTTTAAATCAGAAAAGTTTTTTTTCTGATATACTTAATTTATTTAATGTTGATGTCACAGTACAGATTTTCTTTTTTTCTTTTTTTTTTAATCGGTCTGTTGATTCATCAGGGTTACTGGCAGGAGCCAGGTTAGGGGATACATAGACTAAGCTGTCCTGGAGTGTTGTTTTTTGGGCAGCCCCCTTGCCAGTGAGCTAGCTTCCAGGTGACCTGCCAGGCGCCCTGGCTTTCCAGAGACCTGTCCTGCAGACTGCTGGCCAGAGAGGCTCCCCAGCTGCCCACTTGATTGCTTGCCAGGCTTCATAAGCCGAGTCTCTGCAGGTGCAAATCCTGCTGTTCCATCAAGAAAATAATTTGTTTCTATAAGCAAAGCACTGTAGCCCCAGGCAATTAGTGAGGCACTAAGTTTGCCAACAGGGAGTGAAAATCTGACAATACTTGGAGATTCCTAGGGGCTTGTGGTCTTAGTTCCTAATAGAAAACCAATTTGGGTGACTTGAAACTTGTGTACTGAGGAAGAAAGGAAAAGTCTTAGAAATAGAAAAGGCTTTCCATTTGATGAAATGTTTATATGGAAAAATTCCACTTCAGCTTTGCTTTTAGGAAGAAAAGTTCAGTTTTCAAGTTTGCTTCAATGATTTTTAAAGATATTTTAAGAAGATTCTGACATCTTTATGTTAGTATTTTAGGGAGTTCTCAGCTGTGCAGATGTGAGTTTGCATTGGAGGTCGGTTCCAAGCTCAGTCATATTTCATGGAATTTGTAGGCATTTCTGTACTGGAAAGTAGAAACTACATGGTGCAAAGGAACCATTAGAAACAAATGTTATATGTTTTCATTCTTTCCCACCTGCCAGGATGTTTCCTTGATGGCTGCAGCCAAGAAAACCATTACAGATGAAGATTAGATTAAAATAAATTGATTTAGAGTCTACAGGATGCTGCCTTTGGGGAGATTTTTCTCTATAAAAAAGATTTATGTGTGTTCTTATGTATCTGTGTGTTTTATACATTCACATGACATAGAGTGCAGCAGGATGCAGAAAGAGATAAATCAGATAGGTCTGAAACTGTGGAGGGAGGTCTGGATTTAGAAGAGGGGCTCTAAGAAGGCCTGCAGACCTGCAGTGTGTGTAGCTATTTTATTGATAGGTCTGGTTTCTTGTTTTTAGAATGCTCCAGTCCTATCTTCTTTATGTATTAGTAATTTGGAAAATGCAGGGCACTGAGCTCTTGTGTTATGGAAGTTAGAATCTGAGCACACGTGTGCCAGAGTGAAGGACATTCTGCACCTCTGCCAGCCCAGCCTATGAAATGAAATTTCTGCACTGTCAGGATGATCACATCTGTGGATGTACACATGAAAGGCAATTCTGGTAAAGTCTTTTTCATATAATTACTATTTTCAAAACAATATGCAAATTGTCTCATACAAGACCCTGTTTGATAGTGACACACATTTTACTCGGTGGATTTCCTTGAAATTCTGGCTTTCCTTCATGGATCTCTAATACAGAGAGGCAACCCAGGGTTTTAAGGCTGTCTCCAGCCCCTTACCTTTTCATTTGGAACTTGATACTCTAGTTCCATGTTCTTTGATGCTAGACCTACAATCTGTTTAATTTGTCACAGAAACTTGAGTTCAGCTTGGCAAGTCAGAAGGATTGAATTTCTTTTGAATTAGCCAAAATGCTGGCTAGATGCTGTCTAGCTTGAGGGATGAGCTGACAATACAAAGCTTCAAAACCTTGAAAACATGTTAAACCAGCAGAACAAGTTTGTATAGGTGATTAATTCATGTGTTGGATCAACACTTAAGTCTACTTTACAGAATTGGCTTTAATTAGTAATCCTTTATGGAGTTTTCTACTCAAGCTACAATATAGAGCCAATCATACTGAAGTAAGGAGGACTGCTGAAGTAAGACCTTTCCATGCAGAAGGGTTATATACTACAGATAATAGATAATTAGCTCTATTCATTTTGTGCCATGAGCCTCTTTGAATTTTGCCAGACCATTAAAACAGACAAAACCACATCCACTGGAATAAAAATATCATCTACAAACACATATTGACAAATGGAGAAATAATATCTGAAAAAAGGAATGGGAAAGAAAGGTGATAAATACAGGGGCAAGTAAATCTCTTGTTACCAATAAAAGGTAAAAATCATTGTGAAGCTATGAACTGTTAAAATCTTTAACAGAGGCTCTTGCCCCTGCTGTCATTTCCAGAATTACAGCTTCTACCCTAATTTCTTTGGTGTCTGTCTTTTAAAAATGTGGTAGCAGAGGAGGAGAAAAGAGAAATTCCTAATTTTCTCTGCCTCTGATTTTTTTGCTCTGTAGTACATGTAGTATCCATCTTTTTATGGCCATCTTGTTGAACTGTTTGCTCCAGATCAGTCTGTATTTTCATCCAGTAGTTGGATTTTTGACATTATAGTGACAGGGGCAACAATCTCATGTCTGAGACTATGAACTCCCTTCCTTTGGGCCACCAAAAAGAAAACAGCATCAGTTTTTGCACAGCTCAAAAGAAAGACCTGGTGACTTTAGGATGAAAGGATTTATGACTTCATATCCATGTCTGGATCATGCATCTCTTTGCTAATGTAATTTTTGATTTATTGATCCAGAAAGAAATGAGAAATGAGAAAATTTGGTTGAGAAAATGCCCTACAGTAGTGGCCTCTTTCTTGACTTCCCTACTTTTTTGTCTAAACAATGTAGTGGTACCTCAGCATTCACTCTGCACAGCTGGGTAGGGCTGGGTAAAATCTATAAATTGTGTGCATCTTTGTATAGTTTAGACTGCTGCTGATCTAAGAGTTCTTCCTACACAAAGCAGGTTAAATAAAGCAGGAAGACACCAGTAACTAACTGACCTCTAATTATCCTGTACATAAAAACACATTTAGAGGCTTGAACTGCTTCTAATAAAAGTTGTTTTCAGCCTTTCACTGTAGGGTTTGTATAGGAAAGCTATTTCCATGATTTCAGTGCCAAGAAACAGCTTTTAGCAGACAGCCAGACATCATTCATATTCTGTGGACATTTAAATGCTATCATTTAAGAAAAAAAAAAAGAGACTTTTTTGTCTTTTTAGACACAGCTTTGAGCTTTCCTGCTTAAATATTTCCAATACTTCTTTTTTCTTCTTATTATTCCTATTCAGCTACATATTGTTGAAATAGCATGGCATAAACAACCAGATGAAGACAATCTAATGATTCTTATGTAGAATCAGTCAGGTTTAGCATAAAAAACCCCAAGATTTTTCTTTTGCCTCCTTTTAATCTGCATAATGGTGCTGCTTTTCTCTCTGCCTTTTTTATTAATATGAGAATCACAGAATCATAGAATGGGTCAGATTGGAAGGGACCACAGTGGGTCACCTGGTCAACATCCCTGTTTAAGCAGAGTCATCCCAGAGCATCTTCTATAGATTTAGGTTGTTCCACATAATGAGTGTCTTCGATTCTACTGTGCTAAGTAACAAAACTATGGTTTTAAGACATATATACTTAGACTAGTACAGTCTATGTACTACTGTTATATAAAAAAAAGCTTGATATCTAACTAAATTCCAATTAATAACTGCTAGGTATGATTGATCTTTGAAAAAAAAGGGCATTATACATATGACAGCATTATTTAAAGATGTTGCTCAGGATTGCTTCACTGGGTCTACAATAAGACAGAAATTTCCTGACATTCTCATTAGCCAACAACCAACAGGGTGGTAATAAAGAACAGCTGCTGAAATGGCTGTGTTTGAGGCCCTGATTTGATATTGCAAAACCTTTTATTGCCAGCAGTGATGTGAGCAGCACATATATGAAATTAAGTACCTGCTTAACTTGCAGATTTCTGCTCATGTTGATGACAGTTACTGGGTGATAGAAGAGGTTGTACACTGGGCATATTGGGCTAGAGTAGACCAAGTGAGTCTTACAAAGAATTTTGTAAGAATTTTCAAAGAAGCAGAATTGGGCTGTGAAGACAATTAAAATAAGGTGTCACAGAGCAAACCTCATCCTTTATAGATCTGACATTATTTTACCATGAGATGCCAAATACTGATGCCAGTTTTTATGCCAGAGCTGTTGGCCAACACAATCCTGTAGGTTTGGATTGCTGTAAGTCAAGGTGGCACTTGGCCTGTAGGCTGTCTGGAGAGAGGACACAGTTCTGTGTCCATCCTTAACACAGAAATTAAAATTACTTTGATATACTTTACAAAAGTACACAGAAGTCAGACATGTTCACTACCAGGAGGATTGTCCTGCAGACTTTGTGTAGTGTTATATGCTTCTGTGCCCATTTATCCATTTTGGAATTATTTCCACTGTAGTGATATCTTTCCTGGCTTGCTAGACCTGACCATAAGGATTTACTTCAATTTTGGCTGAAGTATGTCAACATCTGTTCCTTTTATTTTGATGTATTAAGAAAAGATAAATAGAAGAAGCATTTGAAAAAGAAAAAACAACCTAACAACTGTTGAGAGATCTGCTTCTGAGAATAATTTCAATTTGTTCAAAAGTTGTATCTATGAGTTAGGAATACTTTCCTGGTATATAAGATTTTTTGTTGTGTTTCTGTACAAAATAGCAAATTCAAAAAGCTTATTCTAAAGGAGGATTCAAGAAGAGAGCAAGTGAATTTCTTGCGATGTTTACTGTGATTCAGTCAAAAAGGTTAAGTTTTACTTGCATAGTTTTGATGAGAATATAGGATCTGCAGCAAGGATATTTCTCCTTTACACGTTTGCTAACACAAATAATAAGCAAATCCCATGTGAAAATAAAAAAGAAATTGTGTTGGACTCCTTTCTTTTACTATAAAACATTTCTTAAATAATGAGAAAATATTGTCATGCACTAAAACTTTGAAAGCTTGGAATCAAGCACCTGACAAGCTAATTTTTTCTTTTAGACTCTTGCGTTTAAAGAGCTCACTTAAAGAATTTGCTGATGTTACTTTAGAACATAGTTATTTCAGCTTCACTGGGCTGCAGACTGCCTCCAGAGCTCAGGAACAAGTCAGAAATACCGCTGTGCAGTTTTAAGGTCTTTAGGATAAGAGGTATTTCTATTTCTTCCAAGACCACATGGAAGAAATAGGAAGACCACTGCTTTTCACATATCAGATGCCATATGCAATTTTAATACTACTTCTTTTCTTATTTGCAGCATTAGCAGCAGGAAAGTGAATACTCTTTAATAAAGTAGGTTGGTCTGTAATTCCCAGAATTTCTGTCAGCTGATACACTTTAAATCATTCTTCTTTGCAGATAGGTGTGAATGGTTGCTTTTGCTGAGAGGTAGGTAGGCAGTACCACACAGGGAAGAAAATGCTCTAAGAAGCAGCAGAGAAGTGTCAGCCTGCCCATTTCTCTTTCTCTTGAAGAGCTTGGGGCAATAGCTCTGCATTCCAGGCACCATAACTAAACCAAACTTGCAGCTGCATTTTGTTTTCATTGGCTGAAAGAGGCCACCTCTGGGGGTCCTGATCTCAGTTCTAAAGGATTGTTATGCTTTGGAGGCCAGGTAGGCTTCCAGGAATTGCAGATTAGTTCAAAAGGTGGACGAAAATTGAACAGAGAGTGTTTGTTACTGCAAAGCCTATTACAGTTTGTGTGTGCCCAAGCCTTTGGAGGTCTGGAGACCCTATAGTGTTCCAATACTCCCAAGATACAGTTGGGATGCCCCACATTTGGGTTTTGTCATGCTGTTCCTAGGACTGTCTTCCTGAACTGAACTTCATGTTAGTGGGTCATCTTAGGGCTTTGGGGTAATTTGGAAGTCACGTTTCTGCAATTCAGTGTTGTTGTCTTTGAAAGAATAGTGTTGCATCTCTAAAGTGAGTTTTAAAACATCTTAAAATGTGCTCTGTGAGTATCTTTTCTTGTCTGTCCACAAAAGGAGTATCCTTGATGCTAGTATGAAGTCCTTTAAAAAATGCATGCATGTAAAGTATACACTTGTGTGTTTATTAATGTGACTGATAATGATGGGCAGTAGCATGTCATACACAAATAAAATAACATAAAAGAGCAAACCCAGAATTGGCTTCAGAAGCTTTGACAGAACAATTGTTATTACCAGAAAGACAATGGGAATTTTGTCAATCTGCAAAAAAAATTAGCTTTATTCTTGCTACATAGAATGTGCTTACACCCTGAGAAAGTAAAGTACTTAATTTATTTAAGAGAAAAAACAAACCAACAACTCAATGATTCAATTAAAGCAGTAAGAAGCCTGAGCTTGCAGCAAAGCATAGAGACTGATGATACGTCTGAAATACCTGCTTGCAGAGTCTCCTGCAAGTCATCAGTAGGGTTTATTAAGGACATTAGAGATCTCATTCGACTTATTCTTGAATATATTTTAATGTGCTTTCATTTTCAAAATTATAGCACCATAGGTTACACATTCCTAGCTGAAAATCAGTGACATTTTTATATCTTGTACAGCTTGTGCTGGATTGCTAAAGCATGAGCTTCCAAAGCAACTTCAATATTATGGACAAAACCTGTGACATGTCTTTGTTTCCTTTCATTATTTCAGTAACTAGAGAAGTGGCCCTGATCAGAATTTAGACCCTACACACAACTCAGATACAAGGATGGTCCTAGGCAAGTTCTGCCCAAAACCCAAGTACAGCCAAACAAAAGGATAGGGGTTTTCCTCCAAGTCAAAAGACACCTGGGGCTCACCCTGAGGCTGCAACACGTTCCATATCCTGCAGGCTCTCCATGTGGCTGTGCATGAAGCAGTTCTGGACTCATTAATGATGGTATTTCCCTTGGTGTCTTGTATCCCTTCATTCCAAAGCCTTCAGTAATTCAAATATTGTAGGTTTAGGGTGCTAGCATTTCCCCTTCTCTGTCTCCAGAAACACTTCACTCCTTGGTATCCTTGGAGGCTTGGAGAAATAAAAGTATGCTTTTGGCATGAAGGACTTGAAATATCCCTCAAGCAGCCAGAACAGAGGACTCAGCAAGTTTGCTGTGTTGTTTTGGTAGTTACATGCATTTTTTAAGTTATAAGCTTATCTGTGGTGATAGTGCTTTAAAATAGCGTTGCAAAAACACAGGTTACTTAATTATATGTCCAATTTAACACTACCTAGTGGTACAAAATGTGCTTCCTGAGGTTGTGCAAGGAGAAAAACCACAAACAGTTGTGCATAACTTAATTTTCCAGTGGAAGTTCAGGTTGTGCCTCTTGCATAAGGAGAGTTGATTTTCAAATGGGATGGCTAGCACCTGCTCAAGATGCTAAAAAAGCCTGACTAGGAATAACTATGGAAACACAATGTCTCCAACCAGATGTTGCTAGTATTCAATTCACATTGCTGTCTGTACTAGATGTTTTAAATGACTGTGGTTTGCTTATGGTAAAATACTACAGCTGCAATGTTTTCTTAAAAAAATAGTTTGGTTCCAGAATAATCCATCTGCAGCTATCTCCAGCAAAATTTTTATTTAACCAAATGTTTCTACTTCCTCCTGTAAATATCATTGCAAGTATTTTGCTCGGCTTTGGAATCTTTTCGGGTGTCAAGTATGTGTTCTGGTTATTGTGACTTATGCCTTGAATTAAAATTAGTGTCATATTTCATTACCTGGAAGAATTGTCATGGAGAAAGCTTGCACTGGTTTGCTATCTTCCCTACATGTTCCTCACTTCTCTTCAAGAAATACATTTTTATTGGTGATGATGGAGACAAGAAAGTGAAATAAACAACTATCTTTAGGGGCTAAAAGTGCCTCTACTCTCATCTCTCTTCATAATAGTTATACATAATAGTTCTTATTTTCCCCATTTTCCACTCTCTGTGTTCACTTTGTCTACAAATCTGAAGTTAGAGAAATAAACACCATGTAGAGAAATATGTAACACAGAGTGATTTCCCTCTGGGCAATAATCAGATGTGCTGGTGGGAACTAGCAGAGAGTTGATCCTGATAGCACTTTGCCATCCATCACATCCTTGATCAAGTTGTTAGGCTTCTCTGAGCACATAAGGCCTGGGTAACAATGCCACAGGACTTGATGCTTTCAGTGTCTTAGTTCAGAATTCATTGCTCCTTGTTGTTCCTAATGAATTGTTGCTGATTTGACAGAACTCAATGGTATTTGTTCAGTTGCATGTACATTGTGCACAGTTGCACAGATGTCATTCACTAGAACAGTGCATTCTTAGGGCACAGTCCAAGAGCTAAATCAATGTGTGAGGTTGAAATACACCCTTTCTGCTCATAATTGTTACTCCAAGCCAACATTAGACCTACAGACGAGACACAAAAGACAGATCTCTGGTACTAATGCATTGAGAAGATGTCTTATTATAGACCTGTTGATGCAGATCATATTTTCCTTAAAAGAATTCAAATCAACTGTACTTTTTTGAGGCCAATAATTACCTGAAATTTGTTCTGCAGTTCCATGTACATAACTTACTTGGTAAGCCATAGAAAAAAGCTGGCAGGCAAGATTCAGTGAAAATCCTCAGAGTCTGCCAAAATATGGGTTTGGTGATATTAATATGTAGAATTTTCTAGCATGAAAAATGAAGTGAAGAATGATTGTGGTGAGCAATGATCTCCTCATTACCTCACAAATATCTATTTGTCATCACAGTAGGTTGGGAATGAATCTTACAAATCTCTGTCCACTGACCTGAGAACCTGTGAGTGTTGATTGAACCTCAGAAAGTGGATCTGCCAAAACCTCAGCTGGTAAACATTGATCCTGTTCCCTCTGGGCCAATGAAGTTGCATTTATTTACACCAGTCAACCATCTGGGCTTGTATTTTAGGAACTGCATTTGATTTTCAAGGATCTGGAATTCACTCAGTCTCTGTATTACTTTTAATTTTGTACTGAAGGAATTGAAGTAATCCTTTGTTCTCCATTCAAGCTCCCCTCTCGGATTTCTCATTCCTGCCTTTCTTTTTCATTCCCACAGCTATATTTTTTGTATGCAAGTTTGATTTCTCGTCCCTCTAGTTCTGATAGAACTTTCACTTTCTCTTCACAGCTCAGTGATCTCAGATACATTCTGTTGTTATTTGGAGGTGCAAGAGTTAGTCACTTGCTGCCTCTTTCATTTTAAATCCAAATTCTGACTGCTAATGATTTTATTTATAATCAGCAGTGGGGACACCTGCTTCTGACATGTGAGAACATTCTGGTGACATAACCAGCTACCAGTAATAGAAACAGCACTTTGGGCCTTCATTATAAGCAGTGTGATGCTTCCACTGCATTGCCAAATCAAACATCACAATTCCACCCACTGAGAAATCATTATTCCCCATAGCAAGCAAATAAGTGAGAGAGGGAGAAAGATTTCTGTTGGTTTTGGGAGCTGCATGACTTCTGAATATCCCTAAGTAGTACACTTGGCTTTGGTGTCAGATGTTTCTTCTGTATTGATGTTCAGATCCAAGACTAATAAGAAGAAATTTCTTGTGATCTTCCTTGGTTAAAACAGAGTATTTTATATCCTGAAAGTGTTAGAGTTGTAAAAATAATGGGAATGACAACAGAACAGGTTCCAGTCTGTTAGTTATTGGAATACTTTGGGCATTACCTTATTTTTATTCAGTGACAGCAATGAGATTGTTGACTTACATAGAAACCACCATTGCAATTAATATTCCTACAAAGGCCTCTGTGCCAAATTGACCCTTGCAGGCCCCACAGTCATTCAGCAATCTGTGCTGAGAGATATCAGGTGTGCAGGGTATTACATTCCTAACACAAACAGTGCTTTGCTGTCCTGAAATCCCTACCGAGACATCCGAATGTGCTGGTTTGTTATCTTGTGCTAACCTGATGCTACCAATGTCTGTGTCACCTCTGGACATCTGCACCCTGGCTGGAGATAGTTCCTGATAAAGCTGTGTAGCAATCTTTGAATTTTTTCCCTTTTTTTTTTTGCTCTTCTGCTATTTTTATACCATTAAGACCTGTCTGATTTCAGAAGATCTTCATTAAGATCAAACATCTGGTTTTCTCTCCTTGAATAGCAACAGTGAAAGCAATCTTCCAAGCTGCCATCATGGCTTGTCAGAAATTGGTTGTCTGTGTTACATTTGGGTTATAAAACGGATAAATCTCACTAGAATTTGCCCTGCCCTCTAGCATATCAGCTCTCGGGCAGAACTGTTTTCTACATAAAAATATCAGTTACTATGTTGCTTTCTGCAGGCATGATTTTCTCACCTAGATGTTACAGTTTCACAACTAAATGCATTTCCAGTTTTTTGGAAAGTATACAACATCCTGAACACTCTTGATTTACATACCAGGTGGCAGATACAGAAAGTTTCTGCATTCCACAGTAGGGGAGACTGAGAGAAATGGGGTTAGAAGTGCATAAAGATGGAAAGAGTCTGAGAAGAGTGTTCTTTGAAAAGAGAGTTATTTTTCTCTCTTCTGCTATTTCAAATTTGCTAATTTTAATTTGTTATTCACAACCTCTCTGCAATGTTTCAAGTAAGTAAAAGCCTCTGGACTGTACATAAATGATGTTCTCTCCATGTCTTTGCTGTTTGTTGTTGCTATCACTCTGTGTTGCCATGGCAATATTTTTGTGCTATGACTGGTTAAGTGTGGCTAACAAAGAGGGGGGAGAATAAGATTGATTTATTATGCTTTTGACACAGTGTGGTGAACTTATGAATATGTTGGGTGTTTTTTCCCTTTGAAAAGAAGAAATATGACAGGATTACGTAAGTCTTAAGAGTTTCTTGAAGTAGGCAGCTGCTGGCACCAAAACCAAGTTTAGTTCCTCATGGAATGAATACTGGTGTGAGCCTCAAATGCATGTCCTTTTTCATCATTGAAATCAGATATTGTTCATACAGAGATAAATATATGCAGGGCAAGTAAACAGTGAATAATTTTCTGACTCACAAGGTTGTGCTTCTGTGGTCCTGTCACCTTTTGTCTAGCTGTAGACATTACCACTCTCTAAAGCAGGCCTTCATTGAGATGAACCACATAACTCTGAGAAACATTGGAAAGCAATAAAAAAAATTTGAGAGGTTCTCACACTTTTTTTTTTTTTCAGCAAACAAAACTGCTGATCAAAAGGTTTAGTCCTTCTAGTTTATATCTGTCACTGGATTTCAGCTGGTGCCTATTCTATTTTCTCTCCCTCATCTGCTGAATGTGGAGGTTTATTTCACAATTCAATCTGGTATCTTTCTAAACCTGGTATCAGTAGGAAATGAAACTAACTTTTTCTCAAAAGATACAGCTCAAACTGCACACTCCATATCTGAATTTGATCGAAAAACATTAAAGGATGGATGGTAAATTTGCCTTTCTTAATCTTAGAAAAATTTAAAAAGAGGTAGCATGCAATAGTCTGCATTGTAGCCTATTCACACCAGACTCTTAAGTGTCTTCATAGTAATGGTGTAGCTACAGTAGCAAGAAAAATGTTTAGAGAAAATCTTGAAATGTTATAATGAAATTGCCATAGCAGATTTCTGTTAGAAACTGTTTAACAACTGAAGCACAGCATTCTTTTTGTACCCTAATCCAGAAATCTTTCTCATTCCTTTATGACAGATTATTTTCCCTGGGTATTCACTATGAATGGGACTGGAATATTACTGGTTTTCAGGCTGGATCTCAGTGTCATTTGCACATAGTTACATCAGAACTACTAATTACTACTACTAAATCAGTATACTAACTGCAAAGGGGATCTTAAATATCAGAGCTAGCATGTGCACTGTGTTGAGAAAAATGAAATCTGTGTTTTGGTTAGAGATCCTGCCTACCTACCCATGTTTTTAATTCTGTATCATTTGTGTAAAAAATACCAGGTGTCTTAAAGTTGTATGCATAAAGTTGTCTGTATAAAGTTGTATGAAATTTACTTGGCTGAAATCAGGAGGTCTAAATAGGACCCATATTAAATACAGCCAATACAAATACAGCCTCACATGGAGAACTCTCTGATTTCTCTTAATGGACAGGAAAAATCTTCTCATCCAAAGCCAGCTATTGCAGTATTTTCTAGAAAGATCCAATACAAGATATTTTGGGATGTCTTTGTTACATGTGAATGGAATGCTGAGGATGGCAGCACTACTGGGAAAATATTCAAGAATTATGCAAAAGCATGCTGTGGTCAGAACAGAAGTCATTAGAAAGCAGCAGCCTAGCAAGGGGAGAAAGAGGCATTGTTGAGAGACAGATCAAACTACTTTGAGGAAAAATAACCTTTTGCAAATGAAAACTTTGGCATGATACAGGAGCCTGCTCTTAAATGGTTGCTTAATACCTCAACATTACATTCCTTCTCCATTGTATCATTAGTTCATTGTTAGCTTTTTGTAAATATCTTGGTGTTTATATTAAAATATTCCATGGCACAGAATTGTCGTAATTTTGCCAGTAGTTTCATTTGACTGGTAACTTCTCTTTTGTTCCATTATTATCATTTGACAAAAAGTTCCTTGGCAGTACAACTTCTGCCCTGGTATTAAATAGAATGTCAGCAACTGGGTAGGTCAAGGTGGGAAACAAAGTTTGGAGTTCCTTTGAGAGTCTTTTGGTGATACCAGCTTACCCTGAGAAGTGAAAACATAGCACCCTGCAATGATGTCTTTGTATTTGGTAGTTATGCTCAGAAGTGGAATTGTAGTAGTTCTGTGGAGTCATTCAATTTATAATAAATAAGTTCAGCTCCCAATTACCCAGAAGACTGTTTGTTTTTATTTAACTACATCATTTTCATTGTGCTGCAGGGTATATTTTGAAAATTATGTCTCTTCCAGTTACTCTCTTGAGTCTGACTGATGTTAGAGCACTGACCTGAGATGGAAAGTCAAATACTAAAAAGCAAGATAACATTTGGTTCATCACTGCAAGACTCAAAAAAGATATTTGTAACTCTTCCATTAGTCCTGAGCCCACAGGGTTTTGGGGAAATGTGGGATCATGCCAAATGTTAGGCAGAAATACAGAAAGCCTAACGATTGGTTGTTGTGTTTGATCAGTTTTGTCACAGCTCTGCTAAAATTCCTTCAAAAACTTGAATCTTAACTTTGTAAGTGCCTAATGTTATTAAGTATCTTAGTGGAATTTTAAAAATAAATAAAAGAAATCTTAAGTTATTTTGTCTTTTGCTTTTTTATTTTCTCCCAAAGGCATATTTTTTTGCAGACTGGGAAAAAGAAGGGAAGAAGAAGTACCTAACTGGAGCAATCACATGCACTAAGTGCATGAGAACTGCAAATGTGCTTGTTGCTTAGCAGGTGATACCAGGAAAGTGTCTTGCTTCTCTTCCCCTGCTTCTTTCTAAAGGGAGAGCAGGGCACTGTGGAGCCTTGTGCTGGTTTTGGCTGGGGTAGAGTTAATTTGCTTCACAGTGGCTGGTATGGGGCTGTGTTTTGGATTTTGCTGAACACAGAGTTGATAACAGAGAGATGTTTTTGTTGTTGCTGAGCAGGGCTTGCACAGAGCCAAGGCCTTTCTGCTTTTTGCAATGACACACTGGTGAGGAGTCTGGGGGCGCATGGAAGGGAGGGAGGAGACAGCCAGGACAGGTGTGCCAAATGACCCAAGGGATATTCCAGACCATGGGACATCATGCTCTGTAGATAAAGTGGATAAAGGAAGGAGGGAACATTTGGAGTTACAGTGTTTGTCCTCCCAAGTCATCATTGCATGTGATGGAGCCCTACCCTCCTGGACATGGCTGAACACTTACCTGCAGAATTAATTCCTTGTTGTGCTTTGCTTGTGTGTGCAGCTTTTGCTTTCCCCATTAAGCTGTCTTTATCTCTTTACCACAGGCTTTTACCCTTTGTGTTCTCTCCCCAGTCCTGCTGGAGAGGAGTGAGTGGGTGGTGTGTGGCTGCAGGTGAGTGTGAAGCCATGACCATCCTGAACTTTATATTCAGACAGTAATAAGCTGAAAACCATCCTGACCAAAGCCTACAGTGCCATTAGAATTAGTGAGACAACTGTAAGCAGATTTCAGCTGCTGCAGGGGACTGAAAGAGAATTTTGCTTACTGTGTAATTATCTGAGGTGTTTGATGTATGATGAGATGTTTGCCCACTGCAGGAGATGAGCTGCTAGACTTGATGGACAGAGGAAAGGACAGTGACAACTGCTCTGTGTGTACAGCGTAATAGAGTCCTGTGCAAGAACAGTATGTATTGGGACCCATTTGTTCACTGAAGGATTATAAAATCCATGAATCTCTGACTCACTTTACTCTCTTAAAGAAGCAGATGCAGGGTAAGCAGATGAATGGTAAGGAACCCCACCAATCAGTCAGAACTTTTCAATCTACAGGTTCAGTGGAGTCATCACACACAAATAAAGATAGAGAAATATCTTTCCACTGAACCTTTTTTTAATCATTGTGTAATAGGATCAATATAAAGCTGACAATGCCATAAGGCACAGAATCAATGCATCAGCTACCATTGCAGAGACTGGAGAAGGAACAGCTGTATGTTTATAATTTGAGAACTAAGGGCTACGTGGTTTACAAGGGGAAGGGGAGATCAAAGAAGGGTATGTCAGGTGGCCCCAGAGAGACTTTTAAATTATAGCAGGGACTGGAGTCATTTGTGACATGCTTTTAATTTCCTGTGCTACTAGTGGAAGAGAGCTTTTGAATTTGCTTTTCAGAATTGTTGAACAAGTAGCTGATCGTTCTGTGGTGAAAAAGAGATGCTGGATAAGTGGCTATTTTTTACAGGATTTCTTTAAGCTCTTGCATGAATCTCAAGGTTTGTGAAGATATATTTCAGATTTCAGATTTCAGATGTACCTTCAAAGTGCTTCAGGATTCTTTGATATGAAAGACTACCTATGTAAATACAAGATATTAATTATTGCACTTCATGGATTTAATTTTTGACCAATGGGTTTGTCACAGTTCATAATGTAACTGCTTTTGGATTTCCCTCCAAGATTTAAGGGTACAACAGTCAGATGTTATACTTCTCATTCAAGGGTAGATAAAAAAAGACATCTATTTTCATCTTAATTGACTTTCTAAACATGTATTTAGTAGTTAAAAAAAAAAGTGTTATATACACATAAAATTTAAAGTAATCTATATAATGACTGTATTTGCTGCAAACAATTAAAACAATTTTCCTTTGAAAATAGTAAGAACAGCCTAGATATTCTGCCAAAGTTATTTTCTGGAATTAGTTTGTTGAAATATTAAGCCAGCTGTTGATACAGACACTGCCTTCCCCAGGAGTGTGAATATTTTAGTGTTCTGGGTTTTTTTCAGGTAGTTTATAATTAATTCATTGCCAAATTAAAATCCAGTTGGGAGAATAAAAAAAAGCAAGAACTATTCCCCTGCATCTTCCAATCTGTGTCCTAAAGTCCTGGAAGAATGAAGTAATGTATTTAAATCACTAAATACAGAAAAATACTCATGTTACTTAAATTACATTTGCACTGAAAATTAGTTTATTAATACTTAAAGTTTCTTAGGAACCACATATATCTAAACCAAATTTATTTAACAAATAAAATTTCAGATTGCTGATTTTATCTTAAGTAGATTCCATTTTCTATCCAAATATTATTGATACATATAAACTTAAGAAACCCCATCCTTAAATGAACTTGAAGTTATTTTCCTATTTATTTTCTAAGATAATATTGTTAAACATTAGAAATAAACATTAAGTTATTATATAAAACCACTGAGTTAAATACATATGTATGCATTCTATGTAGCAGAGGAAAATATCAAATTATACCCAAAAAGAGTCAACTTTTCTTTAGGAAAAGTTATTAAAATGTACAAATCGAAAACAAATTTAAATTATTTATATAGATTGAATGTTTTGGTATTAATATAATTACAGTTAAAACCAATGATTTTTGTTGCATCAATTTCAGTCATTGCTGTAGATGTTAGTCAGGAGCCAGTTTGGTTTCACATAAGAAAATTGTCAGCATTTTGTGTCTGATCTTAGAGGGGAAATAACTTCAACTTGTCATATTTAAATATAAAATATTCTGATAAACAGCTGACATGGAATTATTGGAACCACTGCTACCTGTAAAAGCTGTGTTTTGAAGGTGAGTTCATTAAGAAATCATCAGTGGTCTTGGAAATTTGCAGCTCATTCTGTTTATGTAAACACCATGTAGGAAAAAGTTATCTCTCTAGGCCTACCAAGAATGCACAACCCACTGCTCTGAAGAGAATAGCTGCTAGGAGAATTGATGCAAATGGAGTTTCTTTTCTCAGTAGAAAACTCCTGAACAGAGTTCAGCCTAAGTTCAAAGATTTTTGTTGTGTGGAAATACAATATGGTTACTCTGTGCTACACTTCGAGGTTATAGATTCATCACCTTAGGTGGAAAATGCATAAATACTTGGCTGTCAGGCAAAAAAAACATCTTGGCTTGACTCCCTTTATATGATTTCAGGATTTCTGTATTTCCTCACTCAGGGCTGAGCCCAAGCATTCCTGGTTTTGGCATCCCCACCTTTTTATTTCTCTTTTATGATTTTGCCAGAAATAGATAATGAATGAAAGCCATTTAAAGAGAATTGGTTGTTTAACTATATATTAAAATAATCCTAGGTTAGAATAGAAGACTTTTATTTCTTCTGATCCATACAAATTCTCTTTGATAAAGGAAGACCTCCTTTTTTCCTCAGCATAGTCCACAGCTATTTCCAGTGAAGGTAATGGAGCTAGACCAGCATGACACAGATGCCAAATTTTCATGAGCAATATCAGGTGCTCAGATAGATGTGTAATAAGAGATCCTAACTGAAACTATCAATAAGCCCACATTATATAGATGTTAATTTTGTTTTCTATGGGAATGTTTATGTATGTATGTATAATGTTTATGTGTGGCTTTTAATGATCCACTGCTAATTTTTAGCCCCCTTGCCTGCTTTCAAATTTAATCTGAAAGATGAATAAGAATCTCTAAGATAAATCATTTGCTAGAAGTCCTGAAATTTGGGGGCCAGAGAAGGCAGAGACTCTTAAAGTGCTCCAGATAAATTAAAGGCTTCCAGTGGGCTCAGGAAGCCTAGAGAGGCAGGTGATCCCAGAAAATGCCCCAGGAGTAGGTGGGACAGCTGAAGTTCATACCCCTGCAAGTGTGCACATCCACCAGCACATGGCTGTCCGCACCACAACATTTCCTGAGCTTAAATGCTCAGCCAGCCATTCCTCTGGCAATTAAAATAAATTTTCAGAAAAGCTGGACTGGATGGTCTTGGAGGTCTTTTATAATAATTCTATGATTGATGTGGTTCCATGAGCAGCGTTTGGGAATTCCTGTTCACAGGGGGTCTTTTATCCACTTTCTAAGAAACCACTTTTCTGTATGCATCTGCCATTGAAGGAATCAAAAAATTGGTTTGAAAATGTGAGCAGGAGAGTTCAATCACTCTGGGGAAATACTGGAAATTTCTGGAATTTAAACTATAATTTTAATGTTTGATATGACGGATGGAAGGACATGTTTCTGGATAATATATAATATATTTGTATAATTACTGATGATCTGATTCCCATTACAACCAAGAAATGTAGAGCAAACATGATGCTGTTGGGTTCCAAGAGAAGAAATTTCCAACCTAGTGTTGGACTTGTTACCAGCCAGATAATGAAAAAGAAATCATCCCTATAGGTAAAAATATAATAAATCAGGTTTTTGAAAATAATTAAATTGAAAATGGTTCATTTTATGTGTCAAATCTAAATACTCGGGCACAGAAGCAAGTGGACTGAACTAAAAATGAGATAGATTGTGTGGAAAATGGTAATCAGAGTTAAATGGTGCCCTGTTTATCATTTGTTTCAATTGAGCTGGGTTTCGTATGAACTTCAGGAGGAGTTTTTTGACAAAAGCAATTGATGTTTAAACATTCCAATAGTTTAGGTATGAGAGGTACAAAAGTATCTTTAAAGGAAGTTACAATTATTCTTTTATTTCATAACTTTTCATTTAAGTGTTATTTTTGTTAGAAATTGATAGCAGACACAAGTGCAGGAGAAGCAGGCCTGTTAAAAAACAGTCTGTTTTCAACTCTGTGCATCCTGACAGATTCAAGTAAGTGAAGTAAGAGAAATAGAAATGGAAGTGGCATGATGCATTGTCATTATACACAAGCCAAATGAAAGGAATTTTTTGTACAACAAAAACAACAACAATTATTAATAATTGCCTTGCATTTTAGACCAAGCTTAATGTATTGGAGCACTTTAGCTTCAGTGAGTTGAATGTGTCATCAGATTGAGGCTTCATTCAAATCAAGTGATAATAAGATACCTGTAGATTGTATAGAGAAGGCAGGGGAACCCCTGGGTTTATGTATTTTGACAATATTGCACTTTGGGTAGTTGTGTCAACATGTTACCTAACCATTAAAGACTCCACTTGTAGCCTTTGTGATATTTGATGTTTTGTTCCACACTTGTACCAGAATTAGTTAGTGGGAAAATGTAATTGTGTGTATCTTTACAAAACCAAAATTACAAATCATTATTAAGTATTTGACTATCTGATAAAAATGATGGCATTGTTATTCAGATTTTTATGGCTTGTGCACTGTTTTGATTAGTTTGAGGAGAAATGCTAAATGCATTTTTGAGTGTTTGTTTGCCTGGTTATTGTTTCCAGGTATTTAAGAAGGGAGAATAAGTTGTAACTTCTCTCAATAAGATTATCCACACCTGGATACATATCAGGAGGCTGTATTGTGTATACTTTTTAATAATAATAATAATAATAATAATAATATGAATAATTCTTACTGTTCATCTGTGGCTGTATTTTTGAATTACGTAGACCATGCATGTGCGATAGCTGAAAAAAAATCTCAAAACAAAACTGAGGTTTATTTCAAAACAACTTTTAAACCTATGTTTTTTAGCTGTCAAAATGTTTAAAAATTCAGTCTTAAATATTTTTCTGAAAATTAAAGCTACTATAGCTCGAGATTTCTGAAAAATGCGGCAGTTTTCCACATCCCATGAAGAACTGGGATTTGTGGCCTCTGATAAACTTGAGTTATTGTTGCTGAGATCCCTGAAGTTTGTTTCAAGTCAAGCTGATGACTGGTAAGAGCAGTATTTTATGGGAAAAAAAGTTTAACTTTTCTATCTTTTTAAGCCTTCTTTTAATTATTACACACTTCAGTAGACACTTAGCCTGACTAGAAATTACCCTTTTACCCAAAATAAATACGAATATTTACCTAGAGGCTCAGCATTTGCTTCACTGAAAACAAGATATTTGTGTCATGTCAGTTCTGGGAAGGAAGCCAGATTAGACATTCCCACCTCTCTCTGCCCCCAGACATTCATTTCAGTGCAGGAGTTCATTGCCTTTTCAATTGCACTGCTACAACAGCTTTTGAGATTAAACTGCAAACCAGTCAACTAAAAGGTTTCTGGTTTTAGAAAAACAACTGTGCAAAAACCTCAACCCTCTCTAAAAGTACAGTGTCTCTGACCTTAAATAAAAAAATCATTTATACTTTGCAATGTAACTGTACAAACAGCAGTATGTGCAGAACAGAGCAGCAGTGATCAGCAGTGGAGGAAGGGTTCATTAGTTGTAGCTGGTAAGACCACAACGGACATTTTTCTGAACTTTGGGGGTTTCTCCTCCAAGTTTATTGCATTATCAAAATCTGAGACCTTCCACGTTGATGAAGAGAATTTAAACTTCATGGCAAAATAATTAGGAATTTTTTGTAAACACAAAGAAAAGTTGAATGTACATAAATGTTGCAGTAGGGACAGTGAAAGAAGCTGAAAGCAGATTCTGGTAGACAAATGAAGGAAATGGGTGGAATTTACTCCCAGGTTAGGTGAAACTTTTTGAAAAGGCTACTTATGTAACCCTCAGACATTAAAAGACATTTTCCTAAATTTTATTTCCAAACTGGGATTGATTTATATTCACCTGAAAATTTAAAGCTTCAAAACTGTCATCTTTGTTAGGGAAAATCCAAGAAGTTTAAAATGGCTGAGTTGTTACGACAAAACTAATTTTTTAAATCTGAATAATGAGTATTAAGGAAAAATAAAGGCATTCTAAAATAGTTACATCACAAATCTCTTATAATAATTTAGTAGTGTGATTTGTTGTTGCTGACCATACTGTAATTAATTGCTAAAATGCTGTATTTCATTTTCATTTATTTATGGGAGGCCAAGATGTGTGGTAGCAGCTGGCAGCATCCCTGTGCCCTCACTCGTGTCTCCCTTGTCCCTTACACCTTCAGGTTTGTTGTGCCCACTCCTCCATCTCGCTTCTCCTCTGCTTGAGAGCCAGCTCTGCTCTAGCTACTCCTCTCCCTGTTTGCCCAACAGCCCAGAGTACATGGAGAGAAAAGGCTGCTGAGGTGGGGAAGGCAGGGAAGGGAATTCTGGAACAGTAGTAGGAGTCATCATTCAAAGAGGAAGACCTGAGGACTGGCTCCTGGAGGTTGTAGGGACTACTCTGGAAACCCAGGTGTTGTCCAAAATTGACTGGACATTATTTGTAGAACCCAAAGATTCCATTGACTATGAGAATTATTAGATAACCAGAGCTGTTTTTTCCTGAACATAGATTACAACCTCATCAGCACAGAGTTTCTCTGTCCAACTTGTGATTTGATGCTTCCTTTAAAATTCAGTCCAAACTATTTCTTTAGTAACATCTACATAAAACAAAAATAGTGTACAATTCGTTCTTTTGAAGAAAAAGTTAATTGTTGTGACTTCTTAAGTTCTGGTCACAGATTTCTACTTAGAATAGAACTTTTTGACGGTGTTTATTGCTGCTGTTTTATTAATCTTTATCTTGTCTAAAAGGGCATTTTAAAAGCATCCTAACTGTTGTAGTTCACATCCAAGGCTGTTATCATTTCACAGCTGCTTTTGTTGTTTTTATAGCCATATGCCACTTGAAGCTTACTTGATCTCCTTAAATGACCTCACTGTGACTCTTATGCAGTCCTGTTTTAAAGAGATTTAGGTGCATACAGTTGGAAACAGGATTGAACTGGGATTTTCAGAACCATCCAGTAGTCTGACCTGCACCAAAATCACTGATTGTCAGGCTGCTGGTAAATCCCTCTAGATCCCTGACTATCCTTTTAGAAACCTCAGTGACCTTGAGGACAACCCAAGCCCTCATATTATCCCAGTGAAAGTGAGAACTCCCATGGGGTAAAAGGAGAGCTCCCTGCCTGTGGTATGATACTGGTGAATGGCTGCAGAGCTGGACTTCATAGATGGATTGAAAGATCAGGTGGAATGGAAGTCTTCAAATAGCAAGTGTTCGAAACGTGACTGTGAAAATCATTAGCTATGTTTATATTTTATTTTATTTTCCTACTGGGGCTATCTCACCTCTGGCTCAGGCCTTAACAATAGTGGCATCCTCCAAGTACTTCTCAAGGGAAAACTAAATATGTTGTGTTCTGGTATAGTCTGTGCCATGAGAGGCAGGAAGACTCACATAATTCTGCACTGAAACTTTGCACAGGAATGTTACTTAGGGCACACCTGGAATCTTTCTCATCTTGCAATATAAGTTGAGGTATTTTCAAACAGAGCATTTGTACACGCCAAGGTGCTTTGACTTGAGTACAGTGGCAATTAAGGAGTTAATTTAAAGCAAGGAGGCAAGGATGAGAGCTGAGACAGTAGCTCATGGCTAAAAGGCTGATCACAAGTTAAACTAGCAAGCTCTGTAAAAGTACTTCTCTGGTAGTTAAAAGTGAGACTCTGCGCAACAGAGTGAAACACCTTGTAACTGAAAAGCAAGCCTGTTATGTAGCTCAAGTTAAAAATGTCTCTGTTTGTGGTGTAAGGACTTGTGCTCCTTTTGGTGACAGCCCTAGAGCTTTAAACTTGATGATCAGAGTTGTAGGGAAATGCTCTCTCACTGACAGACTTTTACTTCTTTAAGGAGGCTTTAAGCTACTTTGGCAAACTGCAATTCACTCATGTTTTTTTGCTTTGCAACAGCTTCTTTCAGAAAGTTATTCCTTTCCCAGACTTACTCTTCTCACTTGTTTTGGGCTTTTTGGGGTTTTTTTTAATTCACTTTCAAGCTCACTGCAGTATTTCTCTACTGTAAAATAGTTTTCTCATGCTTTTTATGGCACTAAGTTGTCGCTTTGCTGTGCACTGCAGGTAGATTTGAAAAACGTAAGACATGGAGATCTGGATTCAAAAAATTCACATACTTCAGTTTCACCTGAGCTGCAGTTTAAGAGTCTCAGATCCAAAAAAATTTGCATATAAATTGTTCCTCATTGCTTAAGTGCCTGTTAATCCATAGGTACCTGGTTGTCTTGCCTGTATATTCACTTTAGTGTATGTTCATTGTGCAGTGCAGAACCCCAGGTCTGTATGACATCACAGCACAAACCTTGCAGAAACATGGGTATGAACCCAGAAACAATCTGCCTGCATTAGCATTGCCCTGAAACAGAGTGTAACGTTTCATCAGGGTAAAATGTCTGGAATTTTGGGTGCTACTCAGCCTGCAGAGAATTTTGCACATGTATTTTATTATAGCTGATACTAATTTTCAGGAGGAAAAATTCTAAATTTTGCCTGGGATTCTTGTAAATCTGTAACACATCTGAGGTGTGGCCACTATATCTATTAGCTCAATTCTCTTTTCAAGTTAATCTTGTCTTGCAAGCAATGTTTTTTTTATATTGTAAGGAATCCCATTTCCTACTTCACAAGCTCTGATTCCTCTGCAAGCAAAATATATGACAGCTATAAACATCAGTTCATTGACAAACTTAAGAGTATGCTTAATTTTAAACATTTTGAAATAGATTCTTTAAAATATCTGCATTTATATTCTAGCTGCATCCAATGCCATGAATTATAAATGCTCTAAAACTAAGTCATTTACAAATGTAATTGTTACACCAGAGGCTGAACTAAAATTTTTGTGTTTATATCAAACTCTGAAATACAACAATGTAAGGAAGTTGGCAAAATCAAATGCGTGCACAAAAAAGTCAAGTAACAATACATTCCCAAGCTTTAGGTTCTCAGAATAAAAGAAGTTCTAAGACACCTAAGAAAGGTTTTTTAATTACTCTTGTTATTATTATGATAAAAATGTAACCATCATTTATCCTAACCTCGTTGAAAGAAATAGTTCCTTCTTTAGATGCTAGTTCTGCAACTGGGAGAAATTTTTAGATCACTGACCAGATCTTTATTTGGTAGAAAATTTGCTGTCAGTAGAGCTCCACTGACTTGATTCTGAAGTTCTGTTTCCTTTCTGTTTGTATGCTTAGCTCCTGGTTACTGGCAGCGTCTATTTTTTTGTAGCTCTCAGCTCATAAAAAGAAAATAAAAAGAAAATATTCAACTTCTAGCAGTCCTACAGAGAACTTTGTTTAATTCCAAAGTAAAAGTTATAAGTATACAGACTTGAAAAGTTCTTGTCCTGTGTTCTTATCTGCCATTTTGAGCAGGGAATTAATACAACACATTTCAAAAATTGTTTCTAGTTCATGTCACAAATGTTTTTTTATCAGATCTGAATACAACCAAGAAATACATTCCACAGAATCCTACATATCTTTGAATATTTATAGACCTTTGAACTTTACACCAAATAGGATATGGTCATAAAAAATTCATAGCATAATTTTCACTCCTACATTTTGCAGCTGAGACTTTCAAAGATGATGGCACTTTGTTCTGGAAGAGGAAAGCTAATACATGTCTAAAAGGCTATGAGATCATGCATGGAGCCAGTAATATATATATGTATTTACATGGGAAAGCTAGTAATATATAAATATTCTTGTTGAGAATTATTCTGAATATGAGAAGTTTTCATGAATTCCTTTAGGGTTGGTCAACATCGTCAGTTTATTTGTAGCCAAACACTGGAATAGATCATGCTACCCGGACATCTGCTGAATAAACTGAGCCATCTGCTTCAAATCTGATGGCACAATATAGAGCACAATGTTTATAATCTCTACAATTTCAGCACAACTAGTTTCTCATTTCTATAAAAATGGAATTAGAGCAAGTGTGTTTTCGTTGCAAGCCTACTTTCCACCCTTCCGCAAGCTTAGCACTCCTGATGGAGAAGGAAACAAAGTAGACTTGCCCCTACCATTTGGGCCTGCACATCCAGGATCTAAGGAGGTCGATGGAGAGGAAAGAGGGCTGGGGAGAATGGTCCTTCTCCCTCTCTGGCACAGTTCTCTAACTAGCTCAAGGTGTAATTTTGAAGGGAAAAAACAATTAAAGCATATATGCAATATTACACTTGACTAAGTATTAGTTTTCCTCTTTCATCAGCAAATAGTCATGAGGGAGGAATAAATAAACACTCAGCTACTAAGTCCATTATCAGGAAATCAGTCTGCTAAACTGACTTTACTCTGATTAAAGTAATTTCACAGTCAAAGGGAATTTAAATGATATTAGGCAAAAATGCATTTCAAGTTTCTGATAATAACCATTGTGGTCTGGACCAGATCATATTTATCAGTAAGGTGAAGGATGGCTTGTTAATATATTTCACCTTTTTATTCCTTTTTATTTTCCTCTTTTAACCTGCAATCTACCCATAATGTTAAGGGAAAAACGTGTTTATGTCTCAAACTGGTTTAGTAAATTTTAATGTGATGCTAAATCTGTTTCACTTGGAAAGTAAATCTACTTTTATTTTATGCTTACAATAATGGGGTAAGGTTGGAGAGCTCAAGGGATGTTCACTGAGAATGATTTATCCAAATATTGTTGTAATTGAGATGATACATTTTGGACATTGTGGATAGATTGTTAAGTACACCTGCACTTACTGCCTTAGACAGGCACCATCCTTGCTCACCTCTAGCATAAAAAGCCCTTTTCCTCTTCAACCTGTTACCACAGTACCTTTGTGAAAATACAAAGGGGCTTGGATTCTTTTCTGTTTCTCAAGTGTTTTTCCAGGGTGGATTGTGTATCTGCATGGGTGGTACACCATAAATTTTGGTCCTGTTTCTCTATTTTTCACAGTGTATGATAGATGGATCCCAGGCCTGTTTTGTAGTAAAACCTATCAATGGCTCCCTTGAGAATGATATTTAGGATAAGTGTTGCCAAAGTGTAGATTACTCTTCCAGAGCCTTTCCAGCATATCCTGGTTTTACCTTCAGGGAGAGCACTCCTGGAAATGGTATGTCTCTAGGCAGCTGGGGGATGATTCCTCCTGGGTATGGAATACCTCTCTGCAAATGTGAGGCAAATGACCCAACAGGTTCTTGATATTTTCACATCTTTGATCATTGGTCTCAATTAATTCAGTGGGCAAAATTACCTAAGCAGAGAGAGACCTGGCTGTCAGCCTTTATCCATGACTTCCTGTTAGGGCAGTGTGGACCACAGGGAAACTTCAGCCCATCAGTGTGTTAACACTTTTTAAACACATGGAACATTATTTCAAAACTCTCCTTATTAAAGTTTCACTCCTACCTAGTATATCTAATTAATTTTGATCAGTAGGCTCAATGAGAAGTAATTCCAAATAATCTAGGGTGATTTAGTCCCAAAATTTAGACTGTGTGATAAGATCATGCACTCTTCTGCTATCAGTGTAGCTGTTCATAGGGGTTTTTTTGTTAATTAAAATTTCTTTCCTTCAAAACAAATTGTGTAATATCCTACCTGATTCCTGGCATAATTAGGAAGTAAGAACGAAGCTTTGCATCATCTCTAAGCTATAATCAAGTACCTGAGGACCAAGCTGCTCAGAATTAGGCATCTGCGCTGCTGCCGCAGTACAGTTCTTTGCCTTCTAACCATTGCCTGACTTCAACAGCAGAGACTCTGCACAAGTTTTCTACGAGATTTATTGGCAGAGAGGGAATGAAACAGTAATGTTGAGTTATAATTCATTGAAACAGCAGATGAAAACCTGTTTTTTGTGATCTTAAATTATTTTTTAACAATAAGCAAGAAACAATGCAGAAAAGCTCTTGAGGAAAGATTCTTGATAGGAAAAAAATTAAGTTTCACAGTATGAATTTCCCCAAAGTGTATTCTAATAGTCACTGAAACCATAGATGGCTATCAATGATGTATGAGTGTTCTGAAAGACAAAAATTATGTCCAACAACAATTAATCCATAGAGTTGTGGGCTGTATTTAGCAATTTATAGGGATTTTTCAGCCTGAAACCTTTTTAAACCTTCTCAAGATATGAAGAATCTGTGATCCATAAAAAGGAAGAACTGACAAAAACAAGTCCATAGCAATAGGTTTGTATTTTGTATGGAGCATCCAAAATAATCTCAACAGTTCCTGGCATTGATGGCTGGACAAGCACAAGAGCAATTGGAACGATTTGGTTGATACATTTTAAATGCTGTCCTAAAAGTATGCAACAGTTGTTTCCAAAGAAAGAGCAGTGAGTTAGGGAGGAAGATGAAAAAAACTGTAGAAACAGAAAATATTTACAACTTGGATAAAATCAAAATAATGAAGTTGTGTTTAAAAATTATCATTCCAGACGGATGCAGAAGAAGATTGGACAGTATCCTTTGAACAGGTTATAATCAATTTAGTAAAGAAATTAGCTTGACACATTAAAAGATGTCTGTCAGTCTTCCTAGTGGAGCAAGAATAAGCATGAGTGAGAGTGTAAAGTGTTAATGAAGATGGTTTTATTCTGTTTGTCAGAGAAATCTCTACATGCCAAATGTGTGCACATTTTTTGTGGCCGTTTATAATTCAATAGAAATGATGTTTCAAAATTAGGGTGCAATAATTTAAAACTGTGGTTGTGAACCTCACATTTTCCTCACTTTAAAATATCAGTGTCATCTCAAATTCTTTTGCTGTTTATATTTTTCACATTATTGTTTTGCATTCAGTGATCATTATCTCTCTTAGATACTGAGTAAACATATCTTTCTGGAGAGTTTTATTTTCTTTCTCTCCACTTGCAAATTATTCTGCATGCCTAGGACAATCTTTTTTAACATTCCACAGTCCAGATGTCACAGATTTCACAATTCCAAAATTCCATGAGGGATCCCTGCTTTTTAAATAAGTGGCAGTGTGGGTGAGGTCAAAGTATGTCAAATGTGGAGCTCAGTCCTCAAGTGCTAACCAACCAGCTGGCATTTAGGCTGACATTGATCAAAAGACATTACTCCTGATTCTTGAAGTCTGCCAAGATGAAAATATTTCTTTTAATCTGGCTCTGACATTAAGGCGGTTCTCCACATTTTTTAATGCTAGGGTTAAGCCAGATCTCTTTCATGTTACATCCAAGCCAGAGAAAACAGGCTCGCTAAAGCCATCAGAATAATGGGGAGATTTCAAAATTTCCCCTGGGTTTAATAAAATGTGGTAGTTTGGGTGAAATTTTCCTGATAGGCCTTTCTGTTAATGCTTATCTAGATAATGCGTCTTCCAAATGTTCTGACCAGAGTGTTTCTGATATTAAGAAGACTTTGTCCTGCAGCTCAACAGATGGTTTTTTTCTGCACCTTTTTTATTATGGGTTTAGAATTTCACAGTTACATTGAAGGGTATTTTGTATACTGTATGCACCTAGCTGTGGTTATGTTGAATTCCCCAGGGGAATGGGAGGAGAATAGATTTTTAAAAGACAAGCTTGCAGGAATGGATGCAGTTGTTGCTGCTGAATGCCAGCTGAGTTATAATGGCACAACTGCTTCTTATTCTCTTGAATATGGTGCCTCATGAACAACATGGGTGCTGAATGCCTGATGGTTGATGCAATATAGAACAAGTTACTATCAAAGGAAGGGGTGTATCAAAGTGCTACAGATGTAGATGAAAGGTGTATTTTCAATAGATTCTATGTCTTTGGGAAGCAGAGAGAAAAAAAAAAACCTGGAGGATTAGCTAAACATAATTTCATAGATTTTTAGGTGGCAGCTTAAAGATCACAAATATCTTAGGGCCTGGCCCTCTAGTTAAAGGCTAACTATTAAAGCAGACTTACTTTAGATTCTCTCCAAACTGGAATTTGGCTTGTTTTTTCCAATTTCTAGTTCATCTGGGAACAGAGAAGAACAACTTTTTTTCAAAACTGTTGCCTATTATTTAAGCTCCAGAACGAAATGTTGCTTGGCAGAATTAAAAGAGAGAAAAAATAAGGTAAAAGTTCTGATAATCATCTCTGTTGTTCTAGTGAAAGATTTAGGTCAGTACCTCAGTGGAATATTCTACAGGCTCTTTGATATTAATATTAACTTACTTATTTAAACTGCAGTGAAACGTTTAAATGTGTACATTCTTTAAGAAAAAGGAAAACAAAAACAAAATAAAAATACAAATAAAATTGTGGCTTTTCCTTCCAAGACCTTCTGGCAAAAAGTGTATGACCCTTAATGGAGACACCTGACTTAATGATTGCACTTCAGTGAAAAGTATGTCAAACAGAGCTACCTTCTCTTTTATTGCAGGTGCATGAGCTATTACTCTTCCTGTTTCCTAAGTATAAAATGAGCTTAACTATTTCAGGAGAACGGGAAGATATTAGAAGAGCATTGGAAAATTAATGTGTATGGATGTATATACATTTATGCGTATGTACATAAACTCCTTGTCAGCAGAAATTAAATTAGAGGCTCCAACAAGTACTAATGTTTCATTCAAATTTATTTTTTTTCAAGATTCACCCAGGTACAGCTGAATTAAAGTCAAACAAATTGAAAAGCTCTCCAATTTCCATCTATTTCTACTTAGGAGATCCAAAGTTCACTTTCAAGCTTCCTGCTCTCTTGGCATCCATAGAGGACATTGCAGCCATCAGACATCCCTGGAATTCTCTTCAGTATCCCTCTGATTCCTTACCCACACTGGTTGCTGACATTGATGGAGGGATGTAGTTAAAGGCTGTGGAACAAACACTGTCTTCACTTTAGGCTACCTGTGGATGGAGACTGACAAAATATATCAGAACTATCCCATCTCAGGGGAGCTTCTGTGACTTTATGGACAAATTATGGAGAATTATTTGTGGGTGTACACAGAGAAAATCTTGCATGTCCCCTGTGGTTTATAACTAAGCAAAGGAAATTCTCTAACCATAGGGATATAAAATATATATAAATATATATATATTTTTTTTTTTTTTTTTATTTTTTAAGTGTATAGATACTGAACAAATTTTCATTTCTAGCTTTGACATCTTACCACAAGTTAAATTCTCTAAAGAAATATGTGACTGTTTAATTTGTGATTTTTCAGTTTGATCTTGCAAACATCCACAGCAATAAAATGTCCTCCATAGTGAATATTTTAATAGTGGTGCATTGCCTCCAGAAAAACAAACAAAAAACCCCCAACAAAAGCAACAAGATATAGGATCATCAATCTGAAATTGCTTTTTAAGTTTTGTTTTCCCCATAAATAGATTTTTGAAAAAGGAGATACTAGCACCCATAATAAGTGGCCCATGTATTAAATATGAACTTTGGTTTTATGGTAGAAGTGTTGCCATTTCCCTGTAAGTGGTTCTCCCGAAGAGCTGCCTTACAACTGCGTCTGTTCCCCCATCCCCTGTTGTCAAAATGATAACAAGAAATGCAGCTGAATGACCTGATTTCTTAGGACAAGCTGACCTGTTTTGTTGTTCAGTCTTTAGCCATAAGCTTCAAGTGCCAGACCTCTGGGGATCTTTTTGGAAATATGTAGAAACCGCATTCCATAGATGCAGTCAATGTAAGGAGAAGAAATATCACTGAATTGCAGTGTTGTTAATTTAATCCTAAAGAATAAAGGGGTTCTGCTCCTTGCAGTGTTCTGTTTGGCATGGGAGATTTCTACAGTTATGAAAAAAATTAAACTGGGACAGATCTGCTGATATATATTGCCTACTTATCTTTTTGGCACTGTCATACTTATAACTAAAAAAATAACAGGAAAACCAAAACAAAACACTTTAATATGGAACGACCTGCACCTCAAAGTGAAGAAAATTCCATTTAAAAAAAGTCAGTAAATTGGGTAAATATCATTGACTTCATGAGAACTCAGCAATGGACTTCCAAAACATTAATTTTATACTGGGAAATTTTGGATGTCCTTTATTCTAGGAAATTGAAAAGATACCAGAGAAATCAGCGGGAAAGTTTGAATGTGTTCCTTTATTGAATATCCTAATTTTTTAATTGCTCTTTCAATCCTTGAATAATCTAGGTTCTGTTGTAAAAGTACTTCTTATCCTGTCATCTTTGGTATGCTAATATTGTCTGAAGCTGTTAGAGATGAACATGTATGAAAATATTTCCATTATGTCATGAAACATCTTTCTAGTCAGTGTGAACCCTGTTTGCCATAACAGGAAATACTATATTGCTGTTAGCTGCTCAGGAAAATGTCACAGAAATACAACAGCAACAAAATTCACTTAAAAATATGTAAGAAAATACCAAATTTTTCAAAATCTTGGCCAATATTGAAAAATCATAACGCTGCTAATGTGGCTCCTGGTTTTCATGCATATATAGGAAACATTCAGGAGCTACTTAAAAAAAAAATAAAATTAATGTGAGTAGCTGAAAATACTTTTCTAAAGCTGGTTTTGAACTGAGATGTTACCTTCTACAAACAAATGCCCTTTAAGAGCCAAATATTGCTATAAAATCTTGATCCATGATTATGAATAGTTTTCTAAGATTTTCTACAGAGAATACATTGATTATTATGTTCAGTAAGGACTTTGTGTGGCAGGGCTACAGGAAGGATAATTAACATTTAAACCCAAACGATGATATTTTGGTTTTGTGTGCTTTCTCTTTTCAGATTCTTGTTGGATCCGTTGCCCCACAGAGAATTCTACCCACTCCCTCTAAGAGAGATCTCTGGTTTTACAATTTCAGATTACTGTGGGAATTAATTTAGATGATCCTGTTAGAGATGAGAGCAATGAAAATATTGGACTGTATAATCAAATTAAATTCTTGCTATTAGTAATAAACACACATTCAAGTATTTTGTTTCACAATGGATTCACAATAAGCTACGAAGTTAAACATCAAGCAAATCTCTTTGAGCCAATTACCTTTATTAATATTTGCTTCTATGCTGATAGAGGTATTCTGTCTATTTTATGCACTTGGATGCATGGGCCTCAAAATCTCACATGTACAGCCAGGTTAACTCATTTGGCAGACAAAAAGTCCTTTGATTTTTGGTCCTGAAAAATGTTATCTACTCACATTTAAAGCATTGAAATACAAAATATCAGAAGCATATTGTTTAAATTTCTTTGATGCCATAATCATATAATTTCTGGAGTCTCTTTGTTTCAGTCTGGATCTTGGATCTGGGTCCAGGTGCTAACTTGTGCCTTTTGGACACTGTTAGCAGACACTACACTGACAGTCAACAATTCCTCCTTATTCAATAATACAACAAAACTGTGTTTGTATGGATCCAAACATAGTTTGTTAAAGTTAAAAAAAAAAAAGTTAACAAATAGTTAAAAATATATTTTGTTAAAGCAGAGTGACTGCTTTAACTTGTAGAAGAGCAAAAGCTGAAAACAACATGGGACTGATTTTCAGCATCACCAAACAGAAATTTTAAAAAGTAATGTAATTTTATTCCACAGAAATCAGTGGCAACACCAGCAGGATGGTGTTTGTGGAGATCTCCTGCCAAAAGTTAATGTACTTAGGTGTCCTGCAGTTGCAGTGACTACCTGCTGGCAGTGCAGAAATTGTAGTGTAACATGTCACAAAATCAGAACTCTACAGGTTGTGTTCTCCCATGTCCAGAGAATGATCAAGTATCACCTGCCATGTAAGAGGGGAATTAGTCTTTTAAAGGTGCCAGTGCAGTCATTGTCTCTTTTAAAAGACTAATTTCCCTCTTATGTGCATGTTTTACACATGCAATTGGCTGAACAATGCAAAAGCCTGCACTGGATATAAATTCATAACTTGGAAAGTTGAATTCAGTCAATTAGTATGTGCCTTGCTAACTTTTTCTTTTTTTTTGTTTGTGAAAATTTAAGAATGTGTGGGAAATGTGGGGGAACAGACAACTTATTATCTGGTCAGCAGACCCTAGGTCATTCCTGGCCTGGGTGAAAACAAAAAGTAGCTGATAGCCACTCACTTAGCAGCTTCCAGCATCATACCTACCTGCAAGTAGCACTACTTCCATTGCTCTAAGGCAATTTAAATATTTATATGATAATGATTTCTGTCCTCCATCAAAAGCCAAGAAATGAGCTCAGGGTGAGTTGCCAGTCTGGGAATGGAGAGCAGTGCAGAACATGAGGCAGAAGGTGAGGAAAGGGAGCAGAAACATGAAAGATTTTGGTGCAGCTCCTGAGCAACCCTAGAACTCAGCCAGAACAAAACCCCACGTTTCTGTCTTGACAGTCTGCTTTGTTAGAAATAGCTGAAATGTGGTAGATGTGTATGAAAAATACAAATAATTTTTGCAATAGAGCAGATGGCTAATGCCTCAGTCAGTTCTCAATTTGTTGTGCATCATTTTAGTATTAATAAGTATTTTGGTGAAGAGGTAAAGTACAGACCCTGACACCATAAGTTTCCACAGTGGGTTTTGCAAAATTAAGAGTGTTAGCCCAAGTGGAAAAGCTTTACTAAATATGAATGAAACAAAAATAATATATTATCAGACAAGCAGCTATGCTACTTTCAGCATGACTCTTTCATAGTCTGTGTCTAAATATCAAATTTTACTGTCTCTCAGAATTAAAATTATATAATTCACAGCATCTAGAGGCCTTTTTTCCCCAGAGAAGACTCTCAAAATCTGGAAGTCTATAATCCTCTATACAGCTAAATCCCTAGATTTTTATTTTTATATTTGTTTTTTTCTTGATGTTTCTGTTAATTTTAAGGGAATTCTGGATTCACCTCTGCATTCCCAGGGTGTTAACACAGGGTTTTTTTAAATACTATCCTACTACTACATTGAGCAAGTGACCGAGTTTCCTGACTAGGAGTTATGTCAATCAACTTGAAATGTGCATTACAAATTAGTAAATGAATGCAAATTCATTCACTGTTGGATGATGTTTCTTGTCAGATTAACTTGTGCACCTCCCCAGTTGCAGTGGCTCATGAGAGTTGCACCTCTTATGCTTTATTCCTTGGGTTTGTTATTAGTGCTTCTTGTGGTTCTGTAACGTGTAAGATATCAGTCCCTCGATACCCAAGTCCTGTTCCTTGGTAAGTTATGAAATTTTTAATTCAGTGCATTTTCAAGAAAATAACTGTTTAAGCACTACAGTGACTTCTACCTTTTTAATTACATTACTTGACCACTAAAAGATCACTCCAATCCCACTGGACATGTAAGTCTACACTCAGATTTACACTCCCAGGGCGAGTCCTTCATCCATTTAGGCTCCTGCAGGAAACTATCAGCACACACCGAATTTTGATAAAGTTTTATGAAATTCTGAATGATACCACAATCACAAAAATAATATTGACTGTATAATACTATTTTCCAAATAAATTCGTTATATATTATTTTGTATCTTCCTATATACTTCTTTAATTTGCTTTTGAGCGACATGTTTTATCTTTCCCTTTATCACTTACCTAGACAAATATTTCACATAAGCAGTAAATTTGTTATCTATTTTATTATGTTTCTAATATATACAGATAACATAATGGATCTTCTCTGAATTGCCTTCTATCCAATGAACCAATTAGATATTACATCCTTTAAGCATATATGAGTCCACAGGTCATTCAGTATTAATCATCTGCATGTTTAGAGGCAACTTGTAACATTTTAAAGCAGCCCACTGCTTTAAGGTATAAAATTATTCTTTCCTATATACCTGCTTGACCTCAGTATATCATGTGATTTCATTTTTTCTTATGTATGTCTTATGACATTTCTCTTATGTCTATGAACTTAATAATTACTGTAGTGCTGTATAAGACTTTATAGTGTTTGAATTTTCCTGTCCCTGTCCCTTTTGTATGCCGAGATGGGAGTGACAGCAAAGGTCTGGGGGTGATGGTGAAACAGCATTAGCCAGGATGGCATTGAATCTTGTGGGGATCATCACAAATACACCCACTCTTTCTACCTGAATTTCAACATTTCTGCTCTACCTGACATTTCTGCCTGGGTTTTACTGAGCCTGGGTTTTTTTGAGAACATTTTTGGAATCCATGACCTCGGATTTTAAATTCATCTTTCCCCAAAATTTAAGCCTGACATCTTGGTTCCAGCCTGTTGCTCTTGGAAAGTTAAATCCTGCTTTGGGTTTAAAGGCTGATTCTTATATTTGGAAATACAGAGTCAGTAATAACTTGATAGAGTAGGAAATAGTCTTATTAGCAGTGTCTTGTTCTAGCAAACCACACTCCAGTGATCTAACGTTAGGCCAGCTGTTAATAATTTTACAAGCAGAGCGTGAAATAGTAGTTTGATACCTGGCTAAGGGGGAGCTACAGCACCACACATGAACATTTAAATGTAGTACCCACAGTGAGCAGATATTAATGCTATTTCAAGGAGTGTCAGTGAAGAGTCTTTGATATTGTGATCGGGATATTTTCTATTACATCCATAGTGACAGCTCCAATTGACAGGATTAAAAAGGCAAAATTAAAAAAGGAATTATTTCATGCCCTCAAGTACAGATAAGAATGGTTACATCTCTGCTATGTGTCTTGGCTTGACAGTGGATTTTTTTCTTCTGGCTTTTCATACCCCGCACAATTCTTAAATTCTCTGTGTCATTTCACTTAGTCTCCTCTCTTATATTCTCTCCCTTCCTGCCACATCTTTTTATTCTCCTTATCCTACCTCTCAAAACCTCCATTGTTTTTAAATGTCTCCTTTGTAACTTTTATGTATTTTATAGTTCAGAATTATTTTTTGTCCTCATGAATTCTTTTCTAATTCTTGTCCCATACTTCAAGGCGTTCATCTGTCTGATTATAGCGAGAGATGGCGATAGCTTTTGGCGTTGTCATCACCTTGGTTCCTGCCACTCACCTCCAGATTTTGTGGTGCTTCTTTTGGCCAGAAAGTAGCTCCAGCAAAAGACATTAGATCATGTTGACCTTTCTGATCTTGAATCAGCTTCAGCAGATACTAGTAGGTATCAAGACCCCAACAAAGGCAATTTTTAAACTGATGATTGTAAAACATGTGATTGAAGATTTAGTTATGATACTAAGAGCCCTAAGACACTAAAACTCCTGTTACAAAAGGAATTTTTGTCCTTCCAGTGCCTTGAAGTCACAACCTTAATCCCCACAGATGTTCAATTTGGATCATCTTTGTCATGAAGAAGTGCTGGAGGGAGTTGTAAGGATGTTTTTTTGTGAAGAGTTTTTTTGGACTCATTGGTACCAAATGGCCTGAATTTTTTTCTATCTGGTCATGCATCTGTCTGTAGAAAAAACTTTTAGGATGCATCCTAGGGGATAGACCTTACAGGTAGCTGGCTGTTTGAGTTATTTTCTGTGAGCTGATTAGTTTTATGATACTGGTATTTGATTTACTTTAATTGCAGTTATTGGGTTAATTAATTTTGCTAGAGGGATTAGTGGGTCCCTGAAGAGATATTTATTATTTTATATCACAATAGACTATTTTACATTTATTTTCATTTCTATTTGTAAGGAAATCAGTAAACTGATTTTATTATAAATAGAAGCAAATAACTGATAATTATTAGATAGTAATCAATTATTAAAAAATAAAGATAGCTAATAATTTTTACATTCCTGTCAATATATAGTGTAAAGATTAAAAATAACCTTGAAAAATAACTGCATGACTTCACACCTTTGTGGCTCAGTTCTTGGCATAATTTTTGTAAAACTTGCAGATTGAAATTGGTGTTGTCAGAGAGCATCAATGATATTTTTCAGATTAGCCAAAACTTTAACAGTGTTTATATCATTAAATAAGCAGTATGCTACACATTTTAAAATAATAATCTGTCCTGTATTTTTGGTATGCAAGCATCAGGTTAAAAATGAGTCACATGACAAAAACTATGGGATGTAAATGCACCTAGGAAGCATAACATGTTTTTTTGAATATTCATCAAACAGTGAAAATCTAGTGTTGAGAGAATTCCATTTTTTTTCTATTTTTTTTTTCTTGATTGAGGTGGGAATTCTTTCAGACTACATTATAAAACAAAGATGGTTTCTGCTCAATCTGTAGTTGGAGTAACCAGGAGGGGGTTCAGTGCACAGTGACATTTCACCTTGCCATAATTGCTTGCAATTGCTATTGGAAGTTTGACCAACAGGTCAGGTCCTATAATATCCTACTTCCTTATTCATGAATAAAGCAAAAGGTAAAATATGTAAAACGAGGACAGCTTTTGCATGTGTGACCTAAAGTGAGATATTAAACTAGTCACAAAATAATTACCCCTTGATGTAATAGAATATATAATGTTCTGCTTAAAGCTTGGCTCAATTTCTGACCAAATACGGTTTCATGTGGAAAAAATGAGAAAATATGAGTCAAGTTCAAATTTTCATTCTGAAAAGTTGGGGAAATTCTGTAAAGTGTTTCAAAACTTTGGAATACTTGAAACCATGGTTAAATATCTGGAAATTAACAATGTACTCATTTCAACAAATCCAAGGTTAATTTTTATCAAACATAATGTATTATGTGGGAAAAAAAGTCAAAGTATTTGAATGGGATTTTGGGTTTAATGGAAATAAATTTTATGTCCTAACATATTAGCTAGTATTTTAAAAACACTCTTTTATGGTATGGTATATATTATAAATATAAATTTATTTTTAAAACATTTAGTGAGGCAAGAAATTCTATGTAAATATTTTAAATATAGCCAGCAAGTTCAGCCATTTGCTTATGGCCAGGGAAGATGGTCACAGAATTGTCACCATACAAAGGGTATCAACTTTGTTTCTCATCTTTCTTCCAGTGTTCATATCACTGTAAAAGCTAAGCAATACGAGACAAGAGGAAAATATTTACTGACTCTCCAGAAACTGTGACATAATTCAGTTCCTGTATAAGGTTCTGTAAGCCACAGTTCTCAGCAGGCCTGAGACACCTTGGTGAGTTTAGGGGGGTACCAGTGTGTGAGGAGGTCTCCTCACACTGTGCTGCACCAAGCAGCTCCCAAGGATTGGTGCTGTGTCCTTGCAGCATCTCCGTGCCTGTCCACATGCAATCCACTCGGAATCTCTGTACCCCTCTGTAGCCTTAGGGGAAGCACTGGGGTGGAATTGAGGGAGTTCCAGCTGCCCTTTGCCATCTAATTTCACTCCCCTGCTCAAATACATTTCTCTATTAGTGTGAAGGAATTTACACCATTTCAGTTTTCCTGCAATTGTAGAGTGATTTTTAGTGCTCAGGGCTTTTGTTCCAGCATCTTATGGCAATTCAGATTTAGGAGGAAATGTGGAACAGTAGAGCTGTCCCCAGGAACCCCTGTGAGCTGAACTGACCACCTGCATACCTAGTGACTGAATGAAATTAGCTGGATTACAATAGAGAGAATGGGCTGCAAAGATCTTAAGTTGACAAAGGGGTCTGCGAGGAAACATGATAATTTATTTACAGAAGGTTTATTATGATATATTGGTCTCCACTAGGCTTCAACTTGTTTTCAGTTGAAATTTTTCTAAATGCAATTTAAATAGATTTTCTTCTTTATATATTTTTATTTTATTAAATTTTTTTTAAGTTTATGATTTGGTTTGGGGTGGGTTTTGGAGAGATCTTTTTAGATACTGTATTCTTTGTTACCCTCGCTTTGGGAAAATGTTTCCGCATGGCAGACCTGCTCATTTGCAAGCATTAGCTCTGCTGCATGTCTGTGTTTTACTTTATGCATTATTAAAGATTTCAGTTCAAGAGCCTATGTAATTGGCTTATTTATGCCAAGTCTTCTCTGATTTCTTTGGTTTTATTTATACTCGTTTCTTATTCCCAAACATACCTATTCTCTTCTATATAAATATTCTCTATTTTGGAAGTAAAAAAAAAAAAATACCACTTCTGGGTACAGCAATGAATTAAGTCAATGGGAATTTAGTTTATATATTAATATGTAAAAAAGATTTTAATCCCCATTTATTATTTCCCTATGGCATGCAGCTTACTCTGCATGGCTTAATTTCTGGGAATACCTTGGGAATGATGGACCAAGTGAGCCTGCTTGTCACCTACTGGTGTATGCATATCACCAGGACTTCATCTGTAAATAAATAGGTGCAAGGATAAAAACCATCCTTGGCATGACAAAAGAGCACGAATATTGCTCTAACAGCAACTATCATGGAAAGGTTTGGGTCACAAGCGACCTTCACAGTCATCTATTCCCAAATCTCCTGCTATGGGCAGGGTCATCTTCAACCTGCCCTTGAACACTTCCAGGGGTGGGTCATCTGCAACATCTCTGGACAATCTGTTCCAATGCCTCACCACCCTCATGATGAAGGTTTTCTTCCCAGTATCTAAACTAAACGTGTCCTCTGCCAGTTTAAAGGCATTCCCCCTTGTCCTGTCACTCCATGGCCTTGTCAAAAGTTCCTTTTCAGCCTTCCTGTAGGCCCCCTTTAGTACCAGAAGGCTGCTATAAGATCTTCCTGGACCCTTCTCTTTCGGGATCTCAGTAGCCTAAGCTCTCACTCTGTTCTCATAGAAGAGATGCTGCAACCCTGTGATCATTGTGACCTCCTCTGGACTCATTCCAACAGCTCTGTTTGCTTCGTATGTTGGGAGCCCCAGCTGGTGCTGTGCTCCAGGCAGGATGTCATGAGGGTGGAGTAGAGGAGGGGAATCCCCTCCCTCGCCCTGCTGGCCACATGGCTTTTGATGCATCCCAGGTTGTCTCCAGCCTCTCATCCACCAGGACTCCAAGTCCTCCTCCACAGGGCTTCTCCCACTGCCCAGCCTGGATTGCTCCAACCTGGGGCTCATTGAACTTCATGAGGTTTGCATGGGCCCATTTCTTCAGCCAGGTCCCTCTGGAAGGTGTTGCATCCCTCAGGTGTGCCAGCTGAACCACTCAGCCTGATGTACTCAACCTTCCTTGCTCAGGGTGTAACCATCTAACCAATTCCTTATCTCTTGAGTAGTCCAGCCACCAAATCCATGTCTCTCCAATGTGGAGACAAGGATGTCATGTAGTGTACTGTCAAATACCTTGCACAAGTCCAGGTACATATCAGTCTATCTCTTCTTTCATCCTCCACGATTGTAACTTATAAAAGGTCAAAAAATTTGTCAGGCACAGTTTGCTTGTAGTGATGCCATGCTGACTTTCATCCATGACCTCCTCCTTAGAACATCTTTCCAGGTGGAAAGTACAGCATGCACCATGATTTTTCCAGGCACTGAGGTGAGACTGATTAGCCTGTAGTTCCCTGGGTCTTGCTTATTTGGCTTTTTACATATGGGGAGTTATATTTCTCCTTTCGCAGTCAATAGGAAATATTAACATTATTGTTACAAATGTTTGTGTGGGACATTATTTCCAGTCACAATTGCTTTCCAAATTGCAAGTGCATTCAAAGAATGACATTCAGATGACCAAATGGTGGTCAAGTAAGCCCTAAAATCTGCCTATACGTTTTTTGTTTTGTCAGAACACAAAATAGATCAAAAGGCTTGTAAATTCAAAAAGCCCAAATTATCCTGTGCTTTAAGAGGGGATACTTAACACCAAGAAAATCTTGAAATGGGTATGTGAGGCAGAATGCAGGGTTTATAAACTAATCTCATCAAGACTGTGTATATGTGTCTTTACTTCCTGGCTTGGTTTCCATCACCTCAAGCTACACCCATGTTACCAGGTACTGCAGGGCAATAGGAGTGTTTTTGTAGAGTGAAATACTTGATGGTGAAACAGTGACATCCACCCACAATACCTTTCAAGACCGAATGTCCATTAGATTAGATGTGTCCAGAGCACACAAGGTTTGCTCCTGTAAAACTGTTTTCAGTTTTATTTCACCTAAAAGGAGTCAAAATTTCTTGTTTCTGAAGAGTTTCTTGATGTGAAGCGAGGCATATTATAGAATAGTGAAAAATTTGATAATTTGCTTTTAAAAAGTGCGCTTTTGAGCTATTAAAATGCTTCTGTAGATACACCATGGTGACTTTCTGAAAGGCAACACACATTTGAATTTCCCCTGGAGTCTGCTGTCCTCTGATGCATCACTATCAGCTCCTTGGGACTTCCAGCAAACTCTGCTTCTGCGTGTGAGCATCAGGATCCCATGCTTTGTAATGATCCTGTTCTTTTTTCTGTGCCACCTCTCATAGGCTGTTTTGGCTTTCCAAGTTTGAGCACACTGTTCTTTCCCAGGAAAGTGTTTCACCTGACCCAATTATTCTTTCTAAAGTACATACACAGATTGAGAATAAGCAAATAAAGCAAGAGTTGTCTGTGATAATCTACAGTACAAAGTCTTATCTGAAGACTCAGGTGATTTACCTGTATTGGAACTATGTTATAAATAGCATTAGAAGTAGCATTATCACAGCAGAGGCAGGAGGGCCAGTGGCAATTTTCTGAATTCCAACTCTGTGATGTTGGACCACAAATCTGAATGAAAGAACTACAAAGATTTTTCACATGTTTATCTTTTCCTTTTGAAAAATTGTCAGTTAACTGGATGTGTTTCAACAAATTTGTTGATTGCAATTACTCAGCAAATGTTTGTTGTTAAGATATTTCAGGCAGTGAACTGCTGACAACGTGTTTTCTGTCAGTGGTCCTTTGAGTGCTTGCTATTCATTGTTTATATTTGCAATTTGAATTGTATTGACTGCACACACAATCCCCTGATTGAATATAGTTGTTCATAAGAGCAGGTTTCCACATCTGCTCTTTCAAATTTCATCTTTTGTGAAAATATTGTTAACTTCATTCACAGCCATCATTCTCTTTAAACTGAAGCAACTTGGCTGAAGTTCGCACAGAAGTGAATTCTAAACCAAACATATTTAACTACAGCTTAGTCCCTACAGGCAAAGGTTTTGTTTGCTCAGCTCTTCTTTTCAGTGATGTGAACAAGCAGTTCCTATGAAATCTGTGTTGTGTCTTTCTTTGAAGAGGTTAATATGTCATATCACATTTTTCTTAACCAAAGGGTGTTTATATTAATTTTGAAGAAATGTAGAGTTTGTTAACAGCTTGTTCTGATTTGGAGGTTCTATTTTTGTTCAGATTAAGACTTTCTACTTGTCTAAAGTGGAAATATGGAAATCATGCACCAAACACAGTCAGAATGGGCAGAATGCACATGCTAAATGACTATTTAAATATTGTATGAATGTGCATATTTTCTACCAAATGTATAGGGGCTTTTTTTTACCAGTCCTTGAGTTCTCAATGATTTGTGGGTAATGAGTTCACAAACAGTTTAAATTCATTGAACTAAGCTACTTTTTGGAAAATAATAATTTTATTTTAAAGCAAGAAGCACTGATTACTGTTACAGTATAAGTAAGAATTATTCTTCTAGAATTTACTTAAGACAGTCCACTTTTGAGAAAACCAGGCATTCCCATATGAAGAATTTTGTGTACCAAAATTTGTGCAAATTTTTTGGAATATCTTTATCAGATTGTTACCATTAAGTGTGGTTTTCTTAAAATTTGATTTTGCTATTTGAGCTCTCAAGTTTGAAGTTGAGCCACATTCTTGATGTCCCTGCTTGAAAAGAGAGATAGAAATGTGCTCAGATTTCAGAGTAAAAAGAAGTTCCCATGTAACTGCTTAATATCAGATGCTGGGAATTGATGGAGCCTTAAAACCACTTGTGAGGTCCACTTCAAACATACCTTGGAAAGGTAGACTCAGAACTTTCTATAGAAAATATTTCACAGCAACCTCTTTTCATGCTTTTATCAGGGTTTCAACTGATAAATATCTAAAAGCATTCTGTGTTCTTTCCGGTTTCTTCTTTCCTCACTGGAGAAATCCATAATTCTTTCTGTCCCATAACTGATAATTAAGTGGAAATATAATATTTCCCACTTCCTCCATTTACAAGATGTATCTTCCTTTATTTTGTTCTCAAGTCATCAAGAATTAACATTTTTTGCACAAAACAATGAGCCCTAAAAAGAATCTGATCCAAATAGAAATAGGAGGAATTTCAACACAGAGTTGTGGGTCTGCCTTAAAAAAAAAAGATGGTGGTTGGTTTTGGCTTTTTCTTTTTTTAAACCAAAGTTAATATTTCTAGTACCTCGTGTTAATTTTTATTTCAGATATTTTTAGAAAAATATTGCATATATAATTCTGCATATTTTCAGTAAATAGCCTTATCAACTAATTTATAAGGGAGCTGTAATCTTAAATTTACAAACATATTTGCTAAATTTCTCAGCTTTTTAGCTGTATTAGGTAAAGAAAATGCTGTATTGAGTGATGTCCTATAACTGTAGAGGACATTAGAAATCAATAGCAAAACAGACTACAAATTAAATAATGTGGTTCAGCACAGCTGAATGATGCCATTTTTGAAGCTGATTAGAAACAAATATTCCAATTGCTCTGGATCCTGTGTCTGTTATAAAGGATGCTCAGTTTGTTTGTGAGGCAGGCCTGGCTCCTGGGCTGCAGAGTGAGCTGTGTCCCAAGAGGGACAAAAGAGAGTGACACACTGGTGTCACACAAGCTGGAGTAAGGTGCTGCAATAAGATACTGCATGCAAACAACATTAAAAGAGGTTAAGAGAATCAAGTTCCCCACTATTCAGATAAACTAGGCTAAAGATGCATAAGGAAACACTACTAAAATGTAAAGGGGATGATCAGATAGGATTACTCAATTCTGCTGAGAGAAAGTTACTTAAACTACTAACCCAAGATGATCAGGCAACAAAGAAATGAGGTGACCATTGTAGACTATCCAAAACAGTTTTGTTTGAAGTACATAATTATCATAAACTCCCAGCAATATTTGCAATATAGGAGCAACTTCTATTTGACACAGAAAACACTTTCTAATTAGCAAGAATTTGGCATGCAAGTAATAGGTCATGATGAAGGTTGGGTTGGGTTGGGTTGTGGGGTGTTTGACTTGTTTGCTTAGGTTATTTTTTTAAAGGCTCTATTGTCTAAAATTTACAACCACAACAATCTTGCTTATGCTAGGAATCCTTCTGCAGTCAGTAGAATTACTTAGGATTAAATACATATATGTATTTCGAGTAGGAGGAAGGATTAATCTGATCCACCAGGTACAGATAATAGTTAAAACAAACACTTTCTCTGACAGTGGTTTCAGATAACCAGATGTTTATTTTTATTAGGATCACCATCTTCCTTAAATAATTGAATGCTTCTTTTTCTTTGGCCTCACTGCCAGGAGTTTACTTTCAGGGAGTGCATACCCTCCCTCATTCTTTCCTGCTGGAAGAACAGGAGTATCAGATTAAACCCTACTTTGATTTACAAACGTGAAATAGGCAAGAGAAAAGATTCTCACTCTTTTGCAGCTCCTGTTTACATCTGTGTCAATGAACAAGAGAGATAAAATGTCAATATGCCCTTAAGGAATTTTTTCCTGATTTCCATTGCATAATGATTAATTTAGTTCTCTGCATGAGTCTAAATACACTGGAGTTAAATGAAAAGACCAGTCCTAGAAATGTGGTGAGGCACCAATATTATCATGGTTATACTAATTTTGCCCTCCTCTTTTTCTAGTTTGTCTAGAAGTTTTCCAGGACTTTGAAACACAGAAGGACCTTGACTCTGCCTTTTAAGAGAAGTGTCCTAACTACATTGAACTTCATTATTTTTTTAAGGTTCTGAAGTGAGCAAACCTTTACCTGTACCTTGCTTACCCAGATTAAGGTCTTGATGAGAATCAGTATCATAGATATAGAGGGTTTATCTCACAGTCTTACATTTCAGACATAATGCAGTATTAATATGAATATCTCTATCTCTGTCTGAATTTCCACTGAGTCATGCATTAATTTTTCTAGCTGTTTTCTGTCCATGTCATACCACTGGGATAATAAAATACCTATTTTGAGTCAATCCCTTAAACTGAAATAAACTGGTGTACTCTGCTACAATAGGACAGTTTCCCGCTTGCATTTTGACTACATATTTCTCCTGAGTAACAGCAAAAAGCAAAAGGAAAGAATGCTATTTTTGCTTTATAAAGCATCTCGAATTTTATATTTTTATTTAGATCTTCTACTTCACTATATTTCCTATACTTAAAAAACTGAACCTTTACAATCTATGAGTAGCAATAAAACCTCTGAGAAATGTTTCTAATAAAAGAACAGTAGCCTGTGAAATGTGCTGCTGTGGTGTGCGGTAAGTATAGTGGTTCACCTTGAACACTTCTTTTATTGAATACTTTGGGGCAAGGATGTCTGATTGTGTGTAAAAGCTTCTCATGTGTGGTATGGAGACCTTGTGTGCTCTTTCCTTCCTGCCCTTTTCCTCCTCCTCTTTTTATTCAAGGATGCAGCTGCCAGACACAGAGCCGTGCTCCGGTACAGCCTTCCCAGGAGGCCTTGTGAAATCAACTTGCTCACTGAGTGCCAGCATGCCTTTTGTTCCTTCGAAGGCAGAGCTAGGAGCCTGCTTCCTCTGCCAAGAATGCAGGCAGGCTACATTGAAAAAAAAAAAAAAAATCCCTCAATTTTATTCACTGCACTGTTTCATCTTTTTAAGTAGCTGGCATCTGCAGCTGGTTGTGGCAGGGAAAACCTACAAACATCGCACTTGATGTTAATAAATGTGTTTGCCATTAAGTGGCTGTTGTAATGCTTTGCTTGTTTGCCTTTCTGTGTGCACTTTCATCCTTCACTGTAACACTACTGCTGCCTTGTAATTTGTCTCAGACATTTACATTGCTGGTTGCAGGTATACAAACCTCTTAGATCAAGTAACTGCTCAGACACTTGATAAAAGGATCCGTTTAGCGTCTTTCCTATTCTGTCTGCCAAATCCAAGCATAGCCTTGATGCATGGAATACAAACTGCCTCATAGTCACAGACCACATTTCACTTCTCCTTGACTCCTGACTGAATGGTACAAACCCTTAAGGAGTTTATGTGAGATCTTTAGTGCAGCCGCTGATTTTAGCAGAGTCTAACAAAGTCTCCTGTGACAGCTTTCTATCTCTCCAGAACAGCTGGAGCAGCTATTCCTAGAATCCTCTGAGTGAAGTCCATATTTCAAATAACTGAAAGAGGATCATATAACAGCACTCTCGGCGGGATGGCAGCCATTATCTCCTCTGGAGCATGCCTGCTGTAGAGAGAGCAGGCATCTCAAAACAGCACATCTGCAGTTCTGTCAGCTGTTGGGGAGATGTTTGCATGCACAGGGAAGGAACAGCTCTCCTTCCCTCTCAAAACTTTCTCCTCTCTTTTTTCTCCTCTGTGCAAAAGTCTGACAGCTTGATAAAAGCAGGCTTGTCTTAGAGACTGACTAATGAAAGTGCTCGCAACAATTTGGAGCCAATCTGTCAATGAAGAGCACACAGGTGGGTCTCTGACAGTCTGCTTTGCAGCAAAGTATATAAACCTGTGCTTAACTCTCAGGGCCTTTAGTGGGACTTAAGGATATATTTGATAATATTAAGTGCTGTACTGAGCTGGGATGACTTGAATACAATGATAGGAACAAGACAAGGGGAGAGGAAACGAGGGGTGAGTCTTGCTGTCCTCCCATTACATCTGGGCACAGGTTGTTTGCTATGAACTGATAAAAGGAGAGATGGGAAGCTGTGGGTTCTGTAAAGCAAATATTTCACCCTGCATGTAGTTAGAAGGTACCATAGCAATCAAGCAAAATTGGAAGCTAATGTTTTTTCTCTTAAAAATGTCCTGCTTTTAGTTAACAAAACAAAAGACGGTAAGTTACAGCACTTCCTTTGGCTGCAATCAGCAATAGTAAGCTCAGTGTTTTTGAACTGTCCTACAGTATTACACAGCAGCAAAGTTATAAGAAAAAAAGAGTAGCTTGATGACTGCAAAGCAACACAACCAGGGTAACTGAAATTAAATTCCCTACACTGAACAGTTTCTTTCATTCCAGCCTGTGAACTGTCTTAACTTCCAGTGTTACGATAACCTCACTAACACGTGCAACTTTGGGCTGAAAGAAGATGTGCAAAAGAATAAGCAGATTTGCATTGCCCCCGTGTGCATTCTACTATGGCAGTCTTTTTTCAGCTGGAGTCTTTTTTTTGTCAGGCTGGCCTCTAAGACAGGGAACAGAGAGAGACTTTCTGTGCCCTTCAATTCTGCAATGGCAAAGAAGCTTTTCATAGTGGAGCACATGTAAGTTATATGCTAAAGAATGAATGAGTAGCTAAAATATTTTGTCAAGAATTAATAAAATTAACATAATGGCTTAGGGATTTAAAGTTTAGCATTATAGACATATAACAATCAGGTAATTAAATTTCTCAGATCCATTCAAAACAGAAGTTTAAAAGGAAAAAAATAAAGAAGAGGTCACATTGTAATGTTAAAGTCTGGGGACAGATATACAGCCCAAGGGGAAATCAGGAGGCAAGGTAAGAAAATCCACAGCAAAACTTTGTGGCTCCAGGCTTGCCTTATATCTAGTTTCTAAGAAAGCATCTGAAGACTGATTTCTCAAAACTGCTTTTCTCCCAGGCACAGAGAACAAACCAACAGTGAGGGCCCTCTCTAACACCTGCAGGAATGGCTCAGAGAGACCTGTTTGTCTCTCCCCACCTTTGGGACTCCTCATCAAGAGATCCCATGCTGTCTGGGATAGGATAGAGGGCAGAGCTATCTCTAAGCTGTGACAGTGTGAAAGGGTCAAGTGGAGCTGACATTTTGCATAATGTCTGCAAAAGACCAGCATCCCTAGGAGAAAGGGATTTTTACTTTCTCTAGCTCTGACTTCTCATCCAGGCAAGCTGAAGCTGAGCTCTGGTTTGCTGTTATTTTCATTTGCCCTGATGTGTTCTTCCAGATGTTACAGGCAGTTCAGCTTTACTGTCTGTCGCCTCTTGTGTCTTGATGGCATGGCAAGAAGATTTGCTCTTCTTTGGGCTTATCTGAAGATCTGTAGATTGCAGCTAAATAACTAGAACTGTTCTTGCATATTCTGAGAGAAGGAAAAGAAGAATTTTGGGCAGTGTTCTCAGGTCTTCTCTGAACTTTGCCATTGGAGATTTTCTGACTGAGAATTTTGCTGTTCTAATTCAGTATTTCAAGATGTGAGTGGTAGGAAGGATATGTTTTGTAAGGTGTAATTATCTCTTTTTAGCAGCGAGCTCCTCAATGCTGCTTTGATTGTGATACCTTCACATCGCCTGATTAAATCAAAGCCAGGTTAGAGCATTAGGATTAAGGACGTAAATTAATTGTAATTACATCAGAGCCAGCCAAATTAGCGAGTCATCAGTAATATAAGCAATGCTAAATGGCATCTAATTCTGTATAATAATTAATTGGGTTCTTCCACTAAATAAGACCCGACACATTGGTCCTTTATCAATCCACTAAAGGCTGGTTAGCCTTGGGCACTTTTGACATGAAACAATTACAAAGGTTCTAAGAAACCAACATGTTTGTCCCCATTTTCATTTTAAGCTCTGACACTCTGCATTTACATGCTTCTATTAGTTTATTAATTAGGTCCTTATACTCTTGGATTGCTCTTATTTGTTGTGCCTGTCATCCTGGACAGCTCATTGCTAAAATTATCCTGCCCACAGAGCTTGGAAAGAAAGAATTTAATAAGCTGCAAAGGGCAACCAGAAAATGTCCAGTGGTGGTCATTTGACCAGAATGAGCATTCAGAGGACTGCTGGTTTCTGATGTAATATCAAAGCTGGGTAAGGCAAGATGAAAAGGAAACTTTTTCTATGTAGGTAACCACAAAAAAATTATTTAGAGGGATGTTCAGATACAATCTAAGGAACCAAAAGCTACTCTGGAAAACAAACAGTCTCACCCTCTTCTTCTCCTCTTGACAGGGAATTATGTGAAAATTGGAATAAAACCTAACAGGAAAGTGGTGGGATCACCAATATGTAGTCTTCTGAATCCAGTCTAGAAAATAAATAGCAGACATCCTGTAGAGTACAGTCTTAAATTTGCAGGTAGCTGGACTAGCAGATCAATAGGTCTTTTTCATTTCTAACAGCAGCAGCTCTGTTCCACATGTATTCTAGAGATGCTGCTGTTGGCTTCTTATTACTGAAAGTGATTTGTTTCTTGTTTGTGACAGAGGAAATGCACTACTTTTCTCTCAGAACTGCATGGTTGCCCTCCTGCTGCTCAAAATGCTTTCCAATTACAGACCCTGCTCAAAGAAAAACATATTAGCTGTTCTGAGACCGTCAGTGTAGTCTGACTAACCTTTGTGCAGGGCAGGACTTCAAAGGAAGCAAAGCAAACTCCAAACCACCTTTGTGTTCTTTGGGTCTGTTGGCTTGCCAGGAAGCAGCTTGGCATTGCTCCCAAAAGTCACAGAGTACTTGAGCAGGGTTTAATTCTGGGTGCTATTCTAATGTAGCTATTGCATACCACATGTATTTCTAATTATTTTCTAATTATATCACAGAGAAGTTCAATTCATGTGTTGCATTTTGAATTGCAACTTTTGGTATCAGTAGCACATTTAGTATTGGTGTTTTAGAAAACAGTTTTGGATCTTAGAGACAGAACTTTATCCTTCTTGTGTGGTTTTGCTCAGGAGTTTAAAGGAACAATCAAAACTGAGTCACAGAATTGTTACCTGTTCAGTTTTTCGCTCTCTCCATTTACAAACCATTTACAAATACAGAAAGAACTGTACAAGTCCAGGTTTGCATACTGTTTACTTACTCTGAACAATGCAGCATTTTTTATTATGACTGTATCTGGGTTTGGAGCCAGCCAGTGCCATGGTATCCCATGGTGAGCTCAGAACTCTGGAATGAGCTGCCTGTCCCACTGCTGTCATGTGCATGTGGTGATGCTCACAGCTCCCTACACTTGCTCACAGAATTGTTTAACTCTGCCAGAGGTGATGCTTGAAAGGAAACTACGCCAATAATGCAGAGATTTGAGTAAATTAGAAGGAGGAGGACCTATAATCACCTAGCATGTGGGAAAAAGTGTCTGTAAACCACATTTAGGGTGCATGTGTTGGTACTTCTGAGAGCAACACACTGAGCAGATTTGTGACAAATGCTGTGGATCAGCACATTCCTCATCAGCTCTGCAAAGGCATAGCTTTTAGACAGATAGTCATTTTACAAAAAAGGGGAATGGTTAAAATCATTGTCTCTAACCTACAGCTTGCTTTTTTCTATCAGCCACTTGAGGTGACTTTATCCTTTGTGTCTAATGCAGTGAATCAGATTAGGGTGCACTCATACATTTTTTTTGCTTCCAGTTAAGCAGCAAAAGAAAGGGAAAAAAAATATTGAAGCTGAGAAGAAACCAGGACAGCAAATTCAGCTCCAGAGAAGCACACTTGAATATGCCCTGATGTGCATTTTTGAATGAGATGCTCTGTAAAGAGGCTTAACACAGTGTGCAAAGTTAACTGTCCATATGATTTTATGGGTCGGAGACTTTGTGTTTTGCAGATGTTAAAACTAAAGGCCAATATGTTTCTGCATGGTTCCCTATTATCATATGTGTGTCTTAGAGTGCCACCTCTAAAGATAAAAATGATGTATCAGACTTTTGATTTTGTACAGCTGACTATCACTATATCTCCTTCTGACTTTCCACAGAATTTTTCCTTACCTTTCAAATTAATTAATTAAGATTTTATGGGAAAAGCAATTAAAACTGAAAAATATTTTCTGTAATAATTTGTCTCTATGACAAATAGAAAATTTGACATTTTCTATTTAACATCTGTATTTAAAGCTAAAATTCAACCAGTTTTATTTTAAAATATTTCTGATTCATTTTATTATTTTGTCTTTTGGGTTGGTTGTTGTTTTTTTTAACATAGGTCAGCGTTCTTGTTTTTATATAGTGTTCCCTATAGAAAAGACTGCCTCATGTTCACTTATGTTATGGCAAAACAGGGAACCTTCATAATGCATTTGCCTAATTGTCAGATATTCTGAATTCAGAAGAAATGGTAGCCAGGGTGAGGCCTGCTCCTATTTGCTCTCCATGATTTTCTGCAAGGACTGCTTGCTTCTGAATTCACCTGAAAGTATCCTACATTTAAAAACTGCCAGTATTGGTTCTGCACAAAATCATGTCATGGGATTTTTATAAATAAAATCCAGTGACATTCAGAGCCCTGTAATCAATTACTTGGCCACTTGGCCAAAGATCTGTTGTAGTGTAAATGTTTATACACTCAGAGTGCCTCAAGGCCTGCATAATCATTTGGCATACACCATTTGGTCCACAAGTGTAGCGTGGCCTTGCTTACAAAACACGCTCAGGATGGCAATTGGTAGCAGGACACTGCAGTGGTCATGGGCTAATGGAAACAGTAAATTTAGTCCTGCTATGGCAGAATAGGTGACTAATCTGAGACTCTTTTAACCAAAGTGTTTTTACTGAAATTAATGTTCCTGTGGGAACATATGGATGAATGGATACAGAAATAAATACAGGCACAAACTCTTCTGCACTAGAAAGTATGTTTTTATGCATTTTTTTAAAAAATCTAAAAAGTTTGATCATATTAGCTGAAATCCTGAATGTCCTGTTTTAAAAGACGAGATATTTTAGCATACTTGTTCAGGAAACACAATAAGAGACAAAAAGGCTCAGCTGTGCTGTAGAGCATCAGAGTGAGAAGAAAGTAAAAAAATAAAAATTCAATAGAGAAGATTCTGCATCTATGTCAGATTTGTTAGTGCTCCTCCAGCTTGCTATCTGCCTCTTAATTTCCAGTGTTATGCTGCCATGGGTGCTGTCTTACAACTACTTGCATGAAGAAAAATGAAGAAAAGGTTTACTGTATTCAAACTAATTTTGTGTGGCAAGTTCTCAAAATTTTCATAAAGCTCAAAAATTGAAAGCCATTACTTTTTAAAACTCTTGCTTTTTAGAACTCTTGTCATTTTGTTACTTAACTAATATTTATTGACATGTATGGCTAGCATTTTTGCTCCCAAAAGAAGCAGCCCAAACAAGGTATCAGCTAGAAAATGGAAAGAAAATAAATCCATAAAATATACGGTTTTCCTTGCCTAATATGGATGTGGAAAGATGAAAATCTAAATGGTGTTTCTAGGAATGAATCAGTAAGGTAGCCACAGATATCTTGATCAGAAAAGCTTACACGTGTTCACATAGTGGGAAACTTGCTGAAACCAATTTTAAAATCCTTATGAGTGTTTCTGGCTCTGGTTTGACAAAGCAAAAGCAGAGCTGGGTCCCGGTGCTCTGGTTAGTCAGTGGGTGTCAGTGCAGCTGTGTCTGTAACTTGGTATTCCTTGTAGCTGGTGCAGTGCACACTCAAGCTTGGTGATGCTTAGGAAGGGTTGTTTAGGGCGAGATGTCTGCACCAAGCATGATCCCTTACATCTGAGAAACTTCCATGCTTTTTATGTAATGCTTTCCACAAATTGGTTGGAGAGAGCAGGTCAACGTCTCTTTGTGTCAGACTTAGAAGAAAGTAAAGGTCTCAAAACAATTTGTTTTATACAGATGAAAATTGGAAATTCTAATACATGATTGACTTATCTGTGTCACCTTGGGAATCCTTTGCCTTCAGCTGGGGTTTTTATGCAATTCAGCCATTGATCTTTGTAGAAAGCAAGTAGGTATATGCTTACATCTTTTGAAAGCAGCACCTAGAACCTCTATAAACCTGTCCTCCAGAATGCCAAGCTGGCGTTGGTAAAGCAGATTCCTGGAATTTGCAGCACATAACACCTTCTGCTTTACCTTTGCTAAGCACATTATTCTTCCATTGGTACTTTCTTTCTGTTCTGTGCACAAGCACTAGGATTTGATCGTGAGTAATTTTATTTATGGGGAAAAGAACACTTGCTTGTCATCAGTTGCAGAACCTGAAGAAATCATCTATAACTTAATAATGATTCTACAAATAATGTAAAGCAACTTTATCTGGTAAGAAAAGTATGATATATGTCCAAGTTTCATGATAATTCCAATATAAGGAAGTAGAGCATCAAGGCTTGAGGTTACTGTGTAATAATATTTTATTCCAGCATTAAATACCTGTCCTCTTGGCAGTAGAAACCTGTTTTTTGACATCAAACTGTGCCCAGACTAGCACAAACAAGAAGTACTGGGAGGAATAACAGTAGTATCTTCTGATTCAGCCTTAGGAGGCCTGGGCAAATTGCCACAGATTACATTTTAGCAATGCAGGTGATAAAAATAATGTTTTTTCAGGTCTGCTGTTTCTGAACTTTAGCAGTTATTGTCCTGCTCCTAACAGTGAAATGGAAAAAGCTTGTTATTCTAACACTTTCGTTTCAGATGCCTTTCTTTTCATTGCCATGGAAATTATAGCTATGAGCAGTACCATTGGGGAAAAAAAAAGGTAATACATATTTCTGAGTTTCAAATGGCTCTTAAATTATACTAATTCAAGAAATTTCTCTTTCTTGTTCAATACATTTATTTTATATATGCAAAGAGAAATACTACATTAATGTAAATAATTACCTATGCTTAGTTAACACTCCCTTACACTTATCCTTATGTTGAGTCATTGTCCATATAGCTGCCTTAAAATGTTTTGTAATCCTAAATACATTTCATATCACCTCAGACATTTAGGACACACTTTATAGAAGCTCACTTGAAGCAACTTGTTCTAGTCATTAAAATTTTTACTTCATGGCAATTTTTTTTCACAAGTCAATATATATGTGAAAACTTGAAATTCTAAATTTTCCAAGTAAATTAACAAAATTGTATTTAACAGCTGTGGTGTTGGAAAGGATGAATCATGGTGTGCAGACACTGAATTGCTGAAGTTTTCCCCCTCATTACTAATGTTCTCATGGGAAAGGCTTGCCTCATGAATATTCAGATGTGCCTCAGAGAATCATGGAATCATTAGACCTGACCCTTCTAAGTCCACCACTAAACCATGTCTCTAAGTGCTACAACCACACATCTTTTAAATACCTCTGGGGAGGGTACCCACCATTTCCTTGGGCAGCCTGTTCCAATTCTTGACAACCCTTTCAGAATATCCAGTCTAACTCTCCCCTGCACAGTGTGAGGCTGGTTTCTCTTTTTCTATCTCTGTTACATGGAAGAAGAGACCAACACCCACCTCGGTAAAACCTCCTTTCAGATAACTGTGGAGACAACTCACTGTTGTCTGCAAACTCAGTCCCCTCATCCAGATCATGGGTGTAAACAGGCCTGGCACTGAGCCCTGGGGAGCAGGAGTGGTGATCAGCAATGAGCTGGGTGTAACTCCATCCCCCCCAGTCTCTGGGCGTAGCCACAGAGGCATTTTTTTATCCAGAGAATGGAGCATGTGTCCAAGGCATGAGTAAGCAGCCAGTTTCTCTAGGAGAAAGCTGTGGGAGAAGATATCAAAAGCCTTAGGTTCTGGTAGACAACAACCACGGCTTTTCCCTCTTCCAGAAAGTGAGTTATTTTGTCACAAAAGGTTGCTCAAGAGGGACTTGAGTCTTTCATGAACTCATGCTGATCCCCTGGCTGCTGTGTATGTGCCATGTGGTGGGAATCAGGATGATCAGCTCCCAAATCCCGTGTGTTCCTTCAATTTAAACTACTCTTTCTTCTCTTCTTTCTGCACCATGCTAGTTTTGTACATAACTGTATACAATATCAGCACTTAAATTTTTTCCTGCCAGATTGGGGTTATATACAGAAGTAAAAGCTGGGGGGACATCCTATATATTGGGTCAATCTTTCACTTTCTAGGTGGAGCATCTCTCCTAAAGGTAGTAGAACCTGGTCCCATGAGAGTCTTGTGTTCCCTACTGGAAAAGGAATCTGAAGTGCTGTCTTTTGCTATGTGCTACATGCCTTTAACAGGATGAAATGTAAGAAAGAGGGAATCCCACAAAAAAATCCTGTTGGATGCATTTTGTTTCATGAACTGTTGAAGTGAATGAGATGGGAGATGAAGCTTTCAGATTTGGGTAAAGACGATGAAAGAGTAAAAGAGTTGGGATGGATTTAAGGAAATTTGCTATCAGTTTCTGCTTTCTGTTGCTGTAAACTTGGGAAAGTAACTTCATCTTTATGCCTCTTCTGCTAGTGTGTGAAATGGAGATAACCACTTTGTCTGTCTCGCCTGTTTCATGTCTAAACCTGCTAGGGAAGAGACACGTATTACACGTTTTCTGATGAGAGACTTCAGTAGGATCCTAATCCCATTCAGGCTCTCTGAGTGTCTCTGGTTGTGGCAAAGATAATAAAAGGTCTCGAAATTTCTACAGGACTCCACACTGTGTTTCACAGCTTACTGTGCTATACTGTTGGCAGGGCATAAACAGAGTGTGGCTACTTTTGGAGGCTGTATAAGAATCCTGACACATTAGGTGCTTAATTTCTTTGCCTTGTGGGGTTGGAGACCTTCCACTCCTTCTGAAAACTAGATTGAAATGGAGAACTACATCCTATGTGCATGCACATAACATCATTTTGCTTCCCAGCCAGATTTTCCCCAGGTTAGGTACTTTTACAGATCTCCCTGCTTCTCCTTTGTGATAAGGTGCATAGCCAACATTAACATTAATGAGAGCTGTATGTGCACTCGAAGAGAGAATCCAGGCCTCTGGGCATATTTAATTGCTATCAGACCAAGACTACCTCTGCATAACATGGGGTATGCATAGAACATGGTAATGAAACTAAGAGTGAGGGGCTTGCTTAGGAAGGCGTGTGTAGTGCTCTGTGGGGAAGCTCTGCAGAACTTGGGAAATTCTGCCGATGTGGGGAGAAACATGGATGACATACAGGAGGAAATGTCATGTTTGGGGAGCACATAGGCTGTAGTGTGGCTGTAACTGATAGTTTGGATTACCTTTGTAGTGTACAATCAAGACATGCTGCTGGTAATGATTAACTGTAGAAGCAAGATGCTAAATTTTTTCTTTAAATCTCTCTTCTTTCCTGCATGAGACTTGGACTTGCTGTGTTGTCTCTGACTTTCCAGTGACCTTGCTTTAGGTTGCAGTGAAGAGGAATAAACCGAGTGTAGGCAGGATTAAAAGGCATATCATTATATTTGAGGGAGTGGAAATTGAGTGCTAGGAAAGAGCAGAAGGGTCTAGCGCCTGTGCTCCAGTCCTATCTCTGACTTCCTCTGTAAGTACTTTGATTCATATTAGATTCTACTATTCAGAATGAAGAAAAAATTTATATTTTATTATACCAGAAAATACTGAGTAACTTTCCCCAAATAATGACTGAAGATAACACACAAATAGCAGCAAAAATTCAAGCCACTCATTGAGTTCAAACACTGAGGGAGACGGTTTCTCTATATTTGTCTAATTTTTTTTTTTTTATAAATGCCAGGATGTTGAGCCAAAGAGTTAGGGACAGTTCTTCTGGATGGCTGCATGATGGGGCCTGTGTTCTAAGGATGCGTATGCCCTGAGGGGATTGTGCCATAGCATGTTCTCCTAAAGCCAGCTGAAGTTAAGCACTTCTCTAGATCAAAGGATTGAATGTTATGCCGTAAAGTTGAATACAGCAAATTGTTATAATTTGATCTAAGCACATTAAAGAATTCTCACTCCCATTGAAAAGGCTGGGCCACCTCTTATGTTACAGGTACAAAGCCACTCTAACAGTAGCATATCTACCTGTAAATTCAGGAACATTTCAGCTGTACTGAGTGTTTTAGCCCTAGGATACTGCCTCAAAGTCTCTCCATAAGTAGGAAGAGGAAGACACAACTGTGGTCTCCCCACACAGTCACGACTTGCATTGACTCTGAAAGCTGTAAGACCAATGACCATTGATACTACTTAAAGAAACCTTTTGGAAGCCGTAATTTATACCATTTATGTTCAATGCACAGTTAATCTATGAAGTGAAGGAAAACTAAGGCAATTTAGATTCATCCATCCATAAAATAGGTCATCAAAGAGCTGGTTTAATATGGCACTAGTAAGACCATAGTCATGACGAGGCAATGCTGGACTGGGATCAAATGAATGGATATAGTTTCGTGTAAACAATGGAAGCGGTTTTAGCGGAATTTCATAAAGAAAGACGTTGGATCAACGATCCAGTTTCTATAGCATTTAATGAAGACTCTACTTAATATTGGGAATGGAAGTCTGCATAAGGCTGTAGCTGATTTCTAATTAAAGAATAGAAGTTTCAGCTGAAGAGCAGTACTAAGAAACGTACATTTAAAGAATTAGGAGTAGCCTACCCATTTAGTGATGCATTATTACACTTCTTTCTCTTGGATATCTCTTTAGTTCTCTGAAGTTAAATATGATACATATGGGAAATAGATTGAAGTACATTAATTGCCTTATTCATCATGTCATTAAAATTATAGGTCTTGCTGCAGACTAGCTGCAATGTCTTATTGTGTTTCTGGTACACATCATTAATAGAAGCACTCCTGCTAGTGGTATGCAAAATGTACTTTCTAAATAACTGTACAGTGATTTGGGGCTCACTTATGCAACATATTGCTACAAACTATTGTAATACCCCTGGCACTTGCTTAAACTCATTGGGCTAGTGATGGAATTAATGAGGCTGCTGCTGCTGCAGTATGCTGAGCACGCTCAGCTCCTTCGATGCTCTTTGTCTGCAGCGAGGCTCTTGTCTTTCAGAGCTGGCTGCCGCTCTGTCTCCAGGGCTGAGCCTGGGATCAGATAATGAACAGCATATCAGTGCAGTGGAGGGGGTAGGGGGTGATGGGAGAAGACTTATTATTCCTTCACTCTCAAACAAAACAAAATCATTGAACTGTCAGGGTCATTAAGGACCCTGGGGTTGTCATGGAAACGACCTTTGGGGGTTTATGGCTGTTAATGCATGAGTGACTGTCTGTATTATATGTGTGTGGAAGGGGTCACCATTTTCTTGGTGGCTTCTAAAAAAAGCTGGATTGGATGGCTAATGTTCAGAAAGGAATCTCTGTGCTCTGTGGTGTGACTAACTATTTTGAATGTAGCAGACTTTGAAGGGGAGGCGGAATAAAAAGCTTTACTGACAAATATTTAGACAGAAGCATAATTACTCTTGAATTTTGTTTCAGAAGCAGTGCAACTTTATTTCCAAGTGTCAGAAAATAAAGTCAGACTCCCTAATCTTTTTAGGATACTTAAAAAACTCTGAAAGCAAATAATTTTGCTTGAGATGATTTCAGGCTAGCAATACAGGGCGCTACCTAGGAAAATGACAATAAATTTTAGAGCTGTCATAGCCAGAGAGAAAAAACATTAATGTACGCAGCTAATAAAATCTTCCTCATCCTCATACAGACTTTCTATATGACCTTGGGCATATCATTTAACTGTTGTCCTGCTCAAGTCAGTGCAAACCATTAATTGACTTCAAATTTGTAATAATGCTTGTTGAAAAAAGACATTTTGATTTTAAGAATGTGGGTTTAGGACTCAGTATCCAGAAAGAAAAGTTATGGTAAGAGTACACCAAAGATCAATTTCACCAAATTTTTTACACTCTCAAGCGGAAGTCATCATGGCATTTTGCTTTAGCAGCCACTCTCTACTGGCTGATTAACAATTAGATGGTTATACTTCAGTTTTCAGTAGAGACTACGGTGCTTGTCTCCATATAAAGAGAGAAAAGGAGGGGGAGGGGGAGACAAAGAGGCAGCAATGCAGGGATAATATTAATGATTCCCTTTATAGACAGTCAGGAAATACCACCAGAAGCCAGCAATACTAAAGCTGAGGAACAGTGGTAGCAATTATTTTAATATTGTATGGAACTTAGTATCTATTCAGTTTGATTCTTCAGCTCTTTATTTCAGCAAAAAGTTCTGTGTTTATATTATATTGAGAAAGGAGCTGGATTATTCCCCCCTACACACACTAAGATAAATGAATGTGATTGCCAGGTTAAAACTGGAGGCAGAATTTTAGTTATCTCCTGTTGTAGAAGAGGAAGCCTAAGTTTGGCTATGCTGAATTTAGTATTCATGATTTCACATACTTCTTTTTTATTTTTTTAAAAAGAAGTCTTTTCAGGAAAATCACATAATATTTCTTGACTCTCACCTTCCTTCTGCAAAGGAGGAATAGTCACACTTTTGTATTTCATACATTCCTTGTAGTAAAGATCATAATATACTCAGGTAATCCATCAGAAGGGCTGCATAAACATCCCTGACAGCAGGGTCAATAGCAGGATGTTAAACACAGGCACTTCATGGCTTACAGCCCATCTTCACTCCTACTTGTGCAGCTTCAGAAGTTTCTTAGAGTGATTGGGGGCAGCAAACACAATAGCAGAATTACTGAGAATCACAGTAGTAGCAGTTGTATTGATGTGTTGATGTATTTCAAAACTTCTTTCTTGTAATTGTACTGGTTACAGCACATCTTTGTTAAATAGATTAAGAAGATAAAAATGTCATTGTATCACTGGACCTGAGCTGTGGTCATGTTGGAATAATTAAAAAAAAGGAATTGTATTTACATAAGTTGATGGTAGTGTTATTTAATTACTAAGAGAAAAACCTGTTTGGTGAGATTCTTAATAGACTTTCATTCAGCTGTCTCTTTAGGCATCTCTGTGTTTGAGACTTTCAAGCGAAAACTCTTTTCAGCGTTGTCTTTCAATTTTATGTCTTCTGGTATTGAAGAAAAATAAATCATGAAAGCTCAAGGTTGAGTTTAGTCAACCTTGTATCAGATCAACTCAGTATCAGATTTGTTTTAATGCAGAGCTTTGCATTAGCCCAAATTCCCTTGAACCAGAGAAAATTCAGACTGGAAATCTGTAGGCTTTAAGAACTGTTGATTTGGAGTGCAACCCTCCTGTGCTGCTGGTCATAGTATCTTCTTGATATCTTGTCTCCTGTCCTTGCTTTTTTGTCTTCTCTCTATATTCCTGCTTTTTCAGCTCCTCCAACCATTTCTTGTCGCTGCTTCACTAGGATCTCCTCAACCCTGGCAACACACCCCACCGCTATCTGCAGATTTAGAGAGGCACATTTGCATCTCTCTAAATTGAAAATAGCACATTAGCTAAGAAATGTATATGGAAGTCAACCCTGAGCAACTTATCTTAGTTTGCTTTGTATTTAGTGAAAATTCTCACCAATCACCTTAATATCGAGGTGTAGTAGTTCCGATTCGCCAATTTGTGTTTCCCAGCCAATGCACCAAATGCACTATCAACATGCTGAGTTTTTCTATGTCTTGCCAATATAGTAAACATCTGGATTTTGCTAATCAGATATATTCCCAGCCTAAGAACAGTTTCAGAAATACTTTTTTCTGTGACAGGTACACTGAAAAATTTTGATGCACATAAATCTTATTATATCTTTTATATTTGTTGAGTCTGTTAGTTTCCAAGATTGTTAGAAATCACTTAGAATCCAGACTCCCTCCTAGCATATTTTATAATCTCTTATAAACCTGGTTCCAGAGACAAATATAATAAGTTAGAGAAATATTCATAGAATTACAGATTGAAGGAGAATGTCAGGAGTACCATGTGTCATTTGGCCCAACCTCCCTGCTCCAGCAGGGTCTTCCTAGAACACATTGCACAGGATTTCATGCAGACAGTTTGACTTCACACCCTCTCTAAACAATCAGTTCCAGTGCACACTCACACAGTGAAGTTCCTTCTCATACTCTGGTGGAACTTCCTATGCATCAGTTTTTCCCATTGCCTCCTGTCTTACTCCTTTGTCCACAAGCTGCCATACATTTAAACACACCAATTTACTGCTCTCATTCCTCTTATTTTGGATAAATGTTGAATTTTTCAACAGTTAAATAATTCAGAGCATAGTACATTGCAAGACTTGTTTTGCTTTTTTTTTTTTTTTCCCCAGTGATATTTTCCACTCAGACTCTAGTTCAGTTAGTTACAGTGAAGAACTCACCAAGGATAAAATTTGAGGAGAAAATGGAGCCACAGGTATCACTGGTGTAAACTGGGCTTGATCCTTCAGTTTCTCCTGAACTGTGCTTATTTACCTTAGTTGAGGGTCTTCCTTGCTATTGCACTGTGGTGGGGTGACCTTGGCTGGATGCCAGGCATACACCAAGCCTCTCTATCACTCCCCTCCTCAGCAGAAGCAAGGGAAAACAAAAGATTTATTCCCTACTTCCCATCAGCAGACAATGTACAACCCCTTTCCAGGAAGCAGAGTTTCAGTGTGCATAGTGGTTGTTCCGCAAGACAAATGTTGTAAAAACAAACGCCCCTCACCTCCCTCTTTCTCTTAGCTTTTATTGCATTTTGTCATTGTGGGTCAGCTCTCCTGGCTTTGTCTCCTCCCCAGATCCTGCCCACCCCCAGCCTGTTGGTAAGGGGTAACTCCTGGAGAGACAGCCCTGCTCAGCAGGGCCCAAAACACTGGGAAACAGTCAGAAACACCTCGCTAGGCACCAGTGGAGCACAGCTCTGCAAGGGCTGTAGCAGGGAAAATGAATTCCTTCTCAGCCAGACCCAAACCACACATTTTCATGGCAGCCCAAGGGGAACTGAGCACAGGAGTACCATACAAACCAACCAGGATGAAAAAATATGATATTCATTTTCTTTCTTGGTCTAAAGGGATTACTTTTGTAATTACACCAAGTTCTGAAATGCCCTTAGATTTGTTCAGTGCCAGGGAATCTGAATTTACATCAAATGCTGCATAATTCATACGGCACGGACAGCAATTATGAGTTAATTGAGGGGGAAATGTTTAAAAAAAGGCACATTATGAAGAACATCAGGAATGTCGGAATGAAAAAAGGCTCTTTGGCCCATTGAGGCTCATTTTTTTTTAAATGTTATTTTATTTTAAATGATAGTGGTTGTCTTTTGAAGGATGCATGAGAACCTTATGTTCACTGTCTCTGCACCATTTTTTGTTTAGGCAGCATCTGATACATTATTTTTTCTGGAATAAGTAATTCCAATGTCAGGTATGAAATTATTCCTCTCCATTTTACACACAGTTCTAAAATGTGTGCATGATTATCTCTCAGCAGCAACCATAACCTTAAAATCAGATATACTTCAGTTAATACAGTCCTCTTGATCCTTTCTCACCTTTCAGATTATAGGGATTAAGCACTATAAACTATCTATACTGTTGCTGCTTTTGTTCCTACAGTCAACAGAGTCATCACTTTTCTCTGTACCTTCTCACATGTTATAATACCTACTTTTGTACAGCTAGTTTGAATGGTTCACTGGTAATCTGAACAGTTTCTGGCCTGTTTCCATGCCTTTGAATAATGAGGACATTTAACACTGTTAAGAAGATGTTTGTGTTTTGCATTTCAAGTGCTACTGTGCCAACACGAACTATAGAGGAAATTCACCTCACCTACACAAAGCCAGTGTCACCAGGCTTTCAAAGAAACTCTTAGTGGAGGCAGGGAAATGAAATTCAAATATCCCAATCTATAGGCAGGCCACAACAGGACTATAACAAAGGATCTTGACATCTCTTATTTCATTCTTGAGGCCAGAAAAAAAAGGTTGGGGCCGCTCTGTGTTACTGGGCTGGTCCTTAGGATTCCTTGCTTGAGTTGCCTTCCTGCTGCCCCTGCCATGCCAATTTACTCAGGTCTTAAATGAAGTTCCCACTTGTAACATGCAGGATACATGAATTCACATCATTTGCAGATCATAATATCCTGTGCTGCTCTATTGTCTGCAAAAGCCTTTTTCATAAGCAAAGGCTTTATTTTCATATTAATCCTCTGAACCTGCTATTTGAAAAGAAATAAACACTCTTAAAAGCTAAAAACAAGCACACATTACTTTTTAAACTAGAGTATGTGGCCGACTCAGCTTTTGTGTGGATTTGAAGTGGACTGAGTCCAATTTAAAAATTACCTGTTACTTTTCAAAGAGAATTTAGATTTTAAATTTAAATTTTATTTTGCATTTAAAATGTTGACTGAAATGTACAGCAACAAAAGTGTCAATTCAAATTTTTTTGGTTGGTTTTGGTTTTTGTCTTTATTTCAAATGTCCATTGTAATGCCTGCAATGTAGTAATTGATGTCAAAGAACTTGTCCATTCAACAATGTCATATGCAAGTGTAAGAATTTTCTTTGATCATTTAAATTTTAATCTAAAACATATGAGATCAAGAAGTCCACACTGAAAACCAGGGGTAATTTCTCCAATACTTGTGTGAATAAATCAGTGCCAGGGAAAAGAAAGTGGCTAAGTTTCATGTGTGAGTTATCTGGGATGCAAACCCTGCCCTCCACTGTAGCTGACACTCTATGTGTGCGTGTCACAGTCTGTGAGACTGTGCTTCTATCAGATTTGTTGGATACACTTGGAAGACTCAGGAGCTGAGGAGCAAGGGAGAGAAGAGGCACCTCAATTAGCTTAATTTTGTAGTATAACCATGTCACACACATGGATAATTACTTCATCACTATTAGTGATCCACGCATCAAAAAAGGCCAGTGCTGCTGCCTGAAACACAAGTGACTCAACTCTCACTTGTCATCAGACTCTGCAGCACAATTACTCAGCACTGTTCATGGGCAGTTTCTCTCTCACCTTATTTCTCTACACCTCAAAATCCTCTTCACTTATCCTGAAAAAAAAAAAAAAAATGTTTAGAAGCCAACATTCTTACTGTACTCCTTCTTTTCAAAGTCATTCCAAGAAATTCTAAATGACACCTATTTCGTTCAAAGGCCAAAGGCATCCTGATGTCTACATTTTTTCTCCCTGACATTAATGTTTCCCTTCCTGATATTCCCTTTGGTGCAGGGCCTATTTCTTACTGGGATTTTGATCTAAATTCAACCCTTGTTTCCCAGATTTGTCTAATAGGTTATTTGAAGACAAGGGAAACGTGGTAGTTCTAATCCTTCTGGCCTTCAGTACAATGTTTAGTGCCACCTGGGAAATTATTGGTGCAGGCGGGTGAGATGAGGATTAGAGCAAGGACTGTGAAATGGATAAGGCACTGGCTGAAAAGAAGAGAGTGTTATGCTGAAAGGGGAAGGAGGGCTACAGTTAGTTGAGTCCTCAAGGATCACTCTTAGGACTACTGTTAATATTTTTTTTCATGACCCAGACACAGAAAATAGACACAAGTTAACGACACTTGATGAGAAGTGGATAATAAATTCCTAGAAGCAGGAGGTTAAGAATGTCATAAGAGAACTGGATTATGGTCTGCAGAGGTGGGCTTAATTTTTCAAATTTTGAAGCAGCAGTTCATATTACAATCTAGAAGCAATACAAATGGAAACAATAGGGGAGGAAAAATTCTGGGCCTTTTAGTTGATCATAGTAGAGTTACAAATCACCATGGAACATAGCTGTGGAGAAGGTTTGGTCTGAGGATGTGTCCAGGAAAATAATTCATATAGGCAACACTGATAGTGTGGAAGATTTCTTTTGGAATGATGAGCACATTGGTCTCTTAGGAAAGTAAGATGATCCCAAGATGTAACAGAAATAGTTTACTGGAATGAACAGGGACAGGGACATATACTGTTCCACAAGAGAAGGAAAAAAAACCTTAATTTATTCAGCCTAGTATAATGTTCTTTCTGCTAAGAGGAAAGACTGGAAAAGAAAAAGGACTATTTGCTTTAGAGAGAATACTGATATAAATAGAACTGAACATCATATATTTTAGAAATTAAAAGGACTCTTCTGAAGCAGTTGTCCTAGCATTGTAAAGGAGCTGGGAACCTTTGGTGGCTTTTAATTGAGACTGGATGCCTTGACTGCTTTATGGTTGCTTACCTCTGAAAAAAGTCCCTTCCTGCTTAAGATTAGTAACATAAGATCATCCTACTAGCATGGGCACTAACTGATGAAGTTATCAGGGGCATTAGCAAACTAAAACTTTGAGTTTCTCTGTAGCTATAGTTTCCTTTACTAGATAAGATATGAGTTCGAAAGGAGTAAGAAACATAATTTACCTCTATAGTGAAGGCATGGCTCACATCAATATTCTGACTTAACTACTGTGTTGTCCTGATTAAAAAGCAAAGGGGAATGAGCGAAAGAAGGAAGATTAGACTTTGAAATAATAATTTAGAATAAATATTTTAATTAGTGTGATGAATTTTTGTTGTTTATTGGCACATTTTTTTATTGTTGTTATTGTGTGACACAACATCAGTCATGCATCATGCATGTGTATGGGGCAAAAAAATAAAAACCTGGGAAAATATTCAGTAAATATGAGAATGTGTAAATTGTTTTCTTGTAATAAATATAATAAGAGAAGAAGTAATCAAGATTTTAAAATTATATCTATTTTTTTTCTAAACAGGGGTTTATTTCTCAAACTTCAGCTTCCAGCCCTTGTCAGATCCTCTCTGGGCCCTTGTTCCCTGGAGCTGACATGTTGATGCTTTCAGTTGTATCTGGTACTGGAGGCTGGTAAGCCTGAATGGCCTGACTTGTTGCATAACCATATTTATACAGCTTATAGTTTATAGCTCTTGCATTGAAGATATTTTCATTTTTCAGTTAATTGCAGTGAGGCTACTTCAACACTTCTCAATAATTTTCCATTTATAGACTGTAATAAAGACTAGAAATGGCATTAAGTTGTTAAAACAAACATAGGTCAGTGACAATAAGTTGCTAATCATCTCTCCTAATTTAGGTACTACAACAATGATTTGGGAGACCTTGAAGAATGGCAAGAATGGGCAAGTGCCTTGAAAGTCTTCAGCAAGGAAGGACTGATGCAGGAAGCAATAATTTCAATGGACACTGATTTGGAGCAGCAGTTTTTAAGGAGTTGTGTATGTTGTTTCCACTTATGCTAAGCCAGTTTATATCTTGTCCTGACTCTTTTGTTTTCCTTCTAAAATTGTACCATCTTTCAACTTTGGCCTCACAAAGCTGTTGACTAAATATGTGGGGGAATTCTAATAAAATATATTTGAATTGGCATCATTACCTAGATATCTGCTTGCACAGAGTACCTCTCTGTATTCTGCTGTAAAGGACACAAAAGGGATTGTCCATGAGAATAGGGAGTAAAGGCTGATTTCCACGAGCCCCTCCATAAATGTGGAATCTCGTCAGCGTTCCTGAGCTTGTTGCTCTCCCTCAGGCCTATGAGAGGCTGCTCACGAGAGGAAGCGGATCAACTAACCTATTTAATCCCTTCTTCTGGGTAGTTCAGAGAGAGCTGCCTAGCTTGGGTGAGAAATAACAGAATTTTAGAAGGGTGTCTCTGGTCTTGGTGCCTGATCAGACCAATCACTGAATGCTAAGTGCAACTGAGCAAATAAAAATGGTAGTAATTTGATTAGAGTAAGTTTCCATTAAAATATTTTTAGCTGGTATATTAGCTTAGAGAAAGGTAGATCAGGGTATTATATATTACTGGGCCAGTATGCTAATATGGTCATATTCTTTCTGGTACCCTGGCTAATTCACAGCCAGCTCAGTTTATTTGGCAGAACACTGCAACACAATATACTGTAGCATCTTAAGGATCAGACCAGCCTTGGACTATATAAACAGTGACTTTATTGTTCATAAAATTCAGTAATAAATTCCTATTCATATAACTTTATTAGTTGAATCATGTGAAAGACATGCCTTTGAGCCAGGGCAGGTGTCTGTTTTAGTTCTGCAGCACCATGCCATCAATATAAAATACAGCATAGTAAATTCAAAACTTCCCTGAGGATCATATCCAGCACCAGTGATTCATTAACTCAGGCCTCATACTGGATGGGAACAGATTAATACAGTAAGAACAAAGGTACCAGATGTGTAGTTTCTTGGCCATGTTTTAAAGTCTATGTGTGAAAGACCAGAATTAAAGGAAATGTTTGACCTTTATTCCTTAAGTTCCAGAAAAAAAGACTTCTGGCTAGTTTCCTTTACGTATGGTAATATAAAAAAAAAGGCTTATGCCATTAAAAGCATTTTACATTAAAAAAATACAATTATTTTATAAGGACTTAATGTTGCTCTCTTGTGGCAGATAAAATAGATTTCAAGGCTAGCAGAGACTACAGGCACACGCTTACCTTTACATATGTGAGCAGGTACCCAGAACAAACAGAAACAGCAAATTTCTCTGGTGAATTACACGTCTTCAGGACAGAAGCCAAGACCTGGCCATCCTCAATGAAAGAATAAAGTTCCTCTACTGGGATCAAAGGCCAAACTTTCAATTAGGTGTTGAGCTATGGCTTGTGGCCTTGCCTTATTAATGGAGCTTCTGAAGATAACTGGAAGTCAGTGGTAAGTTTGTATGCAGAGCAGGTTATCATGCTCTCTCTGCCTAGCTACAGAGTTCAACTCTTTTATCAAGACTCTTCATTAAGACCAGTACTTCCTATTTTCAGTATAGTTCAAAATAATGAGAGATTCAAATAACTAGGAAATATAGATTATAAGTAGGAATAAAGCAAATGGCTTGATACGAGTTGATACATTCTTTTAATTCAAAATACAGTAAATAAGTAACAAAACTATGGTGTTAATTTTTTTCTGTTTAGAGATGTATTTTAAAAGATACTGGCTTCTCTGTACCTGCACAGGCTGGTTGTATAAAATCTGGTAATTTCCTATATGGTCACTGTTAGTAGAGCTATAACAAATGTGCAGTTCTGTGTATGCAAGACAACTACGGGCTGGAAAGTTTGTGCTACACGGATGCTGAAAGGTACATTCCTTCATGCTTCTGCAGTGTTCCTGAGCTCAGGTGTGGTTTGAAATGGAGCAACACTGCAGTGACTTGATGGGGTCACAAGACTCACAAGAATGTTAAAATAATCCAGTAGCAGACAGACTGCTAAAGACCACGGTGCCAGCAAACAGGCGACAGGTTCATCTGTGATTTACATAAAGTATAAATTGATTAACCCTGAGAGCCCTGTGGGGGATTACTCTGAAGATGAATAATTTCTCATGCTGAAATGTGCGCTTTTCCTTTCCTCTGGGTCACTCCCAAGTGCCTTGAGCATTATTCCTTTGATGTTCTTCCTACAGCCTAAAGACATCTTGGCCCACTCTTGATTTTGCACTGCTGGTGACCACCATGGCCTAGGCTGAGTGTGGGCTTGCTCCTTGAGAGGGCAGCTGGGGATGGAAGCTGGTGGTGCTGTTGCCAAGAGCCAAAGCAGTGGCCTGGCCACAGATCCTCCCACCAGGGGCTCTCCTGCCTCTGTGAGCAAGGATTTGAGGGAAAGATGGGAAGTATGGTTTGGTTCTCATGACAAGTGACCGCTCTGAAGATAGCATGAAAATACAGCAGCCTGTTCACATGAGCAGTCTGAAGACTTCTATGAATTGATGCCATTTCATTGCACCAATTGCTTTCAGGCTTGCTCTGGCATCTCTTTTTTCTCTTTCAAAACACAAGTTGAAATTTAGGTCTTGCCCACAAAATTCAAACAGAAACATGCTAAGTGGATTGTTTTTTGAGTTCCTCAGAATAAAGTTTATTGAAAGGTTTGCTACTTAGTATTTCTCATTTCACAGCTTGATTTAAAATGTCTTATATGACAAAATGAGAAAACATTTGAAAAAATGAAGGTATTATATTAGAAATAAAGAGTGATTATTTTTCTTTGGCTAATATTTCCTTTAATTTCCTAGGGTATGCTGGATTGTGTGTTTATGTAACCAGACATTCAATATATTCCAGATCTCGTTATTATAACTCTAATGACTTGTCCTGACAATTTGCTGCCAGTTTGTAATGGTGCTTATATAGGGGTGGGTTAGAGCTAATTGCCACACAGTCCTTTTTATTAGAGCTACACAGATTAGTAGCCCACCCAAGTTTATGAAAAATATACACATTTACAAGCATGTTGATCTGATTAAGGCTGAGAACAAGCCCTCCTGAACATAAATACATGTAAATCTGCAAATAAATAAACATTTTTTAAAAAGTGACTTTTTAAGGAATGTCTTTCTTTGGTTTCTTGTGTGAAAAGGCAGATGTTTTTCAGTTGATGGTTTTACAGAGTTGCTTGCACTTTAATTTTCTTATTTAGATTTTAAGTTCCTGAGGAAAAAGCTTTACTGTCCTTGTAACATTGCACAGCCTATCTTTGGTTTTGGTTCTTAAAGTATTATAATTTTCTGAACCTCAATTTACTTTTTAAAACATGGTTTGGGTACTTGGATACAGAGTAAAAACTATTCCTTGGCCAAAAAATTGTGTATCAGTGGCCAAATACGTATATTTGTTAATTTTCAACCATTTGGAGCCTTCATTGATTGCTGTGGGTGCTGATCTGGGCTGAGTATATCTTCCAGAGAGGCTGCAAGCTACTGACAAGATACTAAAGTCTGTTTTGTCAAAAACTTTACCTGCCACAACACATGCAAAGTTTGGCTGGACATTAAGCAGTAGTAACTTCCAGAAGGTCTCCTGTGTCACCTGTGGGAAGGAGTGTCTCCTAAATCTGCCTCAGAGCGCTCAGTGCAATTTCTTCTTCTTAAGGATTTAGTCAGGTTTGGAGCCTGAAATTTTCTTTTCTAGCTTCAGAAGCTACAGGGATTGCCTCTCCTGAGACTGTCTGAAAATTCAGACAAATACTGCCCCATGATGATCTCACATTGTCAGGCTGTTTTTCTCACCGAGCCCCAGAGTGACAGGAGCCTGAGAAAGTAGCTGAGATTCCCATATCCTCAAGTGGACCAGAGAACTGACTGTCCAGCACTTAGTTGTTGATTTATACAAGATTATGACTGTGAGAATATATCTAAGGCAAGAAGAGGCCAAAAAATCTTGCTGAGACTCAGTGGAGCAGGAGGTGTAATAAGCCAGGAGAGAAAAGATGGCTTTAGCAAAAGGGCCAATTGTGTTTCTTGCATTGCAACACATAACTGTCCCTGCAGGCAGGGGGAACTCAGTGTATGTACCTGAAGCACTGCATTCATACAAGTAGTTTCAGGTATTTAAAATATCTAGATTCTGTTGTATAATTATTTCATTTATCTGCACATGTTCTCACCAGAGAAAGTGCCTAGAAAGTTGTTTTTATTAGTAATATTAATCTTACTTGGATAAATCCTTGGGAAACCCGAACAACTGCATCTTTCTTGGGGAAACACCTGAGTCTGCAGGTGTCCAGCATAGTAGGCTTCTGGATAACTTAGATTACATCCTAGACTTCATGCTTTTGTATTGTCAGGATTCAAAGACACAGTTCTCCCCCACAGCCCATCTTGCATTTGGAGAGAAAATGGCATACACTGGCACTTAAGTTCTCAGGAAAACCTGCTGCATACAGTAAAACCACCTGCTGGTTACAGAATCACCAGGTATCTTTCATCTCTCTTGTCTCTCTATGTCACCAGGTAAGGACTGAATCCTGACACTTCACATCCAGGAGCAGTTTATTTTTTTCCTCAGGAGGACATTTAAGGTGGTCAGGAGAGCTTTATCTGAGGAGGAAGCAAAATGACATAGAATAGAATTTCTTGATTACTCATATTAGGCATTTAAATAGAGGCAGCCTCTGTTTTTCATTACTGTTTTGAAAAACTGTCCTGTGAGGTAGAAGCCAGTAATTGGGCATATGTGCAAACAAAACATATATACAACCTGACTTGTTTGTATGGCAGCAGTAGAAAGATTATTATCATAACATCCTTCACAGAATATTTCATATCGGGCAGCCTTCCACAGCTGTAGTTCTCAATCTTTATTAGATCTATTATGCAAACACAGAAGGCTTCTCGAGTCAGCAAAACCTCAGCAAGCTGATATGTGTTGTTCATGCTGCCTTGCAAATCACTTGCCCTAATCACCTAAGAGTTGATTAAAGTGGAGGTTGATTGGTTAATTTGCTCTCAACCTTGGAGAACCCATGAAATTGATTATTACACTAGTTATTTAAAATATGTGGTGTGTCATTCTTTCTTAGGGTTTAGCTGTATTCTAAAGGCAAACATGAATTTATGTATCATTATTAAAAAAATTAAAAAAATAAAAATAAAAAGAGAACAAGAACTTCCCTGTTAGGCATTTGTCTATGTTGCTTTTAAGTCAAATACATTTTCATTAATATCCCTATTTGTACACACCATGACAGGTTCCTTTGACTGATTCATGGACATCATGGAAAATGTGAGCATGAGGAGACTAAAGAACAAACTAAACTATTCTCTGTCTCTCATGTACCTCAGTTTACCTTTCTAACATTTTCCCCCTGTAAAGGGTTAAAAGCAACAGACTATTGGGAAAATCTCCCTCATGGTAATAGCAAGGATAATCTAGAAAATACCTGATGTTTCAAGGGAAATTATGGGAGAGCTATTATTTGGGTGGAGTACTGCTTGCCTGGTTCCAACATTCTAGAAAAATTTTAGAGTTCCCAGCCCTGCCCTGGAGATGAAAAGGGAGAAAGGGTGCTGAGTATTTTCCCAGCACTGCACTGGAAATGTCTGTGAATGCTAACAGGGATTTGTGGTCTCTCACAATGTCCAGATGTTTCTCCTAGCCAAAGGTGGGAGTAGATGTAATGAAAAGAGGTTAATAATGCTTGAAAGATCAAGCATTTGGTAAAGGAAAAATATTTATAATCCTGCATGTTGTTTCATTATTTTGCTGTACATACTTTGAATGAATCAATAAATAATGCTTTAGAAAGCAGCTTAAAAAAAAACACTGATGTACTGAAAGTTTCCCAAAGAACAAACTTTACAGTTAGGAACACAGATGAGCTTATGAGCCAGAGATGGAGCCCAAAGATCTGTTCTGAGAGATTCTGGAGCACCATTCAGGAAACGGGTCTAGGTAGAGCTGACATGGATAAGAAAGGTGGTGAAAGCACAGATTGCCCTGTCACATCTCTTTCTTTTTCTTCTTCTTTTTTGCAGTAAAGGAAACATTTTGTATAGATACTCGCTCGCCACATGAAAAATTACTCTGGTTTATTCTTGGCCAAGATGTCTTAGTAGAACTTAGCAGAATTTGCACTCTACTTTCACAGGCAGATTTCAGTATTTATATGGAGTAGGCCTAGTACTGGTATGGATGGCTGATCCTCTGTGTTCCATCTCTTCGTCACCAGCTTCCACACGACCAGGGCCAGAAGGTTTTGGCTGCTCCTGGTTCCCCACAGCACTACCTCAAGTCTGAGTGAAAGTTTTTGACTGGATCTTTGCTCTTTCTTCCTTGCTTCTTCACCTGCATGGTTGTGGTCTAATCACAGCTGGTGGGTTTGGGACTGTTCTTTATTTTAGTCTTTTTTTCACTTTATCAGCTATATAATGGGAAATCCTCATTTCTGACCACTGTTCTCTGCTGGCTGCTGCAGCGTCTCCTGCACAGCTTCACTTACCTTCTCTGGTTTCCTGGGTGCATTTATTGAGGAAACTTTTGTTATCTGGCTGCATTCATCGGAGTTGCTAAAAGCCACAAAATGTAAGAATTGCATGTGTGTGCCTTCTTATTATAGCTGCTGTCTGTATCTTTCTTTCTGCATACAGTTGATTAATTCTTCTGTACAATGCCTTGAGGAATTACTGTGTCAAGTATCACATCTGATAGATCTACTAAATGCATTTATGAAGACATCTTCAGGCAACAGCATTGTCATACACTACATTTATATAGGGTATGTCTTGGGTCCTGTCCTTACTGGTGAGCAATCGTGTCTGTATTTCCTGGTGACTAATTTCTGCCTGGGAAGAAGGGTTTGTGGGAGACTGCCAACAACTGTTGTGCTAAAATTAAACACAAAAAAATATCTGCATGCTTTACATCTTCTGCTCTTTTCTTTGTCAAACAAACAGGGTGTTATACAGAGGTGGTTATTTTTTGTCTTCATGAATTATTCAAAAGAATAATATGGGGGTGGGGAGACAGGATGGTTGCATGCAAATCTTCGGTCATTTTAATCATCTTCTTGTAAACACTGCCACCTTCCAAGAGCTGCAGATTCTGAGAACCCTGTTTTCCAAAGATCAAATCCAAACTGACTAACACACAAGGAGTGGTGCTTTGCTGCCTATAGCTTTAAGCAAATAGAGCAGTACATTTTCATTCTGAACAGGTACCATGTTCACCACTGTATACAGCATTCTCCAGCTGGGGTCCACACTACCAGCTGATTAGAGGCTTTTCATGCTGCTGAAGGACAGTGAATTGCTGTAGATCAAATGCTACCAATAAAGGTGGACGACCTCCTCTACTTAGTGGGAGGACTCTGGAAGAGGAAAATCATATATATTCCATAAACTGCCACATTCAACTGTCAGTGAAAACATACAAATGTGTAATCACGTTTCAAATTGATATTTCTAAGCAGATATTTTTAATCACTTGTTTTTGCAGATGGCTTTTTTTATTCACTAGAACATGCTAGCACAGTCCAGATTTTTTATTTATTCCCTGTTACCTGAATCTCAATTAATACAGCTAACAGAGTGGGGGGAGAATAGACAGGGTTTTAAAACACCTGTATCTTGGCATAGGTGGGGTCTTGTGATTTCTGTATGTGAATTTATTTTCTGTTATCCCTGACCATATACGGAAACAAGCACCAAGATTTCAAAGTTCTCTGCTAACTTCCAATTTGTAGGAATTTCCCAATGGAGGGATGACCTTTGTGCTGGTGATTGAAGCTTGATGAAATGCATATATATTCTTTGCACACCTTCATCAGATTCCCTGAAATAATGTAGAGTCCACAGGTTGAAACTGCTTGAGCCCCCCGTTCTGCCCACATCTGGGCTCTGAAAGCAGGGCTTCTGTAAAACCCCTCAGCCTTTTTGATGCTATGCAGAGGCTGCAGGGGAAGGACTCCCTGTAGAAGGTGGATTTTGAGGGAATTTTCTACATCTACTTTTAGATCCTTCATTCTGTCAAAGCAATATGATCATAACTGAGAAGCAGACCCAGAGAGCATGCAAAGTAAAGTCACTAAAGAACAGAAAAAAGCTAATACCAAAGGGGTAGCACTGTGCTGTGTTTCATCACTTAACACACAGCAGTAGCTTTGCCTACCAAATTTTACTGGAGCTACAGCTTGATTAGAAGGTTTTCACAATTGCTGACAGAGAGTGGGACCTGGTGGTGCTAGACACTGCATCGAGAGAAGCAGAGAGACACAGCTCTCACTTGTGAAATAAGTTGATGACAATATACAGAAGACACATAGCCACCAAGCAGTGCACAGGTTAGAGCAGGGAAATCTCAGGTGAAATCGTGATCTAGGGCTCAGTTTGGTGTTTGAGAAAGACAAGTGGAAAGGAGAGTGGATAGAGAGTTTAAAAGGGGAGAAGGTGATTCCAGGTTTTCAGTCACTGAGAGCGGAAAGAGAATTACATGGGAAGTAATTTAGTTATGTTTCATTCTATGCTGTGTGTTCTGGGTTACTGCTTCAGCTACAGAGCATGTGCACGATTACCATCTGCTCAAGTGCAGTGCCCAGCAACTATGGATGATGCTAGCTAAATCTCTGCCAATTGTATATACACATTAATTAACACATACCATTCTAATCATTATTTTCAAAAGGAGTAAGTTAAATTATCGGAGTAGTTGTCAAAAAAAAAAAAAAAAGAAGTCATCCTGTTTTATTTTAATTCATGTATGAAACAGAAGGTTGCTTATGTAGTTGTTTAAAGTTTTTAAACCAGTGATGTTTGTGTCATGGTTTGAGGACAAGATGAATGAATTCTGCTTTTTTTTTATTCTCTATTGCCACACAGAACTCTAAAGAGTTATCGGCAGAGGTTCAGCTTAAAACACTAAATTAGAATTACCTGAACACAAAGACAGAAATTCTTACCTTGGAACTCACTGCTGCTGGAGTGGAATATCATCCAGAGACCAATTAGTTACTAAAGGCTTTCTGCTTCATATGGAGAGCACTTGCAGGTCTTGGAGTAACATCCAGGCCCTGTTACAGCATTTGTTGAGATTTTTAAACTATAAGTAATCAGAATGAAATTATCTATCTTCAACATGTTTTAAGAAAATTAAATGCAGAGCAAGGGCTTTAGAGGAAAAAAGGAGTTAAATTATTCATCAATCCCATGCATTTTTGTTATCACTTTACTCACATTATTTAATAACACCTTGAGATATTTGTGTGTTCTGAGATTTTTAACTTTGTCCAAAATAAAGTTTATTCAACACAGTCTGCAGTGAAGAACTGTTTCAGTGACATTTTTCCGTTTTTCAAACACTGATAATTTGTAGCCTATTATCACATTATTTAACAACTGGACAGATTGTACCGTCTCTAAACTCTGTAATCTGTTTATGTGAAATGCAGACTTGTATCAGTTGGAAATACTATTCTCCACATTCTACAGAGCCTGTCCCTCTTGGTTACCAACCTTTGAAGTTTTTCTTAATCCATAATATTTTCTCAAATCAATATTCAAAACGAAGTTATCCATGATATCACACAGAGATGGTCAAAAATTTTCTGATGTACTACATTTTTGTATATGAAAATGTCAACTCATTTAAACATTTTGCTGAAGCACATCAATTTTGATACTATTTATTTAAAAGCTGGTGAACATACTACTAAGAGCATTTGATTAAGGCTCTTTAAAAAGCACATTTCATTTCAAAATGAGTGTTTCAATCATTTATGTTTAGACTAAGGCACATAATTTTATCAGGTAAAAACAAGAATGAAATGTATCGAGTTTTTCAACACAAGTACTTGTCTGCTATTTCTAAAGTCTATATATGACAACATTTCCTATGAAGTGAAGTACTAATAAACGATTGTAGGAACTCTAAGCAAAATTTCTTATGAAATAGAAAATGCAGATTTCACAGAGTTCTGCTGGCAAATTATGTTGGCCACGCTGTGTGAGGCTGTGTGCTTAGACAGCAATAATTGCTTCACAGACATGCACCAGAGAACAGCTTCTTGTGGGGCAATTTTGTACAAAAGGATGCCTTCTAACAGAGCTTAAGTGAGTAAGGATCAGCATTGTCCATTTCCTTCACTGCAAAAATGCAGATCTTGTATTGGAAAATTTAAAAGAAGCATCTTCTGTAAAACACATGAAATGAGCCTTGCCTTTCACACTGTGCCAATAAAGGCTGGCACCAGACCTCTGGGAATGGGTGGAGTACTTAGAGCAGCTCCAGAAAAAAACCAGGAGGAAAGTCTTGAAAGAGTGAAGGATTAGGCTGTGGTGTCTGTAGAAGGCAGAAGAGTGAGTGAAGACAGTGTTCTGGTATGTAAATGTTATTTTAAAAGAGAAAGGGAATTTGTTACTCAGAGAGTAATTTGTTTTACTATCTAGAATGAGAAGTAATAGCCTTAAATTAAAGCAACAGAGTTTTAGGCTGTAACTATGTTAGCAGGTAATTAGGCACAATAGGAGTTTGGCAGTAGATCTAAACAGTTGGTACTAAAGCCTTTATGTCTACCTTAACTCACTGTGGTGTTTTCCTCTAGACTAAATTCAGTCTGGTCCCCTGGAGTGAACACCCCAGCTATCCATGAAGTCTAAAACTGTAGAAAGCATGAAATGGTTCAAACCCATATATTCCTAAAGGTGTTGGTGCACATTTGATGTGCACTGGTGACAGATCTTTCAGAATAGCTTTCTCTAACTGGATTCTAATTTATGAACACCAAAATACTCTGCAAACAGGAATAACACAATATTGGCTTGAAAACTGTACTGCTGCTCTGGACCAAACCACTGATGTAAGCAGCTCACACTGTGCTGCACACACAACACAAACTTCCTGCTCATGCTAAAGGCTTTGAATCAGTGAAGGACATTGATGCCTTTTAATTTATATATAATTCTCAGGTATTGAATAAGTATAGCTCTTTTTCCACTCGTGTTTTCTGTAAACAGGATTTCTACCCAAAAGGGGAAAACTGGGATAGATAAATACTATAATTGAAACATGGAAAAGGGTCATTGGACTAGTGAAAACTGAGATATCTCTCTTGGAGATACGAATAAATTAAACCTTCTGTGGATTTTACAGAACTGGTGTGCTGTTAATATTTCTAAGTCAGTTTCATGACTTTCTCTTTTCAGAAGCTGACATTTTAAGTCTGGGATTTCTTTTACTTTTTAATTCATAACACCAAAATGCATTCCTTAAATAAAAACAAACAAACAAAAAAAACAAACCCCCAAAAAAACCCAACAAAAAATAAACTAACCCAAAAATTGCAAAATTTCAGCCGACAGCAGAATTTCTGATAGCTTTGTAAAAGTATAAAAATGGTCTGCTGGTTTCTAAACTCATAGTTTAATTGAGTGACATGAACTTTAATTAATTAAATGGTTGCTTCTATTTTCGGCTGCATTAGGTTACTAAATCTGTGTTTCCTTTTTCAAGAAAATGAAACCAATTGGGGCACTATAAAATGCTAAAATCAATATATTATTATACTCACATTGCTTTTGAATTTTGGAAAGTTTCCAGTCATTAATTGTCAAGAAGTAGCTACATTCAGCCTGATAGCAGGTGCACTGCAACATGTGAGACATAGCTTGAGGAATATCCTGTATTTACACTTGCTTGTCCCAAAATGATATCATTCTCACCTTTAGGCTGGGAACATCCTCTTGGATGATCCACATGGTACTTTGTTTTTGAAACATTAAATCCCACATATTTTAGTAGCATTTACTTTTCAGGGTTTACCATCTTCCTTCAATACATTTCTCTGTTCTAATTCCCCCACTCCTATATACCTAGGCCAAGTTGCTTTTCAAGTGAAGGTGCCATGCTGCAAAAAATTGTGCACATACTTTAATCAATTAACTATGATTAACTTAACTCTATTTACCATTACTTAATCTCTTTTAATGATTTTATGACTATATAATCATTTTGTATGAAAATTTTCTCAGCTGAGTATATTTGCACTCAAATTAGTTGAAGCCCTCCCAGTGGCGGCCGGACACATTCTGAAACTGGGGAAATTACTGAGAAAGACTGTAAGATGTGCAGTCATAGAAGGAAAATGTCATTAAGTTTAGTGGGTTGTTTTACTTGTCTTCCCAATGCCTTTCCAGAAGCAGGATGGTAGAATTTTTGCGTCTCCAGGTTGGTGTTGCTTTTATTATTTTTTGTTTCCTGACTTTTGCTATCGGTACCTGTTGGATGGGAGCTGCAGCTCTGTGTACCAGTTCCCTGCATTCTCCTTTCCAGCTGTACAAAGCACAGACTCATTTTTAATCTCCACTGGGTTATAGCCACCTGATTTCAAGTTAATGTCTACTTACAATACAAATGTCAGTAATATATGCATCTATGCTGACCTAACATGACCTCACTGCAGTCAGAACAGTTTTTAATAGCCAATGGGACCTTCCAGGTTATGTTTCTGGCTGCACTGGTATGTAAAAGAAAGTCCTATCATGATTTTTCATTGCTGTGCAGCTGGTTACATTTTTCTGCAGTAAGTGCCATTTGGGGTAAGTATTATCAATTATATGCCCTAAGGCATATGAAAAAGACTTATTTCTCAGTTAGCTGTGGATATTTTTTTTTTTGAAATTGATTCTTGTAGAGGTCTCTGGAAGTATGAAAGAAGTATTACTGACCACATTTCTAGACACTGGAATAATGATCAAAAGTGCTCTAGTTAGCGTTACAAGACATCAGCAGTGGAAATGTCAGTTTGTGTTAAATACTGGGTTCTCATTTTCCTACTGTGGCAATGAAACTGAACCAAGGTAGCTTTGTTTTTCAACGCAAGAGAACTATGTGTCAAATACAGTACAAATTAGTACAAAGCTGTATCCCCTCTTACACACTCATTTTCCATCATTTTCCCCAAAATCCTCAAAAATCGCCATAAACCTGATGTCACCACAGCTTTTGAGTAATGTCTGGATTTATTGATGCAGCTTTTATAATTTATTTATTACTTAGAGTTTCTCCCCAAGGTAAAGAAAAACAAACTTTTTGTTCATTACAAAGTGTAAAAACTTTTTCTCTGAATAAAGTAGTTATATGCAAGCTTGGATATGAAGAGAAAATTTCACTTTTTAAATTATCTAAGTATGACTCTAAAGTTGAGCTAATTCTTTAAATACTGATGTGAATTGGAAAAGCTGTGTAAGACTCAAGTAACAAAGACCACAGGAAAACCAATACCTATGAAGAGACCTTTTTAAAAAAATTCTCATAAATTGGTAGGTTGCTCATTTCAACCAGAGCATGATTTCCTCTGGTTACTTTCAACCTGTATCCCAAATGACTGACAGGCAGCTACTGCAGAAGGAGCATAAAGAACAACAGCTAAGTTAGATTTTTTTATAATAGTACCATCAAACTACACTGTCAATACAATTGATGATCTGGAGCCAGAGATAAAAATAAGTTTGGATTTAATTTTATCACAGTGGAAAAACTGTGTGGCCTCTATTAAAAAAAAATTGGAACAAAAATTAGCTATTCCTTTGATCCACCACTTAAGGTTTACAGTGTTTTTAATCATCTATTTCCAGCCTATGTACACCTGGTTAGCAACCAGCTCCCCATCTCGTTCTGTCATATCCAATAGCAATCATCTCTTTTCAGCTGCCACCGGCAACTTTTGAGGCTCTTTTTGTTGCTGCTTCTTGTCAGAAGTGTAATGGTTTATGCCCAGAGACTGCTTTTCTCCCAGGACATAATGCCTGAAAGTATTAGCACCCAAAATAGTCCTTGAAGGTTCTGAGGAGACATATTTGTGTTCCTGGGAGTCCTGAGCTTATTTTTGGATTGCTGGTTCAGGTGAAGAGTTGCTTGCATATACTGCTCAGTAGAGATTCACCATTTTCAGAGAAACAGCAGTAACTCAAATGTATTTGCTCCATGCATCCACACTTTTCATAATTGATAAGCTTAAAGAGGAAAAAAATATTCCAGCAAGCTATTATTTTGTCTATTATATTAGAAAAAAAATCTACAGAAAAAAAAAAAAAAAAAAAAAAAAAGGCAAAATCAGTTTAGGTGAAGATCTGACCCCGAATTCTAGCTGTCAGTAAAAATCTCTGACACATATCACAACAATCCAGGCTGACAGAAGGACTGAGGTGCAACAGGATGCTGCCTCTCACAGTACACCTTGGTCTTGCCTCTCAATTTATATGCAGAGAGATTTTACCAGCAGATAGCGACGTGATTTTAAAAGCATATCATGAAAACCCTCCATTTCCTTCCTAATTTGTGGGGTCCTATCATACAGTAAATTTAATTGCCTCTTTGAGACCATGCAAAATGAATGGAATTGCTGTTAAGCTTGTATAAGAAGAAAATACTACTTTTGAAATATATAACTTAATTTTTTTGTCACTCATGTTTACTTTTTGATGGGGAAATCAGAGCAGAGTATCTGTACTCTTCCACTAAAACACTCCTGGGACTCATGTTTTACAAATGACATAACAAAATTGTTTTTGTAAAGAGCCCATATCCCCCATTAATAAAGCAGATGTTGGGACAGAGGCAGAGGTGCAGCTCTCCTCCTACACATGAACACACAGACACACACCCTTACTGCATGCTTTCAGTGCTACCGTGTCACTGCACATCACCCCTGCCTTTGGTTATCAAGTCTGTTGCATTCATTTGTACTTCAGCCGCTTCACGGGAATGCACCAGTGTCATTTATTCTCCCATCAAAACTGTGTGGAATCCCTTTCAATGCTCCCCAAATATTGGATTAATGGTGAGGATCAGCAGCAGTAAGAAGACTCAGCAAGACACTCTTCCGCCTTGGGTCAGAAATGTATGTATTGATACTTCGGGACTTTCACCTGTACCTTTGCTTTCCACTGGAGAGATTGAAGTCCTTTAGAGACATCAGGAAGATTCTCAGCACTCAGCACTTCTCTGGGGGTATAACTCATAACATCTTTACCATTCTCTCAGTTTGGAAAGGGATTCAGCTGCCACCCATGAAAGCTTTGGATTTGGAAGGATTTGGCACTGGGCAAAGGCCAATGCAGAAAACAGTGTTTCATGTCACATCTTCCACATCCTGAGCTGCAAACTGCCCCTTTCAGCAATGCAGTTAAACACGTGCTAATATCCTATCAACTTTCTAGCACTTAAACTTAACAGCTTGGCTGAATCGGGGTAGACTTAAGCAAATGATTAAGTGCTTTTCTGTATCAGGTGTCAATGGAAGGGGAAATATTTATCTTCTGTGCTTTTAATCTTCAGTCTTACTGTTGAGGAGTTCACTTAGCCAGTTCTGGGCTGGGCAATGCCTCTGTGAAATACTGGATCCTCTTACAGGTGTGTGCATGTTTTTGTCTGGTTAACCAGCGTGGGGTACAGTGTGCAAGGTGGACTGCTTCTTGTTTTCTTCCTTCTAGCACATTTCTCAGGTCACTTCCATTGAGTTACTTTTTTTATGTATTGATTCTGGGGAAAAAAGTATTGACTGCTTGTTTCAATACTGCCCAGCATAGCTAGATGTAGCAATTTAGCTCTCTTAAGGCAGAAATGAGCAAACTCCCACTGAGACAGCCATCCATTGATTAACATCAAATACTCACAGCCTTTAATGTCATTCTGTACCTCGACTCCTATATTATTAGGCAGTGTCTGGTTCAGAAAACACAGGGATATAAATCCAATTCCATTTTTACCCCCTCCCAAGAGAAGGAGATTCAGAGGTAAAACACAATCCACCTGAAGCATAAACCTGCAACTTAAGGTTAGATGTATAACATCAGGCAAAAATTTCCCAGTGTAAGCTGTTGAATTGCTTTCCACAGATCTCTCATTTCTCCATCATCATGCAAATGGATGACTACTGGGTAACATACATCTGAATAAAAGCTTCACACTCTCTGCTTTGTCCCATGGTGAGTACTGCAATCACATGAGCATTACTTTTCATGAGCCTACCCCCAGCCTAACTGGAGGCCCTTTAGGAATGGGCCTTAAAAACATAGGGAAAAAGACCTTGGTTACAATACACCATGACACAGAGACCATAAGGAGAGTCTTTAGAAGGATGAAGGAGGACACATCTCACCACTGGTGGGATGTTCTTTTTGCATGGACTCCTACTGCAACCTGGTTTTTAAACCAATAATGCAATCCCATAGTAGTTTTGTTAATCTTAGCTTAAGCTTGCTTTGTCCCTGTTTGTGATTTTTTTTTAAATTTAAAACTATCAAGAAGAATGGCCACAATGTCTGTTGTATTATCTAATCAACTAGTTAAAGATAGTCATAAAGAATAAAAGTATCTATCCTATAGGATAGGTACCTTAGAAAGCAAAAGAATTTGCATTACTTAGAAGAAAAGGGGGGAATTGATATAGGAAACATGTATACTTATGAAAATTCAGAATTTTAGAAGAATACAATATGCTTAAACAGGTAAAAGGGAAACATATATATATATATATATATATAAAACACATAAGAATGTAACTTGTTAGGGAGAAACAACTTGTAACACATAGCAGTTTAGTTGCTAGGCAAAGGCCATAAAGATGAGGTGTATATTGTGGAAAGTCAGTAAAGGAGGACTGAGGTGTTGTGAAAACCTGACAAAGCAGAACCTGTGGCTTGAGAAGCCAGCAGGAGCCAGGTTCCAGGTTTTGGCCAGGACAAACTGACCTGGGAGCTAGCCAAACCTCCACTGCACCTGCCCAAAGACGGGGGTCAAACAGCAAACACCTGAGGAAGACTCTCACTTCATCAAGAAGACCCCTGCCCCTGACCACCAGGAGGTGTGGCACCACAGAAAACTCATTATAATATGAAGCATAAGAAGGCAGAGAATGGGCAGGGAAGTGTGGGCTTGTGGGATCAATGTGTATTTAAACCTGAAACCTGCCTCAAGCAGGTCCTCATGTAGGGTGGAGGATCCCCCATGCATCACTGCTGCTGTCAGCTGCTGGAACTAAAGCATATCTTTACCATTTTAATTTTAAAAATCCTTATTTCAAAACACAGGCTTGGTATTTTATAGTTGATTTTATATTTTTTAGAACAGTAAAAGATAGTTTGGCTATTCTGATTTTCTCTGAACTAATTTACCAGCATTAATCAACAGAAAAAGCCACTAATGAACTAGTGGCAGATTGCCTAGCTCTAAAGCAGGTATTGCACAGCAGGGTTTCTGCTGTCTGTTAGTGAAATACTCCTGCATGTTTCTAAATAATACAGATTTTCATAGTGGCTGAGAGTTGATGTAATATTTGGTTAATTGGCCATTTCCTGAACAGTGTCTCACTGCTGCCTTTACTGGTGAAAGATGAAGTTTTCCAGAAAAGGTGGATACAGGTGTGATTATTTTTAGCAATAATGTCTTGGTAACTTCAAATTTCACATGGCTTTGACACAGACAAGTAGCTACAGTCGGCAGCCCACACGACTGGGGTGTGTTAACCTTAAAAACTGTGGGAACTCTTCTCATGTGTGTGTTTTATTCAAAACCAAGGGTCAACACAATGAAAAAAATACAGATTTGAATGCTTTTTTAGAAAGGCTTGGGTTTAGTCCATTCTTTTCCACTGGGGGTAACAAGATTGTATTATATAATTACTCCATAGGAATACACTTCATGGAGAAAAAGGAGCTAGTTCAGCTTGCTGTGAATTAAAATAAGTTGGAAAATTCCTGAGCCTTTCACTACCTAAGGGAGAGGTCTTGGAATAGCCTTGTAGATGGAACGAGACAGATTAGATGTCTAATAAACCTTGTCAGAAGTTGATACCTTTATGAAAAGGGCCGTATAAATGGGTGTTAGTATTCCAGAGAAACAAGATTTGATGGCCTGTTAAGCCTTTTCCATGAACATCATGCAAGCACACATGGTACTGAAGTGACACTCAAGCAGAGCAGCTTGCAGTCCTTGTTGGCTATAGAGACAGTTAAAATAGCAATAATTTGATTAATAGGTGCAGAGTTGACATACACTGTATTTTAATTCTACATGAAATAAGTATATCTACAAAATACCCATTGCACACCTAGGCAATCTCAAATCTACCAGTCTCAAACATCACTGCATACAGGCACAGGAGGATGCAGTAAATGGCAACATCTCGATCTACAGCTTCTTGCTGATAACTGAGAGCAGGTTCTGTAAGTGTGCCAGTGGGAGGAGTGGGCCCAATGGCCTGGTATGATTCCTGCAGCATGGCTAATGAACATAGTGGGTTGTGGCCACCATATCTGTGTGCCCTGGCTTGTTATCCAGCCTCCTCATGGCCTGGAGAACCGAGGGAATGAATTCAGATTCCCCTGGACCAGCACTGTGGGAAGCATACACAGCATGCAGTGCATGGGGATAAAATGCTCTTGGGGTGTTTGCAGCCAGTCTAGGCACACAGGAAGATATGAGGAGGGAGAGGAATTCCTCCTGCTGCACTTGTGCCATGACCAAGTGAGTAAATGAGATGGCTCTCCCTCAAACACTTCAGCTCAGCTGCCGGCTTCGCAATCCGATTTTGTTTTTCATAACATTAAATAGGCTAGACTGCTTAATTGACATGTAACCCCACACAGTTAGAAAGTTTAATGGAGCAATGGATCCAGGCAAATTTAGCCCCTAGGTTGCTAATTTGATTCAATATCACTTTTTCATTAACTCCTCTGAGTTTTATGGATTTAAATAGTTTCTTCTCTAAATGGGAGTAGTACAGAGAGTTTAGTATTACATATTGGACTAATTTATTAATCAGCATGGCTGGATTTCAGCTAAATATCATCTAAGTGCAAAATAGTATAAATCAATCTATCAGAAAATGTTAATTTTGGAGGACAAAAAATGGGAGACCCTTTCTTTGAGGAAGATTTCCAGACACAGATTAAAGAAATACTTCCCTAACAGGGTATTTACAGCAAACTCCAGCATTTCATCACATGTGCAGCTCCTGATGTTGCTTTACAAGCAGATACTGTACATGGATTTAGCTGGAGCAGGTCCTGGAAAGAGTTAACACTCCCCCTGACTGGGGGCAAGTCCACAGCTGTATCCCCTAAGCACAGGGATTTCCAGTCTCTGGGCTGAACCAGCTGTCAAAAATTAAGTAGTTCCTCAGCACTCTGTAAAAAGGAGGTGTTCAGAGGAATCAATTTGGCTCCTATTAGGGGTTAGATGTTTTGTGAGGGACAGCAGTGGAAAACAAGAGTTAAAAAGAAAAATACATTCCTTTTTTTTGCTTTTTCTTCCCTTTATTAGCTTCAAACTTTGCAGGAAGTGCTTTCATACTTTGTTTTTGAGCTGCTATGCATGGGCAGATAAGGGTGCATGTTTGAGTCAGCCTGTTAGTGATGTTAAGCAAAGAACCTCCTTCTCAAGTGTTGCATCTATTAGGGAGTAAAGGGCTCCCAGGCAATTGTCCTCTTAACAGCTGGGGAAGTTAGTCAGAAGGTTCCTTTTGGTGACCATGATTTGTCATGAATCATTGAGCTAGGTTGTTACAAAATTGAGTGCTCTTTCCATCAATTAAGGTTGTTGTTGTTCTTCTTTAGGTCTAAAAGGTGTCTGGTGTAATTTTCAAAATCCTGATTAGGGAGAAACTGCTCTGTATGCAATGCTCCATTAGAGACTGTAAGTTATCTAAGAAAGTACAAGAAAGGCTGAGGAGGGGGAAAACTTGGTATTCATTTGAAAGATTAAATCTGATGAATTAGAAGCAGCTCTCAGACTACAAAGAGAGGTTGTATAGTCTGTAATGAACTGTAGTAGCAAAGAAGCTTTATCATGATTTGATGAAGGGTATTTTGAAGAACAGAATTAGAAAGTAGTCCTGTTAGCTCCTGTTCTGCTCTGGCATTGTTTGACTGTGATGTTTGTACATGTCACCTGAAAAAATAGCTTCAGCTAACTGAGTCTGCATCTTCCCAAATGGCCAATAACTCAGTCTTACAAAAGTAAGAATTTATTGAAGGCAGCAGATTTGTATCAACTCTGTGAGCTTAATTATTTTATATGAAATAGGGGCCCACCATATGCTAGCAATAGCAAGGACACTCTCAAGCAACTTTTTTTACACGACTCTTGTTATGTCAGGTCCTTTTTCACCACAGTAAGAATTGCATCTCAAATGCTTGTTTTGAGACAAGGCTTCTACTTTGTGGCAAAAAAGAACATCTCTCCTGCTCCCCTTCTCACTGCTTGATGTATATATTCACATTGCTATTATGTGTTTCTAGATGATTATGGAAAGTTGTTCTTGGATTCAGTCTGTTTTCTACTTTATCCTGTGAAGCACAGACACTGTAATTCCAGAGTTATAACTTCACTTCCTTTTACTGAGTAAATGCTTGACACCAGAAGCCCACTTTGACAGGCTCAGGAGGAAAACAGCATCCAACAGAATACTTTTTACAAACAAATTGAATAAGCAGACAAAAGGGTCAAAGGGAGCCATGCAAACAACTGATGTACAGGAAGTGGCTCCTCCCTGCACAGCCCAGGTGCAAGCTATTGATTAGCTAAGAAAGCTTTCAGTTCCCTTCCACTTGCTAGCTGGTCCTTGTTCATATCACCAGCACCTTACTGAACTTTGTAAAACAGTAAGGGAATGGTAATGTTTCCAGAGGACAGAATCTACTTATGAAAGCCAGGAAGCACTGGAGAGCATTTTGTCTCTCTCGCTTATGATGATTCTATTTTTTATTCTTGCACTATAGAGATTTATCCTTCCATGCTTTAAGGATATGATAAAACAAGTCTTTGATTTTTTTTTTTTTTTAAATTTCTTTCTGAGGTGTGAAGGGGCCTTTTATTGAGAAGAGCCATAGAGCACCCTAGAAAGCCACAGGGCCTAGTTTTAGAAGGCCAGACTAAGATTAATATCACGTGTTACTAGGACAGAACAGACACTGATGTCTCAGAAACATGAGGTAGAAGGACCAGTAGACTTTACTGGACTAGTCTTTTTAAATTTTAGGTTTACTAGAGCTGTTAATTACCAGCTTAACTGTCACCTTTTGTTTTTAATTAGTAAAGAATGACAATTTCTTTCTTTACCACAGGACAATGAAATACATTTTATAAGGCAAACAGCAGCTGCAGGGTGTGGGCATGGCTATTACACAATAATTGTGCCCACAGGGGTCAGGGAGGCATTTGGTTCTGCCTCGTGCCTCTTAAGAACCCTAGGGTACAATTGCTGTGTGATGGTAGCCTCCCTGTCATTTTATATTATTTTACAAATTCCACTACATTGTCTTCAAGCTCTGCCTTGAGGTTATTGTGAAGAAACTAAAATATCTGCCATGCTGACTGCATCAGCAGTTCACCTCCTATTTGAGTTTACTGCAGCTGTCAAACAGGCAAGGGTCTGCTTGTGATGTGGGGTGGGGAAGAAACATTAGAGTTATGCAACTTAACTCCCAGATCCTGTTAGAAGGGAAGTCCTACATTTCAAGAGGCACATAAATTGGGCAGGTCACAGACTAATTTATTAGCACCTTAATCTGCCAGTTATCTGATTGCCACAGTACCATCTGATTGCAGTGCTCCCTTCTTGTATCACTTCAGAATCTCACCTTTGTATTTCACAGACCATTGTTCTTTACATGTTTCAGTGTAGTTAGTTAAGTAATTTGTTTATTTTAACTTGTGCTTGTTCAAGAAAGACTTCCTGTCTTCATTTAAACCTATCAGGTGATTATTTTTTGGCTATAATAGTTTGTTCCAGAGGTAAATCTTCCCCCGTGGTCAGGTTTTCTGACATTTAGCCAAGTAAATATTTTAACCTCCATGTTCTACCTCACTCTGTAATGCCTCTGCTTTGCTTTTAGAAAACCTTTGCAATGAGTCCACTCTTCAGTCATCTTTTGAAAACTCTAATTAGATGGAGCCCAGTGCTTTCCCTGCCCCCCCCACCTTGAATCACTTTGTTGTTTTTTTCATGTCTTTGTCCTTAGACCTATTATTCTCATTACAAGTTAATTATTTCATTTTGATTTTATAGCATCTATCCAACACTCTAGGCATTTTCCATAAATTAAATCTGCAAGCTTCAACTGAAAGCTTAACATAAACAATGTTGAACAATTGCATCAAATAATGATCACTCTCAAAACCGCCTATCACTGTTTGTTGCCTTAGTATATCAGCTAGTGTAATGGAACTTACATTAATAGCTCTCTACTTGTGGTAAAAAAAAAGCAAAAAAGGGAAAATTGTATTATTCTGAATATTATGGAGTTTTGGAGTCTTCCTATTGACTTCAGCCATTTTTATATTAGACAAAATCCTTACAAATCAATTTGAGAGTAAAATTTCAACTATTAGTAGTGACTTTGAGGGTTTTGTGGAATAATGAGTATTCTAGAAGTTCTATCTCATGTATATTTGCCCAAGGTGATGAAGTACTGACAAAGCAAACTCCATATTACATTACAAATTTTCCTTAACCCTATTAAATAGTGATTTAGGAAAATACTTATAATGCCATAATGAGTTTAGTGAATATCTGTGTATTGGTAGATCATTGAGAATTAGAAAATCTGTCTGAATTAAATAAAGTGCCTAATAAATAGTGTAGCCAGTTTTCTGTATTGCTGAGTTATTGCAAACATGTTTTTTATTTCGTGAGATAAGATATGATTATAGTAGTCAGCACTGAAGGATCTGAACACTTCTCAAATGTTGGTGACTGTTTTACTCAGAGGAAACAGCAGAACATTAGCCTGATTTCAGAACTTGAGGTGATTTTACAGAGAAATCAGAGCATTGGCAGGAAAAGAACTTCTGGATCATCAAACCCACTCTGTCACTAAAACAGCAGCAGCAGCATAAACCCCCATCAAACTCCACCTTTAAACCAGATTTTTTGTTGCATTAGAAATCTTCATTTCTCAATGTCTGAAACATCTTTCTGTCCAAATTTTTCTGTCTAGTTTGCAGCTGTTTGTTCTTATACCAGCTGTGAAGCAGAGCATTGAAATCTCAGCTCTTGATCAAGTTCATGTCTTTGATGGACGGTAATCATAAGGGTGTTAATTTTCAAATAAATAAACCATTTATTTATATTTTTATTCTTTATCATAAAACAATCTTTTCAGCTTCCTGGGAAGGCTATTTTCCTGTCACTTCCTAGTCATGCTAAAACCTTTCTGCATACTTTTTGCATGTGAATTAATCTTTCTTGAACATGGATAATGCAGCAAAGCAGAGAAATTTCTGCCTATGCTTCATACTTTGCACAATGCCATTTATACTTTCCCAGTTCTTCTGGAAAGACTAAAACTAACATATCCCAAACATCATCACCTTTTTCATAAAAATGTAGCATCAAGTAATCCCCAGGTACTGTGGGACCTATTTAAAATATGCAATATTTACTTTTCATGTTCTGGTCCAGAAAATTCCAGCTTATAATGGTAATTAATACTAATCCTTAAATATGTGACCTTGTGACTTGTTTATTTTCACCTGTAAATGTTATGACACAGGTTGGAATATGACCTTGAACTCTATAACTTTCATCACATCCTATGACCACAGGACTCACCCAGTGCTTACTGCAATCTATAAATGAGATATTTTGCCTGTGGTCAAGAAAATATTACATCTGAAATGATAGCCAGCTAGAAGTACTCCATTTCTTAAATAGTAAAAGTCATTCTGTATTATCATTTTCTGATTGCAAATATACATTATGTAAACTTATTAGGAAACAGATTTTGCCCCAAAATAAATGTTCACTGCACAGAAATTACAATGAGCTATAATAAACCCCAAAGCTAAGTAAGAAAGTCAGTTTTGATTTTCAAAGGATTTATTTTTATGCTATTTACACTAACATTTAGTCCAGTTTGACTTGATTTGTTATTATGTAGTTGCTTTCTGTCACATTTTAATCCATGTTTTACACATTAAAGTAATGAAGTTTCAGTGGAACAGAATAATAGATCATAGCTATGATCAGAGACTCATTTGTGGTACAGAGACTGCCATTAAAATGCAGGTTTAAGGGTAGAGCTTTTATTTACTTCCTCCAAGCTAAAGTAGTCCTCTAAGAAAGAAAAAAAATTACAATGAAGAAGATATTCTTTAGAAAAAGTACATTGCTATTATGTGTCCTCTTTCAAAAAAAGATTTAAAAAGACAGAAAAAAAGAGAAAATGAGAAGTCTGCATTCCAGACTTGATCTCAGGTCTACAATACAGATCTACTGACTACCTGCTTCTAACATCTGTATTTGTAACTCTTGATATTTCAAGTTCTGCTTCTTTCACTGCTGATTTCCACTGGTTGTTTGCCTTGAACAGTCTTGAACTCTCAAGATCTGTTTAATTGTCTTTATAGGAGAGTCTGTGTAGAGATCATCGTAAGAGCGAGTTGATCTGTCCTGATAGTCCAGCATCCAGCAGCAAAAAATGTTGTAAGAAAGGAAAGGAAACTTTGCCTTCTGAAGAAAAGTAAAAGTAAAGAAATGTAAGGTGAGAAGAGACTTGAGAATAAAACTGATGCAAAAGGGCCTACAGAAAGCATGCACTGGTTTTCTTTTAAAGACAACAAGAGATTTAAATAATTGTTTCCGTCTCCAAGGATTGTGTGTTACTGCTGACCTTTCCAGGGAAGTCACCTGTCTCTGAAGTGCTGCCATCTGTTTAAGATTGTGATGTAGCATTAAATGATCAAGTAGGAAAGGAAACCAAGTAAAACAACAACTGCATCTGGAACAGGGAGAAAAATATGAATTTGCAGAATTAACTAAGGATTGAGAATTCTAGTCTGTTTACCATGGTATAAAGTTAAACTTTTTAAAAATAGAGATGTTAAAATCTGAAGAAAGATCTCAGCTCTCACCTCTGTTGTGAATATTCTCTAGAGATTCCCATAGTTCTACTTAATTTTACTTCCTTAAGTGCCTTAGTAATTCCTCTTAGCACAGCACCCTGAGTCATGAAGGAGCTGAGTGCAAACCCCCTTCTCCTCTGCTTTCTTCCCTGCCACATTTTCAGCCTACATTGTAAGAAACCCTGTGGGGCTTCTTACCTCAAGCACAACAGCACACCAGGTAAATCTATTTCACTACAAAGGGAAATGGAGATCTTGTAATTGGGGCATTGAATGAGACTTGGGAGACTGGGCTCAATTGGTGCATGGCCTTGGCAAGTCCTTTAGTCTCTCTGTGCCTTGGTTTCTAAACTGTAGGATCTAGTATTACTGATCCACTCACTGAGGAATTTGGAGCATAGTGGCAGGACATGGCTATCACTGAAGAGTAAAATACCATGGTCCAAAGCATTTGACTGATAGTTTAACATGTAGCACTGCACCCTGAGCACTGAAGATGATCAAAATGAAAACTTTAACTCTGAAAATTTTGCTCTCATGTTAGGAAAGTTATTTTTTTGCTTGTGGTAAGGCAAATCTTTCTCCCCTCAGTATTTTCCAAGGCAGAACTTCTGTTTCCTTGGGCTGGTCTGTAGTAAAGAGAATTACTATTAGTCTGACAGTTTGTTTCCAACTGCTGCAAGCATGTCATTAAAAGCATCTTTGTAAACCACACATCAGGTTTCTTGACATCTGTCATACAGCTTAGATCATCACTTTTCTGCCTTATGAGATAGATTCATACCATAAACATTCTTACATTACATTTAGTCTCATGTCAAAATGAATCATATAGTTATTTTCAGCATGTCCAGCTTTTCCTACTAATGGTAACCGCAGATCTACAAACACACATCCTGATAATCCTTTCTTTACATCCCTTTTCTGGTTACTGACAAGCTTCAGAAAGGCAGATGTAGGCTTTGCATGAAATCAGCTGTACATATTGCTAACAGATTGCTGGACAATCCAATAATGAAGCCAGTTAGGTCTTACCACTCTACTTCTGTTCTTTGTTCCCACTGATAGATGGGACTGTCTTAAAATGCTCATAGCTAGGCTTTTCAAACTGCTGCTATTTATTCTTTATCCTTTTTCTCTTCTGGTCTTTTTCTTGCAAACTCTCCTGTTAAGTAATTAATTGCACTATTCTCTTTTGGTTGTCCTCACCTCTGAGGCTGTTTCTATATTGTAAATAGCTGTCTTCCACTTTTACATGTGCACTTCCATGTTATCAAGTAAAATCTGGCATCACGCTTGACTGTAATTCAGATGTCAGTTTGGATTGAAGCCATACCTGGGAGGATGTGCATTTGAAGTGGCAGGGAGTAAGTGACTGATAATGAAAATAAGCATTTATTTTGTCAGAACCTCAGCAGATCATTTATTGGAGAGCATATTCTAATGAGTGCCACCCACACCAGATGTGTCATTGGGGATTAGATCAGATCCCTAATAAGTGTGTTGGTTGATATCCAAACAAACTTGAGGGGAGGAAAGGAGATTGAGCAATTTTCATCTAGAAGATAGTGGTTCAGGGATCTGTGGTATCCATATTAAAACTTTCTGACTGTGTGTTTATATACAGAATGTAATTGTTAGAATGTCATGATCTGATTAAGAGATATGGGTTATATCTTTTAAAAACATTGGCTCCAGTATTCCCCCTGACTTTTCATTTCCATATTCCTCAGTAGCATAAACATGTATTTTCCTACAGCTCCAAATGCAGAGCCAAGCCTTGTCTTCAGTCTGCAGCTGTGTCTGGGATTTTCACAGGTTTTCTGTCAAAATTTTGTTAATACACTTAGGCTGACACAATAAAACAAAGTGGTGTTATAATTTTTCTTGCATCAATTTACTCATTGGCTATTATTATTATTATTATTACTACTACTACTACTACTAGAAATGTTAGATAATTTGGGGGAATTCAAGACTTACTCGTCTCTTCTTTCTCACTTCCAGAACACAGAATTTCTTCCTGCTGCCATTTTTCATGTTCTCTTCTCCTTACTGTAATAATGACAAAATCTTTCATAAGTGTGAATATTCCCTATCCAAAGACCAGCTGAACACCATTTTCTTCCTAGTGCTTTATAGCTGTGGAAAGGACTTGATCTTAGATGGATGGGATTTTTTCTGTCATATATAGTATTATTATAATTCTCTACTCTTAGCCTTCTCTTTCTAACTTTCAGAAACAAAGCCTGACTTGGAAGTAAAATACCAAGAAAAATATATTCTGAATGAATTCAGGATTCAAAAATAAACAGTGTGAATGCATTATTGCCAAGTGGAATCCAGAATCATTGCATAAAATATTTCTTGTTAAACATGAATCAGAAATAGCAAGAGAGCTTCTCTTAGACTATCATAAAAATGTAGAAATGACAATTCTTTATGGCTTAATAAGAGTTTGTTTGTTTTAATATTCTGTTTTTTATTGTGAATTGTGAATTTCAGGAAACTAATGACAAGAAGCTCAGAATTTTCATTATATCCCATGCTGAATAATACAAAAACTTTACATGATTTTGAGTCAATAGGCAGTCTTGCAGCCGGTTGTCCAAAAGCTCGGTTGGGCTTTTAAACTTCCATGTATTTCATAAAAAGCAGTAAATTTTCCAGTGAAATCGGAGAGAAATTCAAGCCAGGACTGAAACTTTGGACGTCTGTTGCAGTTTTTCTTATTTTGTACATCCGTAACAGAAAGGCATAAGATAAAAATTAGATTAGATGTTCACATGGCTCTGTGTGGGGCACTGGGACAGTCAGACATCCTCTGGAATCTGGTCAGAATTCCTAGCTGTGGGATTCTTCAGCTTGCCCTCATGGCATCAGAAGAATCCCATTCCCTGGTTTTACTCAAGTGTGCAGCAAGCAGGTGTGTGATGACTCTTCCAGTAATGAGAAAACAAGAGCCAAAACTGAGCAAAACGTTTTTGTAATCAAATTGAACCTTGATTGTGAGGGGTTAAGGTCTTTAGGAATCAAACATGTGGGAATGTCTAGAGGAACTGAATTTTAGAAATCACAGTATTGACAAATATCCCCTACTGAAAAATGTCAACCACACCAGACTGATCATCTTGTTTTTACATTGGGTCCACCCTCCAAACTCTTAATCAAATTTGTGTGTTTAGGTTGGAAACATTTTGAGACTGACTCTAGTCTCCTTCCTAGCCTGTGAGGCACCTAATGCACTGCAGGCTCCCAGAAAAAACAATAAAAATGAGATTCAATAGTATTTTCTTTATATTTCCAGAAACAGTTGAGCCAGAATTAGAAATCTGAGCCTATCAAAATTTATAGGCCAGCTTTTGGATCAGGATTTTTGAACACTTTACAAATAATTCCATTAAAAACCACATTATTCTGATGAAATTTCATTCAGTTAATATTGTCATTATTAACACCTGGTAAAAAAAATAGTAAGAGCTGTCCCTTAGTTGTGTCTGGGTTTGCATAATTTCATGAAGAGTATTCAGAAGTTTTTATTTATGCATTTATTTTAATTATTTCCGGGTATTAGAGCTACTGACACTTTTGCCTCTATCCTTTGCAAAATGCTGTGCATCCATAATATGTTCCATATTTTACTTAAAAAAGAGAAACAGAGGAAGAAAACCAGAAATATTCTTTTGCTGAGGGTAAAAATGTGTGAACAGAATACTGTCTTCATTTACAGTTTCTCTGTTTTTGAAAAGGTTTTAGGAGATTTAGAGAGGTGGAGGTGTGTGAAAGGACGCATCAAAGGTTTGGAAGAACCTTTGAAAAAAAAGGATTAAATAGCCTAGGGTTCTTCAGTTTGGAAAATAAACCAGCGAGGGGGAATATGACAGAGGTCTATTAAATCCCAACCAGCAAGCAGAAGTGATTGGAAAATTATCCTTTATTGTACCTTCTAAGAGAAGAGCTAATTGGCCTCGAGAAAAGGCAGGGTCAAAACAGCAGAAGGCGGTGCATGGCAGAGAGGCCTCACCATAGGATACTTTGGACATGAAAAGCTTACACCATTTAAAAAAGTCGTGTGTGGATACTACTGGAAGGAAACTCTCTTTTGTGTTATTCAAGCACAGAAATATTTCCTCCATCTGGGAAAGTCTCTAAACTGCAAAAATTGCTGAGTGCCAGAAGATTGTATCACGGAGAGATACACTGCGCGTTCACCCCACAAAGGCACGTTTGGCATTTTGGGTGCTGTGGCAGGCGGGACAGTGGGCTCAGAGCATGTCAGGGCACATCTCAGACTTTTTGGAGTGACAGAAAGGGATGGAATCCTTCCCCTCTCACTTGAACTGCTGCAATGGAACAGGGTCAGTGAAGCCACGAAGAGGCAAAGTCCGCGTGAGAGGAAGCACGAGGCCCACAACAGATTGACTCTGAAAACCAGCACCCAAGTCAATGATCATCGTTGCAGGCAGCACAAAAAGGATAGTAGGGAAGGGCTCTGTTTACGACTGGTATTGGGTTTTTTATATAAGACAAATGTGTGTGTCAGTTTATTCTGTCTAAATATCTTTATTCTGTCTAAATCTAAGTGAAAGTCCTCATTGACCAATGGTTTTATTTTCTGCAGTGATCCTCTTCACCGGTGCCTCCTTAAAACAATTGGATTAGATGATCCTTGCTTCACATTTATCTTTCCGTGCATTTTATGGTTGTAACAGTCAAGGGGAGCAGCACCAGGGACTGTGTAGTATTTTGAAGAAGTGGAGAGAAAAGCAGAAAATATATTAGGGTTTGGACTGGAGCTCCTGCAGAGAGCAATGACTAAGATCCCATAAATATTTCCTGTTGGTCCAGCAGCTGCAGAAATTAGTAAGATTTTCCCCACCCATTTATTTTAAGCCTTCACAGTGCCATCCCTTCTCCATGAACTGTATTTAAAATGTAAATAAAAAGAAGGCTTTTAGGAGATTTAACTATTTCCCTTGGTATTTAAATTATTCAATTATAACTAAAGCTATTAAAATACAGTTAATTAAAATGGTTAGATTGTTTTTCTTTGCACTGATCACAGCATTGCCCTACTTCTCCCTCTAGCTGTTTAATTCCTATTAAAAATGATAATGCTTTGCTTTATTCATTAATGCAGTAACCTTACGTACATTCTTCAAGTGATCTCTTTGGTACAAACTGTGCTGGATTTCTGCTTTTCTAGCAGTGAAGCAGAAATTTTCCTGTAGTCTTTGGAGGTTTAATCAGCGTAAGAGGACTTAGAATTTAAACATTAGCACTACCGAGTCATGAGAAATAGCACAGCTCCCAGTAAAAAGCTTTGGCTTAATTTTGATGCAGTATAATGTCATTAGGGACAATAGGAGAACCCTGGAGGCTAATAAAAGGTAGAACCTAAATAAAGGTTTCATAACTGACAATGTAAAATTGCCAATTCTACACTTTTAAGTATTTTATCTGAATAGTTTCACAACACTCTGTTGAGAATAGTAATCCAGATGAAGGCTGAGGGGTAAGTGCCTTTAAAATATATAAGAGATGGAAAGGCAAGTTCATCTCATCTAATCTTTATCTTCACAGACAAGAAAGCAAATATACCCCTCTGGTTTTGACATTCAGATTAGTACATTAAAATCTTCCTTTCTCCTTCGAGATCATAGACACATTCCTTATGAGGCCCTTGTCATCTTTGGGAGGCAGAAGTTACAGTGAAATGAGAAGATCTTGATAGCCTCATATTCTTGCTGAGTAACGGGGTTTTCTAAGGGAAAGCCCAAAAGAAGCTTCTTTCAGCTGTTTGTGTGGCCTTGTGTGGTTCTGTGCAGTACAGGACAGATGTCTGTGAAGGCACAAAGGATGTCATGCAGCTCCTGTAACAGTAATGACATCAAGTCATTAAGGGGACTGGGACAGTCCGGGAGGATCAGAGCTTGATGTATCTTTGATGACCAAAACATTGAGGAATTATGTATAAAGCCACATCCACAACAGCGATTTCCTCCCTCCCTTGCTGGGGAAGGCTCACAGAGAGGGATGTGAATATGTTTGGTAAAGAGGGAAGAGCCCTGAGTGATTCAGTGCTGTTTTGCCTCCACCATGAGCGTCTGCACAGAGGGAGACCATACAACCTGGGAATATTAGTTTATGAGATTTACATTCATAGGCTCTTGTTGAAATCCAGCTCCACTGAAGCAGATAGCAGAACTCCTTTGGATTTTAAATCACCCACTCATGCTTATTTCCATGTAATATCAGTTTCACAAGAAGATATTCACTCTTCCACGTTTCTCAAGGGCATTTAAGGCTTTAGATATTGTTACAGCCCACAAGCCTAAAAACATCATTTTCCAAACACAGGACTGCCCAAAATAAGGCTGCTGTTGGAGACCTATGCAACAACTCAGTCTGCCTCCTGCTGTGTGCCAGAGAACATGTAAGCATGGGGTTGTGGTAATGAGAGAGCTACAGCCTGCTCAGCATCTGTAGGAATGGGGTGGGAGAGCAAAAAGTCTCATTTGAAGCTTCCTGATGTAGCACATGGGGATGGAAAAGGTGCAAGTAAGTTTAGTTTCAGCTCCGAACAAACTTAGGACCAGCTCTGTTTATAGTTATAGTTGTTGGAAGAGTGATGAAAATTTAGGTGTTCTTGCTGAGTATTTTAGACCTGCTATCTGCAGTAGGTATTGGTGGTTATGATCCACTTGTGTATATGATTATATAACCACTAACTGTTACAGGAGTGTAAGTGGAGAAATACATTCTGCCTGCTGTAACCCAGAGAACTGCAAGCACAAAGCCTGGCCTTGTGAGAAACCTCTGGTATTTCAGTCCATGTCAAACCTGCAAACTATAGCCTAAGAAAGACCTGTTTGTTTCCTATAGTCCTACCTGTCTGTGTGTTGTATGGCTTTCATTGTAACCACTGAGATCTCAGTGCAATACAGCATTAATGAGAGCATTTACTTAACCTAACTCTGGATCTCTTTTTCCATAAACTTCAGATTTTCACACAGTGAAATTCATATGCCCCCTGCATGAAGGTTTCAGAAATTTTACTTATTGTTTTCTAAGTGTTTGCATGAGTCTGAATCTTTGGGAGTCTTAAAAACCAACTATCAGTGGGACAACTTCCAGGACTTACTCCAAGTTTCTAAGACTTGGAAATTGGGGGTTTCTGTGATCTCAAATGAAAGACATCATTGACAGCTTTGAAGTAATTTCTTTTCTTAGAAAATTGATTTGTCAGTGCAAGATAGTTGATGCTTCTATGCTCTGTAATGTGACATTATACTTAAACGGTTTAATAGGTATCTCAAGTTCTGCTTTGTTCTCCTTGTAATTAAAGTTCTCATCCAAGGGCTTTAAATTAGTCTAGGGGATCAGTCAGTAGTATCAAACAAACAAGTGATTTAGAAATATAAAACAGACTATGGATGTTTGCTTTTTCATTCAGTAGAGACCCCTGCAGAGACATCTGCTTCCTAGCTTGTGATGAGGTGATGTGGATGGAAAGGTATATGCTGCTTCTAAAGAGCTTTCTTTTCATTCACACAAACCTTTCCTGAGTCTTCATAAGGGTTTCCCTCTCCTTCCTTCCATCAAAGTTGCAGTTGTTATCAGCACTCCAAGTTTCCTGTTCCCTGATTTGGTCAGCAGGGCTGATTCAGCTGGGACTGGGCTGGTGGAAGCTTAGCTCTTTCTTGTATTACATATTACATGCCACATCTCCTTTACCAAAAGGAATAGCAGAAGCAATTTAAAGATTTTGTTTCCAGGGAAGAACTTATAATTGTTATACTGAGGCTGTATGACAAAACTTTGTTTTTGGTCTTAGTATATAATTACAATTTCATTTGCCAAGTACGTGGTTGAGTTGATGCAGTCGTTGAGATATCAGTTTTGCACTGGCATAAATCCATGTATTTAAAATAGCAAGTTCCTGTTTTGTACAAGGATTGGGCTCCTTACAGTTTTCTATTTGTTCTTACTATTATATATCTATTACTGGATGTGGGAAAGAGTCTACATGGAATACAAATATGGAAATTTTAGTTAACACTTTATGTTGTGAGCTGTTAGAATGACATAAGTAAATCAAGTCTCACTTTTCTTGCAAAGTTAAAAAGTCCACAATTCACTTGTGAAGCACAACATTAAATTTAAAAACTCTGACTGATATGACATGAAATAGTAGAAGTACTTGACTAAGACAAGTCTTAAATTTCATATGCACACCTTCTGTGGTTTTTTTAGCACTACTTCTACAAGCTGACAGTTCTCTGCTGCTGTATTTTTACTGTCTGTTCTTATTTGTTCCTGCTGTGAATGACAAAAATTTTCTCCAAAAGAAATCTGAGTGGCAATGTATCTTAAATCACTGGCCAATCAAAAGACAGGCCATTTAATTTTGAAGTTCTTTATCAGTTTGATATTTACAGGGGGTAAAAACAAGAGAGAGCTTCAAATTCTACCTTGAAATTGAGTCTACTTTAATCCTAATCTCATCCACAAATTTTGTATTTGGAGTGCATTTAGAAAATACTGTAATTTTGCATAAATTATGAAACTATCCTAATTTGTAGACGATTTTCAAGCATTTCTCATTATATAGTACATAATTCTGGGATCTTATCTACATAATTACGTTTTTATGGTGCCAAATTTTTCAGGTTTTTTGGGTGTTTTTTAGAATGCAAGGTGGGAAGCCTTGCAGGTGCAGAATAACTCCTTCCTGGAGATGGCAATATTTTATAGCAGGTGACTGATTCCCTGATACATTAGTGTTCTGCGGCAAAAAATATCAAAGTAAATCAATTTAAAAAAAAAAAATTCTTAAAATCTGGAAAATCTTTCAGCTGGTTTTCCCCCAGCTGAAAGTACATAAAGTAAGAGCATGGGTGCTAAATTGCTTGAAAGGAGAAGATCAGAGAATCTGTTCAAATGTGTGCTTCAATGGCTGTAAGAGCATGGGTGCTAAATTGCTTGAAAGGAGAAGATCAGAGAATCTGTTCAAATGTGTGCTTCAATGGCTGAGCACACCCTGCAACTCATCTCATTTAATCCCAGGAAGCATAAGGACTGCACATCAGTTTTAAGTGCAGCTTATCCTGACTCTTAGGATGCATTCATCCCGTGTATGCTCTGTGACATCTGTCATATGGTTATGTAAAAGTTTCCAGTGACACGCCTGACTGCTAATCTTGGATCAGGGTCAATTCCAGTCAGCGTTCCATGCAGCGAGGGCAGGGTTGCTGTTACCTTTGTGCTTCACAAACCCAGAACCACTCATGTACACAGCACCATTGTTCTCTTCTTGAGCACTGCTCTGTAATAGCGCTCTTTTTTTTTGTCTTGTGTGACGTACGTATTCATTCTTTTAGCATGGAGCTCTCTGACCTTATTATTTGTAGTAAAAATCAAATAAAGGCTGTGATAAGATATCCAAAGGGAGTGAGCCATTAGAAACTCTTTACAAGTTAAAAAAACCAAAAAATAGCTAGCTTACAGTAATCATCCCAAATTTTTTTGAAATTCAGCATGCCATATAAAAAATTTGTGACACACTATATAGTGTTTTCCATATGTCAGATATTTTCATTAGTCTAACATTTTGTTTCTAAATCTTGTTTTGTATAGGAAAACCCACTAAGAATATGACATTATTTGTATGCAACAAAAGTTAGAATTCTGAGTTCTAGACAAATGCTTATAAGCACAGAAGTGGTATGAACACAGTGTGGTAGGAATATTTCATTGTTTTTCTTGGCTGATTGTTTGTTTCACTATTAAAAACCTCAACTTTCAAAGATTTCCCAGTATTCACTTTCTGGAACAAATGCCTTTATGGCTCCTACAGTTTTGAAAGGAGTATCACAGAAGATGGAGAGTGAATTCCTAATTCAGAATCATATTTATTCTGAGTAGCTGATTCTTACTGACATGGTCACTTAGTCAAGGAAGCTTGTGACCCGTATGTCAAGTCAAAATGAACAGTGACTGAGCTACCAGGAATTGTTCACAGAAACTATGTAATGCATAATTAACACAGTCTAGTATAGGGAAATCTGTACAAAAGCAATTTGGTGATAGAAACAGAGAAGCAAAAAGCCTGACCCACACATCATACCACATTTTTAGAAAGCCTTGATGGTGCCATATTAAGAAAAGCCAGTAGGTTTACCAGCTGTTCACTCTCATTCCAAAATCCAAGCTGAAGGCATGAACCAGGTCTCCCTTTCCTCCTTCCTTGCTACAAGTGCAGATCTAACCCCTGGCATTTGACATGAATTCAAACCAGGGACCTGCAAAGTTAGAATTATGGGCACGTGCATGAGCTGAGCTGGAACAGCCAACACGCCTTGCAGGGAGTGGCACAAAACGCACATTTGTGTGGATGTTGCTCCTCTATGTCAGTGACTACCATTCAGTGACATTCTTCAATGCATGGAAGTTTAAAGATAACCAAAATATCAGCATTTAATTCTACAAGAAATAGCACGATTTTAAAGTGTCAATTTGGATAAAGAAACACAAATTTACAGGAAAATATAAATTTTCCGAAAAATACAACTTGACATTAAATATTTAAATGTTAATTTTTACTTTATGATACAAGTTAAACTGATTATTAAGGAAATGCTGAAATAATTAGAGAAAACAGAACAACAAATCCCTTGAGTCTGGAAGAAGTATTACTGTTTTAGTATGAAATACCAGCTTTCCAAATCTTCCTTCATTATAGCAGCAGTAATAAAGCATTTTGTGACATTACATTGTGGAATGGCATTAAAAGAGTTACAAAATATACAGAAATAAAAAACGTGTGACCCATTTGCTTTGTAAAAAGGAACATCAACTCATCATATCTTTATGAAAGTAGGGTCAAAAAAGTTCTTAGTGTTGAAGTACAGAGCAGTTGAAATGGTTAATGGCAGGTATTTGGCTACAGTGCTGATGCCACTGAATACTTTGGTGTCTTCCCAGTGTCTCTTCAGTGTTGGTGCATCTTGTGGTAGGGCAGGCAGCATTTCAATACAAAATAAAACAAATGTGTGAGAAAGTATTTCATCCACCTAAGCCTGACATCTGCACAGCTGTAGCTCTTGTACACAGGTATGTCCAAAGAGCCCAGTGAGGCACAGGGCTGAGCCCCCCTGTCATGTCAGAGTTAATATCCCAATGAGCTGATCCAGGCTGGAGAGAACAGCCATGTCAGAGTCCCAGAAAAGCCTGGAGAGAGAGGGAGGCACACATGTCCTTGTGTGTGACAGGCTGCAGTGTCAAACAGTGACACATTACAAGCCTATCCCCCAGGGCTGCAGCAAGCTGCTGCTAAACAGGCTGTTCCAGCAGTCCAGAAGTGTTTTCCTGGAGCCCACGTGGCTGCCACTGCGCTGCCCCACTGCACTGTCACCCCCTCCTTTTCCTCTTCAGTGTTATTAAATCTCCATGAGGTTGTCCCCATGCAAAATTGAGATTTTGCATTATCTTTCCACTCCAACACTGTTCAGTAAAAGCGTTCTTTTAGCTCCTGGCTACCCTGAGTTCCCTTCCGTGTGGGAGCTATTTTCCAGTCTCAATTCCTTTGGGGCCAGGTTGTATAACTTCTCCCTCGCTCATTCTTCCACTTGTAAAATCTCCCTTTGTGTGGGCCCTGCTGGCTCTCAGTTTACTGTCTCTGCTGCTCTGCCACCTTCCTATGGCTCTTTCTGGGCAGCCCTTGTGTTGGCAGGCATGATTTTCCTCAGTGAACAGTGACACATTTAATCAGAACAGCCATTGCCATTTCCAAGGACTAGAGTGCAGACATGCAAGGTAGTGTCTATGATTGTATCCTGGTTTAGTCAATCTTATTTTCCAGCCTCGATAGCTAAACCAGACCTCTTAATATTTACATTTCTTTCCTTAAACAATGTGTACTTGTCACAACTATAAAATGACAGACACAAAGGAAAAAAAGACTTGTTGATTTCACTGTGGAATGCATCAGTCAAGTGTGAGGCTGAGAGAATATGCTCCCTTTATACCAGTTACTAGCATTTTTTTTTCTGTTTATTGAAATATTTTTTTATTTCAGTAGAGTAAATCTGAAATCTGTTTATTAGAAACTCAATACTTACACAGTAATCATATCACTTGTGATAGGTTAGTGCTTGCCCTTTGCCTCCTGATTATCATTACAAATGAAATGAAAACACAAGAAGCCTTGCTTATTTGCCATGCAGACAGTGAGTCCTTGAGGCAAGCTGTAGAAATCAAGTGGACATTACAGCCATGGTGTGTTTGAGTGCTGCTGCCTACAACTGCTTTGGGTATGCAGCAACTACTCTTTTGGGAAAATACTTCTTGTCACAGATTTCCTTATAAACAAAAGTGTTGAAAAAGAAACCCTAGGATAGCAGGCATTAGTGTGAGGTAGTTAGAGGGAAAAAGGTGTTATTTATTAACTTCTCCTTGTGATTATTCAGGAAGAGGGCTTATTAGCAAGTGGTAGAGAAAGAGAAAGGGAAAAGATTTGTATACTCGCCTTCATGAATTCAGCTCTGGAATCCTTTGAGGGCTGTGTCCTCCATGGACATTCTAGAACATAGGTTTCATAAAGAGCTGTATCAGGCCAGCATCCAAAATCACCTTTAGTAAAGCAATACATTCTATTTGTGACAAATTGAACAAGTTCTGAGAGAAAGCAGACTGGGGGGGCCTTTCAATTAAGAAACAGAGACTATGTCCCAGTTGTGAATCTCATACAGAATCTGTGAAGATTTTGAAAACAATATTTAAATTAAATATTCACTGAATGATCTTAAATAATAATACCTGAAAATTATGCTTCACCCAGAGACAATAGATAGAAACAGAGACATCATCTTCAATTTAGAGAAATCTGTTCTTCACATTCCTTGGAAAAGAGCATCAGCTGCACTTGGCACAGCTGGGGGGAATGGTGGAAAATGTACCTGTCAATCATTCATGTAATTTCTGATATCCAAGCTGTTCCAGGGCCACTTGGCACCCCAAAGTACTTTAAATGAGCATCAGAACTGCTCTGGCTCATGTCTTGCGTTAGACTTCATTCCATCCCCCAGGGGTCTTTCTAACTTTTCTGACACATTACTTTTTCCAAGCCATCTATGCAAACCACAGGCTTCCCACAACCTGGAAGTCTGTCCCAGAGACCAAATCCACCCATCAACAAAACGCTGAGCAACTTGAAAATGATCAAGGAATTTGCATTCCAAAGGAAAAAAAAAAAATTAAAAAAAAATAGCTAAAGCTTTTTGGAGTAACAAGGCCATCAGTTCCAGGAAAGACCTTTTGTAAAACACTCAAATCCTTGAACTAAGGCAGAAAACCAGTGAAGAACAGAGGTTTGAGATCAATATATAGAAGGTAACTTTCATGATAAGACATGAAAATCAATTATAAACAATTAAAATATGTTAAAAGCTATGAATCAAGTGAATCAGGGCTAAGCAACGTGATTACTGGCGACAAATGATGGAAAATGAAACAGTACAAATTGACTGAAAAAGCAATAGTCTTCAAAAATTAGTTTTTAAAAAAAATTTATAACAACAATGTTATTTCAGAAACGAATATGAGCATTCACTATTTATTATGTTATTTGAAGTAAATCAGGAAGTAATAAAATATATTCTTGACAAATGACTAAGTAAAAAAAAGTTTTTAGAGTAGGAGAAATTTTGGGCATGATGGGTTTTTCAGCAACAAGAGGGAGAGGTTTGGTCTGAGGATGTAAAATTAAGATAAAGAACTAAGAAGATGAGAATTTTAAAGGTGTATGAGAACTTTAATCAAATAATTTAGTCTGTGGGAAATATTAGAGAATATGCAATATGGGACTTCAGCAATAATGAGGGCAAATAATGTTTTAGCAGACCTATTTAATCTATTTTCCAGGCACCTGTGTCTAGGCAAAGAGAATTAATAGTGAAGTGTTCCTCCTGCATTGGGCTGAACTCAGCTGACTGTGATTAAAGTTTCACTCTTTCTGTTAGGTTGAAAACTGTCTCTGAAACCTAATGATGTAGAATAATATGTTCATACTAGTTACTAATGATGCTTTTATGTTAATTGAATATGTAAATAAGTATGACTGTTAGCAAAGGGTCGGTTTAAATCATTAATATGTGTTTTTTCTGCTACAACAGTACACTATTTTAAATTCTTTGCCTCTCAATGAATTCTGACTTAACTAGGGGATTACATTGAAGAAGTTTCAGTTTCTTTATTCCTCTGATTTTAATGAAAACTCAAAGCACTAATGCCACTGCACTTCTCTCTGATGTTATTCTGGCACATTGCATTTTATTCATATCTTTTCTTTAGAATTAATGAAAACATTTGATTTGGTCAGTGAAAGTTATAACGGATAGGTTGGTTCTTAGCCCTGTTTGCTTTTATCCTTTCAGATCCTAAAGTTTCTCTCTGGGGATATACATAGTTAGCACTTACATGGTGAGAAGTACTGACTTTTAAAAGTAATAGACATTAATGCCATGTGAAGATCTTCTCTAAAGTTGGATTTTGCCATTGTTTTCATTACCAATTTAGCAGCAAGGTAAAAATCACTGACAGCAGCGAGACCCAAATTAGCAGCAGGGAAGTCTAAAAAACATTTGCAAGAGGGTAGAGGGGAATAACATTGAAAAACCAGAGTGAATTGGCAGCCACCATCTCAGCAGGATTGTTTCTCCCATGTCTTTAGAATGTGGAAGAATATTACAAATTCTTTGTATTCCTTTCTTTGTATTATGTAGTTAAAAGCTTTACTTCTTGCTCCTCGAAGAGTGTGGTGGGCTTTGTAAACGATGGATAAGATTTCTAGAAATAGCTACTTAAATTTATACACATATGGGTGAAAATGAAATAATTTCAACATGAAAATATCTAGCTCTTATCACCCACTAAAAATCAGTTCACATATCTTTTCTGATAATCTTGTGTTCATAGATATAATATGAATTTTAACTATATTAATACGACTGACTATAAATGGGTTATAATTATCCATCTGTATTCAAAAAACTTATTAGTGGTTTTGAGAAACATCCTTTTTGTGAATACTGAGGCACTCAATCCCATCTGACACCTCTTAAAATACGAGCTGCTCCTAATGGCTGACTATGCAGTTGTAGTAATTAATATGTCCATGGCTTACACAGTTACAGCCACTGTACCAGGACCCTCTCCAGATGAACAGACTGTTCACATAACACCAAAAGAAATGGATATAAGGTTTTGAATCTGTTTCACATTTGTCATTTGAATGACTTATGATTAAGGTGTTTTACTTTGATTTTTTTTTCCTCCCTATTGAGACCCTAGAATGAATCATTATAAGAGTCTATGAGATTTTGGCTATTAAGATGCTTGAAATCAGAGTTATTACTACCATCCTTTATGTGATCATCAATTGAAAACTCCAGCGCCAACACTGATAATTTTCTTACCACAGGCATGTGTTCTAACAAGAACTAGGCTATCATATCATATTCTGAGACTGAAGTTCAGCAAGAAAGAAATTAATTTCATCAGCAATTCTCTAGTTTTGCCTGTTATAATTACCTTATTTTGACACAACACCCCAAAGGCTAAACTGTCACTGAACTTTTGAGTTAGATCTGTTGTCTATTTATAGAATGAATGTTCTCTCTCAAATTTACTACAAATTAGCCTTCAGGGAGCTCTAGCAGATTACATTTGAGTCTATCCAAACTTGAATAATTGGTTAGGCCTGTGCTGAAGTTTGTCCATCTTTGTCAAAGTGCTTCAGCACATGCTTTGGGCTCACTGCTGGCAGTGAGATGTTTGTTGTGGGCTATCAGCTCCATTGGAAAGTGATGTTTCTGCTGGAGTACCTTGCCAGAGGAGATACGAAGTGAAAGAGTAGAATGAAATGCTTCTGTCATTCTCTTGGGTTGAAAATTCTCTAAGTTTTGCATAAAGGAAAAGGGAGCCACAGAAGAGAATTCTCTTCTCTGTAAGCCATTTCATGCTGGACTACACTACAATGTTAAATTGCATTTCTCTTCAGCTCAATTTTCTTGCTAATTTCTAGGTACAGTTTATGTTCAGTAAATGAAAGCACCAGACCCACTTTATATTTAATACTCTTTGAAACAATAGCAACAAGAATACTTGGGACAGCATAATCTGTTTTTAAATTTAAGAAAATAACTTCCAGAAGGACAACTTTTTACTTGAGTGGGGAGTTTCTCTGAATGGTTTAATCCTTCCAGATACTTTGTTTATTTTTATTGTTTAAGACAACATCCTTTTCTTTTCCCCTACTGGGTAAGTACCTCTTGTGTAGGAATGTCTTATCTCTATTACAATAGATTAGCACAAGAATAAGTTTGCATTAAAAATACAACTTTTGCTGACAAGTTTTTTTGTCTGAAAAGAAGAAAGAACAAATTATTGTATATGCCCTTTTAAATAGGTTAATTGTAATGAGTGACCTGCTGAAATCTTCACAGAGCAGAATATAATTTTGTTAAACTGGGAATGAAAAAAAAATGCAAACCTCAAACTTGGTCACAGATGGAGACAGAAAAATTCTACCTTCTCTAGTCTGTGACTGAGTGTTACCACATAACAATAGCTTTCATGGATACTTTTACTAATTCAGGACAAGGAAAATGGAATTTTCAAAATGCTTCTTCCATCAACATGCCTTTTTTTGGGCAGAGGAAAACATTTCAGTAGTTCAAGTTCTGTCCCTGACTTTCTTAAGGACCTGGTGTCCGTGTTATTCTGTCTCATTGTGTTGGTGTACTTCTTTTTCATTAACTTGGTTTAAAAGAAATCAGGCTACTAATTCTGCCTATTCCAGAAAGACACTTCAAGAAGTGTAATATAATGGCAGTCTATCTTAGTAATACAATTCTAAAAGTGTATTACACAGTGTAAAACTGCACTGGCAGTAAATTATCTGCCCAGCCCAGCCCAGTATAGCTCACTAAAAACTTCAGGAGTGGGAGCCCAAAAGAGCTGCAAACTACCAGTATTATACCCTGAGAATGAGATATATTAATATTATGTTCATTTCTTTGCTCTGAGGTAGTGTCAAGGCTTAAATCCCTTATGAAACTAATGTCAGTAATTTATGTCAATGAGGTTTTAAAGCCAAACTTATTACTAGTAAAATGTTATGCAGCTCCTTTTCCTTTGGTGTTTTTTTATACATAGGAACAGATATTATGGCCCATGATGTTCTTGAAGCATCCTATATTGACTGTTCATGAATAACTCAAAACCAGTTATGGATCAAATAATCCAGGGTTATTTTCTTGCCCTGGAGACTGACAACTCATTATTGTCCTAATCAGAGCATGTGTAACTCCAAAGTTGACTTAGATTCAGAGATAGCCTTTGTACAGAACCTCCCACACCTCTGACATCTGTTCTGATTTTCCATTTGGATTCTGAGCAGCTCAGCCGTCCGCTGTCTCTGCAGCTTCTCCAGAGGAAAGCTCCTCTCTGCACCTGTCCCCTGCTGCAGCCCAAAGTGGGCAGAGGCCAAGGTGGTGCCTGCTGCAGCAGAGCAGGGCATGGGCCCCAGCCCAGGCTGAGGTTTGCAGCACCCTGCACTAGCAGGAATTTGCCAGGAGGGAAATGGATCTCTGAAGGCATCATTGCTAACAGACCCAGCTGGTGATAAACCCCTGCACAAGTTGTGGTCCAGCTTCTCTTCTGATCCATATTATGATGTTGATAACCCCTACACTTTAAAGTACGCTATCATGATTATTTTGGCAGTGCTATCTACACAGCCTATTTGGAAAGCAGGGGTTAAAACAAGATAAGATAAAACCATCTTGGAGGGAAAATACACTTGCTTCAGAGAGTGTAATCAGAAACCTCTGAAACAGCAGCTAACTTAGAGCAGTATTTAAAAATACTGAAAATAAAATCTGGGTACTGCTGTCAGTTGGACCAGTGACCTAAGAGTTTGCAAAACATGACCCAGTTTTCCCTGTACTATGTACAGTTTTCCTTGCACTGTGATCTTTCCTGAATTGTTCACTCGCATGATGCATGATGTTCAATAGCCCAGCCCTTGAGCATATCTCTGTCCTGCTGGCTCCTGTACAGACACAGTGTAGGGAGAAAATAGGGGTTTGGAGTGACCACTAACATCAGCATTTAAAATATATAGAACATGGTTAATGTTCTAGAACTGTTTTAGTAAGGGAATCTGTGCAAGTTCTTTAAGAATTGAGTAATAAGTAAATTTGCAACAACAATTTTATATTAATTTTTTAGCTTTAGAGTTCCTAATCCCTTTTTTGCCTTGTGCCCTTTAAATTCCCTTTGCAGCAGCTCATCTCTCATTTTAAAATTCTCCCTTAGGAGCTAATGTTAAATATGTTCATAAAAGGTTCTACATAATGCCGTTAATGATTACTTTTATATCATGCTTTTTATTCACTTGTCAAATGCCTGAAATCTTAGCCTGGATAAGAATATAAACCATGCAAAGTGTTGGATGTGTCTTCTCACTTATTTTTTGCTATAAAAAACTGATGAGCTCTCAGAAATGAGTGCTGGTGCCATTGTGTATTCAAAATGCATATAACTTCTCTAGGTCCTAAGTTTTCTTCATGCAGATGCACTTTTTCTTTGTAAGTAAAAAGGTATGCTATTGCAGCTGAAGGAAAACAAAGCAAAAAAATATGAAGCAACTAGAGGACATATAGGCCTGAATCTCTATGATCTTTATGAAAATGAGAGAGAATATAAAGTAGATATGAGGGGTTCTAATCCGAATCTAATATCATTTACCTTGCTTTAAAGGATTCATCAAAGCCTACAGCAACAGTGGGCTGTTTCTACTTTGTTTGTTTAGAAACTTGTTAGAGAGCAAAACAGGATGACTTGTGAGGTTTTGAGGGTTAGGAAAGAGAAATTCTAAATTTTGCTCTAAGACCTTGAGTGTAAGGTAATTCAAATTAATTTATGTAGTAAAAAACAATTTCTGTTTTTAATTAATGCCACTGCTCAGACTCTTGTCAGAAATATTTTGGAGCAGGCAAAAACATTCTTTACAGATGTACTTAATATTCTTTTTTTTTCAAGTTATTTCCTTATATCAAGTGTGTTAATCTCTTTTTCCATGTCTTCTCTTTTTAAACAATATATGGCAGAATAGTCTAGAAAATGAGTATTACTACTAGCCTACAGTAGCCTCTAGTGGCCTGAGGCAACTGGTTGTATGCAAAATACAAATGCTGCCAGCACCCATGGCTTTCCTTTTTTATCTGCACATGGGTTAAATGTACATCTCAAGTTTTTGTGATAGTGCTTGGTGTGGAGCCAGCGTAATGCAAGAGAAAAGAAAGCTTCAGTGCATTTTCTGCAGAGCAGAAAAACAAGTTTGAATTTGAGTTCCTGTTGATCATGCTGTATCAGCTACAAGGCCAGCTGTGAAGATGCAGTCAGCACATGGGAATGGATGTGAATTCTGTGTGAGTCCATGCTTGCTCAGGGCTTTCAGGTCAACCTGCTTAAAATGAGATGGAGGCTGAAAGAGCCCTGAAACATGTTGCTGATGGAAAGAAAGAAACACAGACTCCCTTTTATTCCTTACCCTAAAAGTATTTTTAAAATGAACACTTAAAAAGTGCTGTCACATGTGCTAGACTACTGCTCATAACAGCAAAATTAACATTTTCTAAAATAATGAAAATCAGACTGTGAAGAAATCAATGAGCTGGTCTTAATACCAGTTTAGAACTCAGTATTGGAGTTTTATATATATATTTATGAGATTATTTCAAGAGTACTTAAACCTTTGTCTGACATCTTTCTTGTGTAAATGTTACAGGATCATAGAGATTCATGTATATACAATACACTGTCACACTCTATAATCAAAGGATAAAAGCCTTTTTCCCTCTCTCAGCTTATAAAAAACACAAGACAAAAAAAAAAAAAAAGATAAAGTAAAAGGAACTTCCATGATTGTAACCTCAAGATTCCTGATGATCTAGAACAATACCAAGAAGTCAGAAAATGCTGGTGGTACAGTGTTCTTGGTGACCTTCTTTTGATAGAGAGGCATAGATTAAAGACCAGGGAATAATCCTCCCTGATAAAATGATTACTTTGTTCAAAGGTGATTTGGTCTTGGATTTCTGGAAATTCCATTTTCCTTTATAGAGCTTGTGGAATTGAAAAGAAAAGCTTCTCCTCCTTATCCTTAATTCCTATGATTTACGAGTTTCACTCTCTCTGTCTTATTGCATTTCCACCCAGTCTCTTCAAACAAATCAAGTGTGAAACCTGGGACTACATAACTCACTCCAATAAGGTCTAAGATACATCATTCATTCTTTTTATTAACATGATAAAGTCAAACTTTATTTTTTTTTTTTAAGTCAAGTCTTTCTCTGTAGAATCACAAGTAAAAATGAAAATTTCTCTAGTCCTTTGCAGTACCCTCTGAACTCCAGAGAAGCTACTCTCCCTCTAGTGTGTGTACAGGATACAAAGAGTAATTTCTTACTTCCTCACCTGAGTCAGGAGCCTAAATTAAAGTGCAATGACACAATTTTACAGGCACAGCACCTCAAGTTCCTGTATTTAGCTGACAGACTCTGAAGCCCTGACAGCAGCCAGTCACTCAGTAAGTGTCCCCAGCTAAATGAAACTATTGGCATTATTTAACCCAGCTGTCATCATTCATCTTGCCAACAACATTAAATGACCTATATTTTGGACCTAACGTATAAATCAAACTTTGCATTTTATAAAAATTCATCTTCGTAGCAAAAAGTTGTTACCCATGGGGGAAAGAAAAAAGAGTCACCTCAATACCATGTCTGTACATGAATTGTTTCATAATTTCTATGTTTCACAGTTTTTGTAATGTTTTATATTAAAATTTTAAAAGAAAGACATATCTTAAGGAAAGGAGAAAAGAGAAATTATGCAAGGGTACACTTTCATTATTGCTTTCAACTGATACAAATTCACACAGATACCAAACGGGATATACCCCCTTTCATTGCACTTACAATATCTTTTATTCTGCCAGCATGCATCTTAGAGAGCTTTGTGCACTGGAAGATCAGGTATTGATCCTGGAGGAAATTATCCCTTTTCAATCTTGGATTAAATTTCTCCTTTCCTTTGGATCCCTGGGCAATCATAAAAACACAAATGTTTGCAAGAGAAAAGTAGGAGGTATATGCAACTGAAGGCGAGAAGGGACCATCATCCCTTTTGACAGAAGCATGGACTCAGGTCAGTTTTAGCTGAGAATGAAACTGTTCCCTTGGATAAAAGAAGCATAAATAGGATTAATCATCTGAAGAGAATCCATTAGTGTCCATGTTTACATGAGGAAACACACCAGTTTAGCTACTAGATAATAACTGTTCTGGAAGAGTTAACTGTGCAGCCTTCCTATTCCAAAGTTAAAATCACTGTTATCTTTGAAGAGTTACTCCAGAATATGATGAATTTTTAATATAGGATCTCCATGGAAAATTATTCCAAACAATTTTGTTTACTACTTTCCTCCAAAGACAAGAAATAAAAATATTGTTTGGCTAAAAGGGTATCAAAAACGTACTCAGCATTGATTTCCTTCTTGGATGGCTTGCAAAAATCAGGCTTCACATGGTGTAGGCAGAGTATACAGGTATTTTCTTGCTTAATACCTGATGACTCTCCTTTGCTCTTTTCTGTTCTGCTGCACTGTAGATGCTTGGTTTAATTATTTGAGAAGGGAATCAAGTGCAGTCTGATACTCAAGAATGGCAGGAACGGGTTTAGTGATTTAGTATTACATATAGAACCATTAATGCAGCTCCACACCTCAGCAGAGCTGTAGTTCCCAATCCGTAATCCTTCTTAAAACTGGAATAGACTCACCCAAACAATAGCACACCTCACTGCTCAGATTTTCAAGTTACTCCGTTGCTCGTTAGCATTATGTGAAGGAAAGGGCAGAGAAATCTGGACTGTATAAAACACACACTTCACCACTGGAGCTTTGCCCAGTCTTTCAATCAAAATCAGTTAATTTGAGTTAAAAATAGTTCAGCTTATTTTCCATTTTTGTATTCTTCTTGGACCTTCTAAGAACCAAAAATAAAACTGATGAAAATGCTAGGATGGATCTTGATGGCATACAGAAATCTGTAGAAACTACATTAACTTTCTTTGACTTGAGAAAATCTCCAATGTGTGGTCCCTGGATTTCCTTGGAGTTGGGAATAATTCAAATTTACCTGCTAGACAGAATATCTGGTTTAATTGAGAAGGAAATTGTACGTTCAGAAATGGTAGAAAAATACCATTTTAATACATTAATAATAATAATAATAATAATAATAATAATAATAATAATAATAATAATAATAATAATAATAATAATAATAATAAACAAATAATAAAATAGCATTTCCATGTCCTTTGGTTTTCTAGTTGTTTTGTTGGTTTTTTTTTCTTTCCAGGCTGCTGTTTTTAAAGAAGTAATTTAGCTTTCATTTAAAAACTTTCAAAGTAAGGTTCTAACTCCTATACTTGGAAGGCATGATTGGAAAGCTTGGAAAATTAGATTATTCACTGATAAAAACTAATAGATTTTTAAGGTAGTTCAAAAAGAAAAACTGAAGTAAAAAATAATAATTTTGAGGTCTGGCTCACATTTTTTCCTATTTTGAGTTGGGATTGGCAGACCTACAAAGATCCCACACAAAGAGGATGGGATTATATATATCCCAGGTGTCCTCAGCCCTGAATGTTTGATGACTTTATCTAAGTATATGTCTGATATTCACAAGTAGTGACAGGATGATCCTGCTGTAAAAGCACAACTATATCCCATAGCGCTGGGAAACTGGAGCACTGGATTTTACTCTGCATTACTTTAGTTAAAAATGAACCCAGGCATTTCCTCGGTGTATAGAAAATATGGTCTGCAGGTGAAGGCAAATATCTCCTGGAAAATGTGGTCCTTTATCTTTGCACGTCTCAGTTCCATATATATAAAAGAGATACAATTTTTCTTAGTTCTGGATTGGTACTGACTGCTGTGTGGATATTTTATACCAAATATGACAGTGAGCCTTTAACCAGGACTGTGAATTTATTTCACAAAAACTAAGAATGATGGAACTCTTCTGTGACTAATTAAAGTGTAGAATTGTTGTTAGAAGGGGTCATGATAGTGACCAAATTGTGTAGCTCAAGTTGACTTGTATAACTCATGCCACGGAACTTTAACTTTAGTTACTGTTTTTATAAGGCCCATAACTTCAGATTTTGTCATCTTTGTTTTGTAATTGTGGAAGTTGAGTATTCTGAGAAATGACAGCTAGTCAGCACTGGAACCAAGAAATCCATGTATAGTGTGTAAAAAGTTCATAAAAGATTAGTAGGTGTTTTAATAAATAATTATAAGTTGTTTATAGGAGGGTCAAATGTAACTCATAACCATCTTCATCACTTTCTAGTGATGTACATGCAACATCTGCAGCCATGTATAACCACCACAAAAGCTACAAGAGCTTACAATATGTGTTAAAGGATCTGTTAACCACATATTAACCCTCTATAAATGATTTCAAATGGATATTTAACATGAAGTGTGACCAACTTGTGCTTCAAGTTCTGATTTTAAGCTCTGGCCTGTGGCCTGTCTTCTGTTGATGGTGTATCTTTAAGACCAATGTCACCCTAGATACTGAGCTGTGACTCCTTGTGATGTTGTGTCTTATTGTCATTATTTATGTACTTTCTGTCTTCCCCACTTCCAGCTGTATGGGGAATAATGCTTCAACAAATAATGGACAACATTCACAGCAGGAGATTTCATGGTTTTGTTACAGGCCCTTGGTTATATCTGTAAAATATCAAAACAGTAGTTTACTGGCAGTTCCTTCTAAACAACTGAAACGCACTAAAATGAACAGTTCAACATCATATTGCCCACTTTTACTTTTGTTGCTGACAACTCAGTGTATATAAATACATGCTGGTCAGATATTTTGTGCTAAATGCCTGCTAGCTCCTCATTTCTGCATTTAGGATTTCTGCCTCCCTCATTGGCATGTTTGCGTGCCAGTAAGTGCACGGCACTCGTGGCAGTCCAGAGCTCAACACCAGCCAAGTGCTTCAGTGTGAAAAGTCCGTATGTGAACAGTGGGAGCGGAGAGAAATCCCTGGACCAGCACATTTTGTGCCAAATTCACCCTGGGAGGAGAAGCTTGTGAATGAATGATGAGCTCAAATACATGGTTAAGCAACTGTGCTGCAACTCCTTAAAAGACTTTTGAATCTCAAGAAGTTTGTCTCAGATTGAAACGAAGACGCAGGAATATTCAAGCTCTAAGGAATGCAGAGTTGGCTCAGGACTCTGCACTGGTGCTGTTGGTGTTTCACTGGTGGTCAGCTGTAATTCAGGATAAGTTATGGGTTGTTGGACCACTCAGTGATTAATCTCAGGCAGAGCAGTTTCAAACCAACTGATCCTGCAAGCAGGGCTTTGTGGGACCAGTGCTGTAATTAACAAAAACCTCTGTTATCTTAGGGAGGGCTGTGTTAGGAGTACAACTTCAGGGTTATCTGAGGCACTCATTCTTTGAGGGACCTGCATTTCCTCAGTGCTCTTGGTCTGCACTGACTTTGCTGAGCTGCAATGGTTTAGGTGTCACCCCTGGACTCTCTGGTCTCCTTTGTCCCTGGGGCCAGCACTGAAAATTAGATATTAGTGGTTTTCTCAGTGTGATACTTCTTTTATCCCACTGCTTATGCTTTTCCTGCACTATCTGAGGATAGACAGAGGATGCTATTTCAGTTATTTTTAATTCTCTCAATCATAATATATTTCAGTGGAAGCTGGAGCATTAAAAATTCAGTTATTTGAAAATCTCTAGTTTAGTAAGGGTTATCATGACTGAATCAACTCCTGTATGTTTACATATGTGAAATGAGTTGATATGTTGATAAAATGATTGCTATACAGATATCAACATCATAAAATTGTGATGATGACTGACAGCAGCTAATGTGTTTTTGATTGTCAGCTGTTAAAATAAAGCGGTTGAGTGGAAAAATTTTTATACCTTGCATTTTCTTTTTAGTTCAGATTTGCAGTATGCAAGAGTAGAGAAGATTACAAGAGTATTTGTTCTATACACAGGAGTTATTCACCAAAACATTCAGGTGTAGATAGATAGGTGATGTTAGACAGACTGTTTGACCCTAAATTTCTTTTACCAGCAGGAAAAGGAGGTCAATGTATTAAGGTCTGTTTTTCCCCCTGTTGCCTTTAGTAACACTGTGGTGAAACCTACCAGCTGTGTTATCATTGATATTTTTATTATACTACTGTCATGAGTTATTTCTATATTCTGCTTCTACTACACAAATGTCAAAGTCAGTTTTGACTGACTTGTGCATCAATACAGTTACAGCTTACAGTTTCACTGTTGTTGTAATATTACCCTCATGCCACTTAAGCTTAAAATTATTAATGGTACTGGTACAGTATATTTCCCCTGTTTCTTACATCTGGTGCAAATTTGAAACGATCATGTGAATTTTAGAACATTCTGTCAATTTAGAGCTAAAATTTCTTCCATGTAGGATTATGACTAACTAGACATGGTTGTAAACCAGAGAATTATTTTGTTGCTGTGCACACCTAACTCAGCCACTTGAAAAGAGTGAATGCCCACTATTACAAAAAATGTCCCTGTTTTTCTGACATGCTGAGCACCTTCCCCTTTCATCATCTTTTAGAAAATGAGCAGAGGCAAGATTCACTGAACACGAGTGGGACTTGAATGACAAGATGGTCTGTGCAGTCTCTCTGCACAGGTGTGAGTTTTGACCAAAGTGCTGAGAATTTCCTCAAATTGCTTTGCAGTTAGGACAGACGGCTGTTTGGAATCTGCTCAAGGAGAATGAAAATTGTATGCACAGGTATCAAAGTGAGATAATTTTACTTCTAAAATGATAGTCACAGCTTACATATTTGAGGTAACAGATGCAGTTCTGCCCTGCAGCAAAGCCTTATTCTGTGTATCACATGGATTTTATATTAAGAATATGTCCCGTTTAAAATTAGAAATGCTTTCTGCAAGAATTTCAGTAGTAAAGAATAAATATCATTATTAATAGGAATGTTTATCATACAATTTTAGGTCGATTAAGTTTCACTAATCAAATCCACATGACTTGAACCTGCATACCACACCCCTATAAGCAGAGAGCATTAACATATTTGAAGAACCAAAAATCATGCTGTGTGTTTGCACTGTGTTTGCTCAGGAATGTAATGGAAACTAGGTGAAAGAGCAAAGGAAGAGACTGTTTCAAAGGATGCTGGCTTTAAAATTCAAATGGAACCTCTGAGAAAGGAAAGGTGCTGTTCTGAATATCATGGCAAAACCAGTGTTCTACTTGTTTTAATTTCTCTTGAAATGGATCTCAGGAGGGAATGTATGCTTGGTGATAACACTTTCATAAAAACACAACAAATGCTAGGAAATGTCCAAAATTTTCAGAAAATAAGTAACTTTCAGTCTGAATAATCTTTGCTGAGATATGAGTGGTGTCCCTCAGGGTTCTATACTGGGTCCAGTGTTATTTAATACCTTCATTAATGACATAGAGGCATCAAGTGCACCCTCAGCAAATTTTCAGATGACACCAAGCTGAGTGGTGCTTTGGCCACACCTGAAACACAGAATATCATCCACAGGGACCTGGACAGGCTCAAGAATTGGGCCTTGGGAAACACAAGTGGTTTAACAAGACCAAGTGCAGGGTCAGGGCAGCTCCCAGTATCAATCCAGGGGATGTACAGATCCAGAGCAGCCCTGCTGAGGAGGATTTGGGGGTGATGGTGGAAGAGAGGCTGGACACAAGCCAGCAATGTGCACTCACAGCCCTGAAAGCCAAATGTGTCCTGGGCTGCATCCAAAGCCCCGTGGGCAGCAGGACAAGGGAGGGAACTCTGCTCCTCTGCTCCACTCTGGTGAGACACACCTGAAGCACTGCATCCAGCTCTGGGGTCCCAGCACAGGAAGGACATGGACCTCGTGCAGTGAGTCCAGAGGAGACCCCCAAGATGATTTGAAGGATGGAGCACCTCTACTATGATAAAAAAGTGAGAGAATTTGGATTGTTCAGTCTGGAGAAGAGAAGGCTTCAGGATGACCTAACTGTGGCCTTCCAGTACCCAAAGGGAGCCTACAAGAAACATTGAGAGAGACTATTTACCAGAGCATGTAGTGACAAGACAAGGGGGCATGGTTTTAAACTGAGAGTAGGTCTAGATTAGATTAGATTAGATTAGATAAAATAAGAAGAAGAAACTCGTCCATGTGAGGGTGGTGAGGCACTGGAATAGATTGTCCAGAGAAAGCTGTAGCTGCCTTATTCCTGGAAATGTCCAAGGCCAGGTTGGATGGGGCTCTGAGCAACCTCATCTAGTAGAAGGCTCTGTGCTCAGGGCAGGGACATTGGAACTGCATGATCTTTAAGGTCCCTTCAGTCCAAGCCATTTTATGACTTCATGACTGATTCTGTGACATCTGTTCATTTCAAAGGCAAACCCAGCACAGGATGAATTGGCATTGAAACAAAAATTATTGTGATCTGAGACACACAAGGCAGTGTGCTGTTTTCAAATAGCCAGTGGTTGCACTACTGATTTCACTACCAGTTGTAGGATTTCAGCACAGTGCCTGCCCTGGTAGTATGGACATGATTTTACATCTCTGAAGCAACATGAACAGGTGCTATTTTCCTTCACTAGTCCTTCTTGACTCAAAATCAAATTAAATCTCCTGTCTCACCTGGAGAATTTAATTCTCTCACCCCATTATATTTCATGACTAGAGCTTGAAAGTCAATAGAAAGACCTTAAGCAGACTACAGACAGATCCAAGTTTTCTGAATACAGAATTATTTCCAAACTGAAAAGAAAACCCAAACAACAAAATATGCTTCTTAAAGGGAGGAAACAAAATAGGAAAATGTATTAATTTCCATTAAGCTTTAGACCACTAACTCTTCTATAAAACACTTTGTGACTTTATGACAGATGCTTTTTGAACTCAGATAAACATATTGGTTGCTGCTGCTACTGCTAGAGAATATTTTAAATACTGGGAATTGATTTTAAATCTAAGAACAGAAAAAAGTCCACATATCGCCTCTATTGCACTTTTTTTAAAACTTAGCTTGTTGTTCTGCAAATATTTTAGTGCTATAGTTGAGCAGACCACAAAAGATTTCGGGTGAGGCAAACTAAAGCTAAGCAGAAGGCCACAGAAAGCACTTGTAGCAGGTGTGATTGCAGTCCTTGTGCAATCTGAACAGCTTTGGTTCTTTGGTAGCAACTCAAGGATGACAGAGGCCAACAGGGAACACGTCCTTTCTAAGATTTCCACCTGCTAAACAGGTCACTACAGACTAAGCAAAACCAGGGTAATTAGACAATACTACTGGGCAATACTTGCTCTCCTTTCTATGTCCTTTGCTAACATAAATTCAGTTTATTTTGTCAACTGATAACATGTTATCAAAATCTTTGCTGATCTGCAATTTTCCAATAAAATTATTTAAAAACCTAGGGATTGCTATCACCAGGAGAGCCTTGCTTCCTTGCTTTTGCATTCTTCCTTTTTACCCTGTTACATCCCACCTCATAGCAAAGGTCTGACTGAACACAGTAACTGAAAAGATGAATGCTGTGGGATTTATTCTCCAGCTTGTGGCCCTTCATTCTTCCTGAAAGAGGCAGGTTTTGGCCAGGAGCATTGCTGATTGCCAGGCCATTGCAGGTGGACAGCAGGCAGTAAAAATGACCAGCATTAGGATGTAGGAGCAGGAGAAAGACAGAACCAATCTAAGCTTGTTAACCTGAAGGCCTATTCAGTTTAGCATCTGATCCAAAACCTACCTGCATCACAGAACTCTCACTGTGGGATTTGAGACAGGTTCAGGACAATAAGTACAACTGAGGCCCAGCAGTTATTGGAAGAGGATTATTTCAGGTTCTAATTTAATTTTCCAGCTCTTTTCTGTTAAGTAGCTAAAAATGGAAGTTGCTCAACTGAACTGAATTTGCCCATTGAAAATTCCCTGCTTGGCTTTTCAATGGCAAGCAGAAATTTTCTGTAGGTGGCAGGAAAGCAAATAGATTTATTTGTTTACGATCTTCACTTCTCTTGCAAACAGTAGCTACAACAAATTTGTCAATCCAGGATATAATAAAACCTGGTAATTTTTTATCAAAAGCCTGTTCTTTTTTTTCCCTGCAGTTAAAGTCTGGCATGCAGTGCTCATTGCTTAACAAAGGAAAATATCCAGCTCCTCTTTTTGCTTTTGTGTGGTCTGTCACATCCTTATACGAAGAAAAGTGAATTGCAACTTGCTGCTCAGCCACAACATGGCCATAATGCACCCCTTGGGAGGGATTATATATATTCAAACCAGAGAGAGTCTCCTGCATTGCTTTTTCCCCTCCCATGTGACAACTCTACTTTCTAAATACAAGACACTGTTCGAAGCAGGCTGGCTGTGGAGGCTGCTTTGATGTCCTGCCATCACACTGAGCTGTGGAAAGCCTTCTTGTTGTCTTATGTAGGGAGCAGTTGAGGATATCAAAGGGAAGATGGGATGTTAAATTTTTATTGATGAATGTTTAATAGTCTGGGTTGTAAGCTGTCATGAGTAATGCAGTAAAAGGATTCATTCTGAATCTTGCTGTTTGCCATACAGTGCCTGAAAGTGATTAGTCTTTAAAGAGTACAAATCTTTATTTTTTTTTTTCTCCAGCAATTTATTTTCTGCAGCAGATTAAAAGAAATCTATCATGATACTTAGGAGAGAGTCAAGTGGGCACATTAGGTTAATTCACCAGCCTCTCAGCTTGAGACCTGATTTTGAATCAGGTTTACAGGAAAAAAAAGCAATGAATTTAGCACTGTTTTCTGAAAGCCCACTAATGTGACAAGTCTGGCCACATCTCACTGGGCTTATTAGGGCCATGCATCTCATGAGGTGCAACTTTATGCCTCCTAAAACATGAAATATGTTAATTGAGCATTGTGCAGATATACTAGGCACAGGCTCCGAGGATACAGCAGAAGAAAACTGAGAGATCTGTTCCCTTTAACATTCCTCCCACAAAAAAAACCCCAAACCAACAAATGATGCTATTTTTCTACCTCCTGGAACACCACAGTTTTAAGATAAATATAAAGGAAAATATTTTAAGACCTCTCTTGTTCTGCACTTCCCATTGAAAAAAATGTGCAAAATATAACAATTTAAACATGTGGTTTAAAAATAAATTAATTTTGTAGAATTCTGTGGAACATGGTGAGACTCATATTGTTAAAGGTTAGTACAGTAACTCAATGATTCTGGAGACACAGAGCAAACCAGGCATGTTCCTGAAGGAGCAGGGAGGTCTGAGGGAAAGGGGGAAGGAGAGGGGAGATGACTGCAGGAGGTTTCATGGCTGAAATGGGTGTCATTACCCCACCAGGCAATGATGAACACAGAGCGTGGGCCTGGCGAGTCTGAGTGATGACACAGCTTCAGGAAACAAAAGGTTTCCTTCTCTTACACTAAATCTGTTTCAGGAACAAGGTTTGGTTAAACATGAGCTCCAACCTGCTATGGTTTAAGACACATTAATTTACAAAGTTTTACTGAAATACAAAAGCAGCTGGGAGAAAGATGCCAGATACAACTGCCTTAGGTGCAGGCCCACGTTTTGTTGAACTCTATGAACATATGGAAAAGCCAACATCATCCTTTAAGTCCTGCCCTATTCTTTAGAGAGTGGTATTTTAGATGAGCAAAAAAGATGAATATCCTTTATTATTCCTAATCAGCTCCTGATCACAGCTAATTTAGTGACTTTTGACAGCATGAGAAGCATTTGCATACTGTGAATCCATATTTATCCACTAAGAAATGGATCAAGGTACTCTGTTCATGTCCTCTTAGATTTCTGAGCAACTACCTGATATATAATGATTTTTGTTTTCTACTATCTAAGCTGGTGATGAAAAGGTTCTTCAGACTGAGGTCATATTAATAGAGGTTAACCTCATAACTATTGTCACTGTCAATGGCTTTTTAAAAGATCCTTTTTTTCCCTCAGTCACCCTAAAAAAGAACATGAAAAAAATTTTCTAAAATATTTTTGTTTTACGAGATGCCTCAGAGTAGCTCTGACTTAAACAAAAAAATTCTAATGGCTATGCAAACCTGTGGACAGGAGCTGGTGAGGAAGGACAGTTCTGCATGTCTGTCATTTATGAGGGGTATGGGGGTAAACAGCACAGGGTTGTGTCTTTGCCTGTGTCTTACACACCCACAATCTCTGGCTCACACATCTGTGCAAAAGCATATGTCTGAAAATCTGCACTCTCTCTTTGTTGTCCATGTACTGATTAAAGGCAGATGGAGTTTCCCTCGCTTGGAATAAATAGTTCTGGTTTCTGCTTTTTTTTTTTTTTCAATTTTTAAGACAGATCTTGTTTGCATAAAGAAATCTTCAGCACAGCATGATTTAGCAGTCTACTTTTCAAAAAACAGTGAGCTTTACATAGGCACCTTGAAAGGCAGACTTGAAGGGTGATAAATACTTAGGTGGACCCAAAGATTAACTGAATCCTGTTCTCAGACTCAATTACAGAAGGCTGTAGTGGGAAGAGATGACAGGATTTTCCAAAAATATTGTTTGGGATTAGAAGACCCTTGGGGATTTTCCCTTGGATGACAGGCTGTTAAAGACTACTTAAAAAGTGTAAAATTTTCATTACTTTCTGAAATACATGCTTCACTACATTTCTGATTTTTTTTTCATTCTCTGCAGATTCATGACAGTGTCTCACAGTTCAGTGGTGAATCAAGGGGAAACAAAGAGCTAATTAAATTATCATGAATAATTGTCTGTAAATTATATATGTTGTTTCAGTTCTTTGGTGCAGGCATACAGTCTTATCTCAATATGTTTATCTAAAGTCAATCAATGTGAACAATGGGAATATTTATTCCTAATTTTTAAAAATAATGTTTTCATGACAATGGTTTTCAACTCCCTTTCTCAATAATGAGGGCAAGCACTGCCAAGTGGCTCTCTGATTTTTGAGAAGACAACTGGAAATTGGAAAAAGGCCTGCAGAACATTATCTCATTGGGATCTTTCTCAGGCAGTGCAAGCTTCAAACAGAATACTTCTTGATAGAATAATCAAGATTTTTCCAATGCATATCAGATCAAAACGCTAAAAATTTTTGTTTCAAAAATTATTTCAACAAATGCTCCAGAAAAAAAAAAAAAGTCTTATTTCACACAAAAATCTATCAATTCTTCCAAAAAGAATTGATTTTTCTAGCTTGGTTACCTTATTTTGCTATTCTCATCTCTGGGTTGGATTCTCTGGCTGAAATGTATCAGCTGTGAATGCTCAAGTCTGCTGCTGGCACAGAGGCAAGACTTTTCTTCCACAATGCCTCCTTTCTGTGATTCTTGTATTTGCTTTGATTTAGTGCTTGTCTTTTAATTTTCTGGTGTACAGGACTTTAAAAAATGCTCAAAACTTTTTAGCTGCATTCCACATTATTGGGAAATAACATCCACTGCATTTTCTGAAAAAGAACTAGGCTGTTGGGTTATCATTGCCATGCAGGCTTTGTCTAAAACAATGCTGATATGATATGTTAATCAGTGTATTCCAGTATATTCACACCACCTAATGTGGAGCAGTCAGTGAATATTTTCTTATATATTCAGTTGCCTTAGGCCTTTCAAACATTTTTAGAACATATTTGCTAATTCATGTCAATCCCATTCCTTTTCTTAGTCTTTAAGTAATGCTATTCATGGTCATGAAATGAAAGTGAGTAGGTACTGAAGTCATCTCAGAGTCTGGTCCCAGATGTTTTTATATGCTGCAGATTGGCTACAACTGTCTTCACAGTTTATATTGAATTTATTATTTATTATAAAATGAATAACACTTCACAAAATCTATTTTAAAAATACAAACATACCTTATTTCTCAAGAACTTTTCAGCCACACATTAGAAAGTAAATGGTTGCATCTAGGTCTCTTAGTTACTATTTGCTGCTTAGTCTTTTTCTTTGTGATAACTATTATAACTTGATAAACATTATTCAAGATCATATAAAGTGAGCCTTAGCTAATCCTGATAGACAAAAAGGGTGCCCTTGCAAGCACATCACAGAATGACCAGTTGCCTCTGTCACTCCTCTTGTTTTAATGATGGTGTTTTTCTCACTTGTGAGAACTCTGTGTGTTGACGGTGTCAACAATAAAGTCTTCATAAAAGAATTGCTGTGGCTTCAAAGTGCAACTCCTTGGCCCCTGCCTTGCGGGAAAATTGTTCTCTTCCTTTCTTCATTTTAACTCTGACCTTGAGTTTAAATTTTGGTTACAAGAGTCCACAGAAAAGCATTGCCCCTTAATGCCTGATTGGCAGTGCCTTATTAGTGAGTGAGTGTTCTCGATGCCTGCAGCTCTCCATGGGAGTTACTGAAAATACTCAGCCACTTAGGAGCTAAACAGGCAGAAGTCAGGCCCCAGATCTCCTTCCAGCTCTGTCATGAGATAACATTTCTCTCATTCCAGAGAGATCCCTTCCCATTTCACAGAGCTAGAGTTATGGCACAGCAGCAGAGAAGTGTTTTTCTGGGCACGAGTGGAAGAGAGTGTAATTTTGCTGTTCCCTGATTTTTGTATATTCATTTGCAGACACCAAGGCTCCTCTTCAGGGTGGTCATTTAAATCTCTGTTCATCCTTAAGGAGATATGTAAACTTAGTGAGCAAAACTCAAAGATTTCTGCTGAACTGGACTAAGTGGTTTATATCACAGCCCTTGTTGTCCAAACTAACTCTCACACCTAGGGGCACGGCTCCTGTACAGAAATTAGTCACAAAAGTAAATATTTTTTAGGATTAGCAGCTACATAAATAGTCCTCTCAATGGGGTGGTTCACCCACTGGAAAAAAAGAAAAAGTATTAAAAACATGTCACAGAATATAATAATTGGAGGGAAAAGATTTCTATTCATTTGGCTGGCTTGCTAATGAAAGGCTATAGTTAAAGACAGCAGTAAGCCATGAGCATCATTGAGAACATTTTTTTCCTATGTGTGTTGCACACATCAACAGGACAACTTAGATATAATAGACATAATAGGTGACAGTGTGATCTGGACCTCCTATCTACCCACAATCATTTAATACATATATAAAAGTAAAACTTAAGGAAAAGAAATGCCTGTGTTTTGAAGTTAAGGAATTCTGCTGACACTACACATTTTGAAAGCACAACGTGCTCAATGAAAGTACTTGAACCTTGAAATAGAAATACAGACCTCTTAATTAATCTCTCTGTTATTCTATAAAGTGCAAAGAAAACTAATACAGAGAATTTTCCTGTTAATTACAAATGGAATTTGTGTGTGAGTGTGTGACGGGGAGGAGACTGTTGGACCAGGGCAACACAGTATTACATTTCCTACATAATTATGTAGGAGGGGTAAGTTTATTAGGCTGCAGTAAGCCATTATTTATGCAGATGGAATCTTTATTAGCAAACTACCTTTTAACATTGCTCTTGTTCAAGTTGCAGCTCAATATTTCATCTAAATCTGCTCTTTCATGAATGCATACACAGGCTTCAGTTATCTTCCTTAAGGAGAAATTGACCATACAAAAAAGTGGTGTGCACTTTCTTTAATCTTTTCTGCTATGGATTTAGTTGTTCTGGATCATTTTTCAATTTCTCCAAACACTAAAATTGCTTCCTTTTAAGGTGCTACTGTTAAGGCTGGGAAACACATTTAAGGGCATCTCCTTTGTTTTGTTGGTCAACCTATGAAGGCGGTGTGCACTTTCTCTATTTTCATGTTGCCTACTCAGCCTTGAAGCATAAAAAGAGGATTTTCTTACTGGCCTCAAACAACCTCTCATCTCCAAGGTAAAAATGAAGGTCAGTGAAAGAGGTCTGCTGGCTATCTCAAGTTTCTGGGTCATCATTTTATGCTAGTGGTCAGGGTTCTCCACCAGTGGTACGCACCATTGGGATGCACATTGCAAATTCACACTTCAAACTATTAGGACGACTACTGATTATTAGGGTGACTAAAATTAATCACATGGCTGGACAAACCTTTAAACTGTTCAGAGGCTCTACTTTAAGCTCCCTGAGCAAGGCCCTTCTGGTATTTGCCTTACCTCACTGATCTGCCCAATACATGCTCAGTGCCATCTAAAAGTCCCTGCCCACTTCTAGCCTTCACTTTCTGCACTGTTTTAGCCTCCTGAAAAGGGCACTCAAGCAGATGTTTTTCAGGAACATATGGGTGCCCTGTGCTACTGTCACAATCTATTCTCTCCCTGAATGATAACTTCCATGACCCTGCTGCAGTCAACCCAGACCTTGGCAGTGTCTGAAAAGATGTGATTAACTGAAAGGATGTGACAATATAGTAATCAATTACCATGACAAAGGCTTCATCAAGTGAAAATATTTTGCCCCGTGCCAAGTCTGGATAATGGATGATCCTGCAGTTTGGACCCAAATACAGAGGTCTCTTACCCTACCCGCATTCCTGTAACAAAGATTTGGTTCAATGCATAATCCCACTTCTAATCTTTCTCTTTTTGTGAGAAGAATAACCCAGAAAATTCGCTGACATCCTGCATTACTCCTTATTTTTCACTAAGGTTTATCCAAGAAGATGGAGGGATCTTTCCACTAGGGAAATATCACTCAGAGAAGGTACACCAAAAGAGTATCAAGACTTCCAGCTTAGAGCAGCCAGCTGTCACTCAGGCTCAAGAAAGGCTGGCATTTTCTGAGATGACCTATTTCCACCATGGAGTCATGGTCATTAAGTGGAGCAGAGAGTCACTGAAGAAGGGGCCCATTGGCCAAGGACAAAGCACTAAACAGCAACTCTTACTGGAGTGAGCTTCGTGATCAGCCTCAGCATGACAGATGTACAACAGAGACCATGCATGGGCCAGGCCATCAAAAACTTGCTTTGGGCTGGTGGCCATTCTTTGGCTGGAGCAGGCCCACAGCCACATCTGTAAGCCAGATTTTTCTTCCCTGCAAGTATTAGGAGGAAAATACAGGATCCCTTCCTTCTTGTTTTGGGATCATGTAAAAACTCTATAGCAACTTCCCTGACAAGTATCTACAGGGGTTGCTCATTCCTGAGGCAGGAATGTGTCCAAATCTAAGTAGGAGTGACTGGTCACAGCCTTATTTTCAATTTTACTCTGTTTACAACTCTGATACAAAACTTCTTTTCATCTAAGACTCTAAACCAAGTTAACCTGTGAATGAAAGTGCTGCTTGAGAAAAGCCTTTCAAAATATCTTAGGAGTAATGCACAATTACTGCATTTACATGATGTTGAAGAGAAGTACCTACACCACCTCCCACCTCCAAACTGTCTCCTATCCCTTGGACAAGGAGCTGACAGTGGATCTAGGTGCTGCTGTGAGGATCAGGTGTGTGGAAAGGATACATGCTCTGCCTGTGCCATAGAGCCATTGAGAAGACACGGTGTGCTTTGGAGAGCCAGGACTTGTTGTGAGGCCAGGTGTGAGGGTTATGCACAATGCCCTGTGGGACACAAACTGGTAGATTCAGGCAGCCTTCACCAGGGACACCTTGGGATAATGGTTCATCCAAGCCCTGGAGCATTTTTCAAAAGCCCTGGGTTACACTTCCTGAATTTCCATTCAGGAGACCCAGAGGAACCCTGAAGAGCAATGCACAGACCAGGTGTGGTTAGGGCATTTGTCTTTGAGGATACCCTCACACGCACTCTAAGGGGTGGCGGGGGCACAGCCAGAGCCCGGGCTCCCAGCTCACTTAAAGTGTCAGAGCTCCCAAGTGACCAGCTAAAGGTCACAGAGCTGTAAGGGCTGTGTAACTGTTTCAAGAATACACATCCTGGGCAAGCCAGCCCCTTTTTACCATCCAGAAATTTGTGCCTGTCCCTCTTCCCCATCCTCTCAGCAGTGCTTCATTCCAAATGACATTGCACAGTTTTGCATTGCATCAGATTTCTTGTCTTATCAGAATGTCTCACAGTCACAAATTCTGTGATCTGTGTCTATTCCTCAGGATAACAATATAAAACAATCAAGGAGGGAAAAGATGGGTAAATGTAATGTGCCTTGTGAATGAAGTATAGGCAGAATGGGATGTGTGAATATTGCTTTTCTTCTGCCCCACAGGGGAGAAACTGGATTAATTCATCATTTTGGTTAAGCAGAGGAAGAGGGCACCATTAAATAAAGCTTAGAGGAAAGAGAATTAAAATGATAGGACACAATCATTTTAATCACTTGGTCTCAGCTTTATAAAAAGAGGTGAAATTTCTTTTCATTGGTCTTCAGAGTGCCTGGATTTCATGCATGATTCTTCAACTTGTCTGTTGTACATAATTAAAAAATGTGATTTTTTTTAATATGCCCTATATAACTCAGTGAATGCTGTATTAAGAAAGATTTGCAGTGTTTGAGTATTTTTCTTCTATGATTTTTTCACTGTTATCCTTGAAGAAAGTAACAATTATTGAAATAAGCACATAGATGCCAGAGTAAGACAACCTCCTGTGCAACAATACTGGTGGTTCCTGACCTGACAAACAGATCTGCTAGAATCAAGAAACATATTATTAAATAGAAGGGAGTGAGAAGTGAAATGGGAAAAAAAAAAAAAAAAAAAAAAAAAAAAAGGTGGGTTGTTTGTAACAAATGAACAGTAATGGAAGGAGCAGAGGCAGATTTCTTTAAACAGGCAATCCCTGTGCCCTGTCAGAAGAGGCGCAGTAGAACTCAGCCATTTCTAGTCCTCTGCCCTTCTCTCTTCTCTTGAAACAAAGTGACAGCTATTGCTTTGTGACATTGCTTTACCAGGCACTAAACTGGGACATGGAAATAAAAGGATTAGTTATGCAGATGACATAGTTACACAGAAGCTGGCACAGTGGATGCTCCTTATGTGGGATATAATGTCAGAATGAATATGTGAGCATCAGACTCTGAGTCTGGGTTACTGCTGGCCTTTGTCTTTTGTTATTTGCCATCGTGAATCTTCCTTTGGCTCTACACTGTCCTAAGGAAGTGTCTGAAAAGGAATTCTCAGTAAGAGGGCTGGACTGTACACAGAAATCACAAGTGAAAAGAGACAGACTGTCTTGGTGTCTCTCCAGAAGAGGGGTGGGGAGCAGCAGGCTCTCAAAATCGTTATCAGCCTCGCTTGCCTTCTTACAAGTGAAAAATGAGCCACTAGCTGCTATGTACATAAAGCATACCTGTATGAAGGCATTAAGTGCTACTAGCAAGTAGATAAGTTTATGTGAAATCTAGACATTATTATGTTGTAAACAAAACAAATGAGCAAACAAACAAAAAACCCAAAAAAACCAAAAAGCCCCTCTGGGACTTGAAAGCACACTGAGAAGAGGGCCTGGTTAATCATGAGAGACCAAAAAATCTGTTTAGGGCTTAGTGATGTACCCAGCAATCTTTAGGTGACTCCTTTTGCTATCTTGGCAAGAGTTAACATCTAAGTGCATAGCCAGAGACAAACTAAGCAGGGACAACCACTGGCAGGAGGGTTGAGATTCCTTCCCTCTGAATTAAGGTGGGTCAGTGAGGTTAAGGAAGCCTCGGGTCTGGGTGGGCCCCCGAGCAGACTTTGATCAAGCCCTGCAAAGTTACTCAAGGTCTTTCTCATCCTTTCACCCCAAAGTACAGAGAGCCAATATTGAAAATTTGGGTGAGAAGGTCAGTCGGATCTAACATTTGACAGAAAGGTCGCCAGGATTTCATCTCACGGTAGGGGGATTCACTGTGGGTTTTTCTCTTTCCCGTAATGTGTGTCAAATAAGTAAATGTTTCAATTATTGTAAGGTAAATAAAGACGTACCTTTCCTTTAACCTTAATCTGATTCATATCACTGCAAACTCAGAGAGACCAAAGCACTAAGGTCTTGATCCCAAAATCCATCATTGTTAATAGGAGTCTTCTCATTCATGTAGAATGATTTGTAATCAGGCCCTAAGCTGTTGTGTCTCTGTATACAAACACATTTCTGTATCTGTGTGAATATGTGCTAATGTGTGGATGTGTATAATGCTTTGTGTATGTGTGCATATATGTGTGTATTTACATACACATTCTCACTAACACAAATATATGTTTAAGATTTACAGTTCTGGAAAACCTAGTGAATAATGTAAATGATTAAAGCAGATGCCTCGCAGAAAATATTGTTCAGACCCCCTCATTTAAATTCAGCCTCTTATTCACACTTGGTAATACATTCTGCCATATGAATTATGGATTCCTGTTTTTATCTCTCACACTACACATGAATGTTTGATAAAGATTGTTTCCAATATTATATTTTATCAAAATGCTCATCTAAAATTCAGTCAGAAATTCTTTCCAGTAATTATGCATTGACTTAGCACTATGAAAATAAAAAGAAGCTGGGGGGGGGAAAAAAAAGGCAAGCTAAATTATATTATCATTGTTTTTCCTGAATATTTGTCCTAAATAAGACTAAGAGACTGACAGGATTTGCAGCCAAAATTCCTTGTTTATACTCCCTCCAAATGGAGCCAAGGCAGCTACAGTATGTTTTTCACACTGCTCTACAAATGCCTCAGTCTCCGTGCTTTGTCTTGTGAGGAAAAAGGCTGCTTTTATGCTAAATTATTCGTAATGACTTTGTGAAGTGGATTAATATCCAGAAGGGGTCTGGATTCTCACTGGAGAAATATCAAAATTACCTCCTTGGGGAATCAGGATAGTCTTATTATAAGGTTCCTAGGAAAGCACAAAAAAAAGTGTTACTGTTCACAGTAATTCAGTAATTTTTGCATTTATTTTCTTTAGTGTGTGTAAAATTTCAGCTCCTGAAGAAAGTCCAAATTACAGAAAAGCAAAACATACTTTTCCATTTTGTCTGATAATCTGTGTCATGACTTAAAGTGCTGCCCAATCTTCCCCTTTGGTTGTGCAGGGTTCTCTTCAATTTTGTCAGGCAATGCGTGGGTCAGTTGTCCAGAAGGGAATTTATTTAGCTATATCTTTATTCCAAGGAGGGCAGCACAGCAGAGATGTGTCTGAAGCTTGAAAGAGTGGCTGCCAAGGACCTGGCACCTATAGGGTGTGTGTTTGGGAATGGAGGGTTACTTGAGTTCCAGTCTAGTTTCATGCACTGACCTCCTACCATGAGCTGGAATGCACAGGGATGCTCCTGGAGTGCATCTCCTATTTAGTTTCATTTAAATAGAATCCAGTGATCTCCAAGAGCAAACAAAAGCGCAGTAAATGGGAAAAAGTGTGGAGGATTTTTTCTAGAAGGATAAGTCTTGTCTCATCCAAAATACTAGCATGAATACAGACATTGAATTCAGCAGGTTTTGGATCAGTTCTCAGAGAAGGCTATCAGGTTTACTTTTCTTTTTGAGAGAATTGAGACCCTCATTTCTCAATTGAGAGGAGACTGAGGTACTCATCAGGTGTAGTTACTAGTGTAATAACAGTATATAATAATCAAGTATACAGTGACTGGTCTTGATTGCAAGTTACTCTTAGCTGGGAGAAAAGTTCTGGAAAATTGTCTATACTGGCAGCACAGGCATTTTGATTCTCTCTCTCTGTGTGCACTGCAACAAGCCCAAAAACACTCTGTATCTTCTGAAGAACTAGAGGAACCTGTTGGGTTAAGGAAGGCTGTCTTTCCTCTCTAACAAATTACCAGTAATAATGGATTCATTTTTGCCCTTCTATCTGCTTTTCCTTCCTGCACATTTATCTGGGGAATAGCTTTCCCTCCTCAGCATATGGCCTTTATGAGGAGATAAAAGACAGTCTTCTTTACAGAAAGACCCAGTTCCTTTTCCAAGTGCAATTCCCATTCCTTCGTATCTGTTGGCATGTGTATTCTCTAAGTGTTACTTCTTTCATGATTGTGCTGAAAGCCCAAAATGCAACGATAAGAAAAAGATTGATCCTTAATGGACCAGTGCAATGTTGACAAATTTCAAACACATTTTATATATCACATAAAGCATGCTAATATTAATCTGTCTTGGATACATATGTTCTCCATATTACCATGATGACTTTGCCATCTCAAAATCTCTCTTCACAATCAGTTCTCACATCACGCTACTGCTGTAAGTGCTTTTGCCCTACACAGTTGGTGGGAAAATGCCACACAAGGACTGGCTTGCCCAAACTCCCATATGTAGACCACCCTCAAAACCGTGCTGTATATGGTGGAATGAAGAAATTAGAAGAAGAAATTGAAAATGTTTACAGCCTAACATTACACATGACATTTTCTGAAGAAGACAAAGTAAGAGAAGTGCACAAGTGTTCTATCTCTTGACCAGTACTTTGCAGCATGGTATATGTGTACCTGTCAAAAAAACAGATAAATATTTGTATCAAGTCAATGGGGATTTTTGTTTCTGTTTCTTGTTTTTCTTTTGAATTACTCTGTAGAGTCAGTAAAGCCATACACATCTGCTACAGTTTTACACTGTGATGAAGTGTGAATTATTCTAAATGAAACAGGAATATGTTTTGTGCCTGATAAGGACTGCTTCCTTAAGAAGAGGGACAATTTCTAGCAGTAGATTTCTCAACTTGGGTATCTCGATCCTATTCACCAATCCTATTCCACCACTTCTTTCCAAGGCACAAATCTCAGTGGAATCCAGCTGCTTAGTCAGACTTTCCCTCTTGTTTCCCTTGACTTTACACCTGAGAAACTCCCTGCTGCAAGGTTCCTTTGGGATAATCAAGGTTGCAAAGATAGCCCAATCACTCTTCCATCAGCAGCTGCTGCTTTGGGAAGTTTCTGAATGTCTAAGGCAGAAACATGTGGCTAAGTGGTGCAAGAGCCCTCCTGCCTCTCTGGATGCCACTGCTCTGTGCTGAGCTCTTTTCCCATATCATTTCATTCAAAGCTCCGTTATGGAAGCCATTAGCACCTTTCTGTATAACAATATGATGACAGGATTTCTGCCTGTGGTTTCCAAAGGCACGTCCTTCAGGGAGTGCCACAACTGTCATAATGTTAGCAGATCTGTGTGAGAGCGTACACGTGTCTATCTGTCTATTTAATAAATGCTACATATCAGTTACTCCAGCTAGGGGAATTATCCTGCCCCACATGGACATCACTATGACATATTTCAAGGCAAAATACTGCATTTTTGAGGTGTCAAGTCCTTTAAAATAGACACTCTTTGTACTAGTTTTGTATATATATAGGTGCAAGCCCAGATGCCTTCAGCATCTCTTAGGAAATAACTGAAGTATGAAAATACTTACAGAAGCTGGTACTTTCACCTTGCAACCCGGAGAAATCATCACCTCTGCTTCTTCTAGGGCCAGACCTGCCCTAGAGTTCTTATGGAAAAGCTTCACATTAATTAACTCCTACGTTTGCTGAAGGCATTATTGGCATTAATCACATGCACGCCAACAAATGCACATCATGCCTGGGATGACAACTTCTTACATGTTGATAAATACTTCAGTGACAACATACGGTATGTGGGTTTATGTATGAGTGGGTGATTTGAATGTACTCGGAAGCAGAGTTCACCGACAGGATAAAAAGACCATTCTGTCTCTTGCACCTACTCTTTGTTGCATCACTGTGTGTTTTCCTCTTTTATTTTGGAAATGAGTACAATGATTTTGGTTTCAGGCCAGATCCATAGTGGAACTCTTCCACACCATTCCAAATAGCAGTAAAATAGAATTATGGAATATTACACCGAAAAGAATCTTGCCCTACACATCAGTAATTTATCTGCTATATTTTTTGCATCAATAACCATAAGAAATCGTTACTGGTTCCTCCTCTACTGCATATTTGTTCTGTGGTTAAAGATGAGTTACTGCACAGTTTGGGTTAATGGAGGCATTCTCCCCTGAGACAGAAGTACACACTGGCTTTAAGATGAGGATGGGTACTTTATTATGGTCTATGACTGATTTCAATGCTGCTTTATCATCTGCCAGCATGCACACACAAACTAATAAGCTATTCACTGCTTTTTGCCCCTGAGGGCACCTTTCAATAAGGCAAGTCATTGATTTTTACCATCAGACACACAGGCCATAAGCCATTCCCTGTATCATTCCCTCCCCAGTGGTGCATTCTGCAGGGGAAACTGGTCGTTTTAGTCACACACATTCACACATGCACAGACAGTAGCCAGCCATAATCTAGCTCAGATGCCCAGATATTCACCTTGCCTCCATTAGAAGAGCTATTTATATTAACCTCTTCTGCAATTCTGTCAGCATAATTTGTTTTAAAAATACTTCTATGTAATGCTGAGGCCTCATACAATAGGCAGAATATACCTTTTTTTAATCCTTGGCAGCATGTTTCTGGTATATAAATCAGTAACTGATCATCATTGCCACTCTTTTAAGCCCAAAGACTCAATTGCAGTAATTGATATAATCATGACCAGTGCCTTTTGGGCTACTTATGGCCATTTCTCTCAAGTCTGAGAGGGTCTCTCCTGTGGAATTCTGTAGAGCTGCATTAAAACTTTTCTGTTTTATAGACCGAAGGTTCTTAAACTTTATGATTTTGCTCACCCTATCTAAAATATGAGGTACAACATGGATCATTTTGGTTTTAATCACTGCCACTGTCTTCCACTCTTGCTCTGATAATGCCTTTTAGATCCGTCAGTTGAGCTTCCTACAGCTGCCCAGACCAAAGGAGCATGGGTGCTCAGCTGGTCTCCTCAGAGTAATTTAGATTTCAGTAGGAGCATTCTGATGTCCTGAAGCTGTCTGGCCATCTCACAGGTATTTCCCATTCATTTACCCCTGCTCTTTAGCAAGCTGTCCTTAGGGAAATACCTGACACTCCAGCCAGTGTCTCCTCCCCAGCTGGAAAGATGTGAGGAAAGGCCAGTGCAGCACCTCATTTCCCCTCTCACCCCTTCTGCAGCCAGAGCAGCCAAGGCAAGGAAGTGCTGGTTCAGTACCTGGTACCACATGATGCTCTGAAAGCATCCTGGCCTAGCAAGGAATGTGACCTGTAATGGCCTTAAGCTATCTTAACTCCATCTGAAATCCTAGTGACCATTCCCTCTTAGGCACAGAACACTGTGCTATCCCAGAGGCTCCACTCCCAGTGAAGTAAAGCAGTTTTTATTAGCTTTAGTAGTACATGGAAAAAAGGCCTTAAAGCTATGTCATTTGGATTATACATTTTTATCTTCTCTATATATGATATTTTACAGAATCTGTAGCACATGTAAACTTTAAATAATCAGAAATATCACAGTTTAAAATATTTTAGGCAGTTTTCACAGCAATAAATAAGAAAAGAATAAAGTTTTCTATGAGAAAAGTTGACTTATATTTCTGGTGGAAACGTAGAAACTAAATGTTGCAATGAGGTAATTCAAAACATCTCATTAAGATCTTTCTGGAATTGTCTTAAAATATTTCTTAACACCATTTCATATTATACCTTTGTGCTAAAAAGCCCACTACAGAAAATAATTCTGAATGTCAAAATTACTGTAGGAAATAAGCTAGCACTTATTTTTCAGCTATCTCTAAGCATTAATTAAGTAGCTTGATGAGTTACAATTTCATAGTATGCACAGTCTTGTTTAAAATTCAAAATGTAACCTGTATTAAAATCTACAGTATTCAACTGAGATCTATACTGCCAGCTCTCCCTCGATAACACCGAATGCATTAAAACAAAGCAGCTACATCCAGTCTTTGGATATACTGTGAACACTCATGCCTATTCTTCCACAGGGGGAGGGATTTATGTGTTAAAATAAAGGACTCAAAATGGAAAGATCATTACATAATGAAAATTGGGGTTTTTTTCCAACCAAGGGAAAGGGACTTTAAAATGTATCAGGTTCATAATCTATTTGGAAATCTAGGCAGAAAATGCCTGTGCAGTTAATTGGAACATGCAGTTGACCTCAAGCATCTAAGCTGCGTGTTCTGATGCAGTGAGGCTATAAAAAAAGTACCTCTGCTCACTCTGCCCAAGTAAGTTTGCAACATATTTTTCATACAGACCTGTCTGTGAATGCCTCTTATAGCATTGTATTATCATACCAAATGGTTATCCTTGGCCTCAAGAATTTAATAATTTTACGGTTTAAGTAATGAAAAATTCAAGTTCTGCTTATCCAAGGTTAGAGAAGGAATACCTGTCTGGATGACAACTAGAAAATGGACATATTTATGATAGTGGTGTTGAGACTAGAGAAAGGAAAAATAAGCAAAAATATCCCAGTTCATCAAACATCAGCAGAAATCTGCTTCTCCAAATTTAATATCAAAGGATCACTATTTCTTCTGACAGTGTCTCTGAGCAAAGCAGATAAGCCTCTGATTGCTAATTAAACCATTGCAAAAAGCCCTTAAATGAAGCACCCCCATGCCTGACTAACAACTCAAATCTCAAAGGCTTTCATAATTGAAAGTGGAAGAGATTAAATTAAGAAAATATTAGAGAGTTAATGAATGACAAAAAATGTTATTTGTTCTGTTTACAATGAAACAAAAATGAAGGGGTTGTCTCCCCTAGCTGTGGGAGGGCATACATTTAAATACCTGTCAGAATATACATTGGAAAGGAACAACTGCAAAGCCTCGCACCCATTGTCCAGCCAAACAAGTGTCCTGGATCCTGAGAGGACCAACCATGCCTTATTTTCTTCTTATTTTGTCTGAATTTATAGAAGAGATGTTTAAATCTCTACCAAGCTGTCCTTGAAGATCTGCCTGCAGGGATCTAGGAAAGGAAGAACTTGAAATTCATACATTTGGTCCTTCAGTTAGGACACATGCTCCAGCTCCCCATCCTGCCTCTCCCATGTGCAGCAGGGTGAAAATTCCTCCTGTGGCTCTGACTGAGGTGTTCCATCCTTCCATGCAGGTGTGCCACTTGCAGCTCCTGCCTGAGAGCTGCTCCAGAGAGCTCAGTGATGGAGAAAAGTCCAGATTCACACACCTCTTCTGAGGAAAATCTTTAATACGCTGCTGCAACATGAGTGCTGTTCATTAGTAATATTTCTAGCTGAGGTGATAAATGAGTGGCCAATAAAACAGATTTTATTCCACAAGTCCTGCTGTTAGAAAAGTACAGTGCAAAGACTGGCAGATGTCAGTCTCCTTTCTTCAACAGTCAAGAGGAAACATAGTGATTCAAATACAATTCACCCAAATACATAACAGTCTAACCATGATCTCATTTTTCATCTTTGTCTTTCTTAAGTGGCAATTTTGCCTCCTATAAGTAAGCATCATCAGTTGAATCTTGCTAATGGAAACCATTTGTGTGGATTTAGGAAGGCCTTTGCTGCTATGACAGCACGCTTCACAATGAACATTTGTCAGCACACTGCTGTTATTTCCTAAATATTTCCACCCCTTGGGTGGCTGTATGTGTGTTTTTGGAGTTGTGGGGAATGTGGGAGCTTTGATGAGATGCCATGGGTGAAAGATTTGACTGAGCTGTCAAGCGTGTGTCTAAGCAGAGAACTGGTGAGTGTTCCAGTCTTGTTTCTCATTTCTCATAGTCCAGATGAAGAAAGGGTTTAAGATCGTGGATCCTGTCCCTGCTGATAACATACTACTCCCTCCCATGCTGGAGCAAACCAAGTAACAGAGAGAAATGAGCCTCCCACTCAGATCTAATCCTCTTGGGGTGCATTTTGTACACAATTCCTTGCCCAGGGTGCTTTTGGAGAAAATGGTAGCCCCCACTAGATAAGCTTCTTTGACTGCAATTGCAATCAGTTTCCAAGATCTACAGAAAATGCATTTAGATTGAGCTGGAGAAAGATTGGGTTTTATTCCTTTTCTTTCTTCCTTTCCCCATCAAACAGCAACTGAGTACTCAGTGCAGTGGGTTTAACTTCAGTGAGGATAAAACTGCTGGAGAAAATGGTCTCACCTGAACCGTTTACCATCAGCGAGCTTTCGGATCTCAGAGAAAACCTTTCCCTGCAGGTTGCAAAAGATGAAGGCAAACTCTTTAAGGATTGCTCACTTATGAGGCTTCTGATGTCTGAGCCTGGAAAAATGTGATCTATGACCAGTAGAAAAGGGGCAGAAGATTTTTATGGAAGTTCCAGAACTGCCTTTGCCATAGACTATAATTGCCCTGTAATGAGTATCCTAATATCAACTCCTTTTGCAGAGCTGTCTATTCTTTTAAAGGGAAAAAAAATGCAGCTCACAGATAAAATACTTTGAAATGGGAAGCAGTACTTTTTTTTCCCAAAACCTGCTTTGCATTTGAAACAAGGGATGTTTCAACATTTTTTTTAAGCATGCATCCTCGTCCATAAAATAACAGATTGTGTTCTGCCTTCCACTACTGACATGGAATTGTCATAGGCATCAGGTCTCTTGCACTGTCATAGAGATATTTTAGCTAGAAATAATCACTTATTCCTATGATGTATTTGAGTTTTCTATTACCAGTTTGGAAATTTTCATGTCACATTATTACAGAGTCAAAATCCCTATGAGACTTCAGTGGAAGTGTTTTGTAGGTAGACATTAAGCCTCACAGAAATTCAGTGTCAAGTTGTCAGATGTAAGGTAGGATTGCTCTCCTAATTTCAGAGCAGAGATGCTGATAAGAAGTTGGCCCCAGACCTAGTAAAGAGCTGGTTTGTCCTATCTACCTGCTGGTACAAAACTCTTTCAGAGAGTATACATCTGAATGATATGTCAAATTATTCTTCCATTTTTCTTGTGACAAAACTTCATCTGTTTTCCTGGATGATTATTACACAGTTGAACAAGTCTCACTAGTCCTGGTGACACTGATGAGAGCATCAAAGTATTACACTGAAATTTCCCCTTTATCAATTCCATCAAATTATTTCTAGTGATATCTCTCTCAGCTGCTTGAAGAATTCTACACGTCTTGCTGAAGCTCACCCTCCAAACCCCACAGCCTTTCCCTGGCAGTTTGGCTCAGTTTTCAGGCTTGGCTGGTTCAGAGGAGCCCCTGGCCTTGGCCTGTGTGCGGGAGGAGCCAGGACAGCTCGCTGCCCATCACAGCCCAGGGGACAGCCCTGTCCCTGTTATGCTGATGCGTTGGGCTGGGCTGGAAAATTCTCCTCCTAGGAGCTGGAATGGGCTTTGGGGTGTGTGCTTGAAGCAGTGTTGATCACTCAGGGGTTTTCCTCGCTGCTGAGGAGCATTAAACAGAGCCAAGGCCTTTTCTGCTCCTCTCCCACCGGGGAAGAGGCTGGGAGTACAAGAGGAGTTGGGAGGGGACAAGGTCAGGACAGCTGATCCCAGCTGACCCAAGGGACAGTCCAGACCTTATGACTGACCTTGGGCTCAACATCCAGAGCTGTGGGAAGGAGGAGGAAGGGGGAAGTCTCAGAGTGCTTGGGTTTCTCTTCCCAAGACACAGTTATGGGTGATGGAGCCCTGCTCTCCTGGGCATGGCTGAACACCTGCCTGCCCATGGGAAGTGGAGAATAAACTCTTTGCTCTGCTTTCCCTATTAAATTGTCTTTATTTCAACACACAAATTTTCTCACTTTTGCCCTTCTGATTGCCTCCCTCTCAGCAGCAGGGAGTGAGTGAACAGCTGCCTGGAGCTGACTTGCTGGCTGGGGTTAAACCACATTGTGTTTGTTGCACTTTCTCTCTATATAATAACGTTTGCTGTGTGGAAAATGTACATGCAGGTAATCTCTGGAAGTAGCCCCATGTAATTAAACAATAGAAAATTATAAAGACAAATCAATTTCAAGGCACTTCTAGCCTTTGCTTAAAACATATGACTTCACCTAAATACTCTGAGATTTCTGCTTAGAAAAATGGTGTTAAAAGAGATCAAAAATGCTTGAAAATTAAATTAATCCAGGCTTTTCTGGGCAGGTGATAGAATTGTGTGTTCCTGGCTGAAAACTGAAACATCTGCTTTGAGCAAACCAACTTTTGTGTTTCAGATTGAACAATAACGTAAAAAACATTTCAGCCTGTGAAATGGTGTATTTGGAGAAGGCTGCATGTCACATTCAAGCTGTGTTTTTTAGAGCAGTGGTATACATTTTTGCTAGAAATTTCATGTCAGCGCAGTAGTATAGCTCCAAAGAGTTTGGGTACCTGTGGCACAGAGTGCAGTACTACTCTTACTAATGGATCCCAAATCTAATATATAAGACAGAGATCCATGCATCAGCAGCAGGACTTGGTGATGTATGCATGCTGAGGTAGGCACTATGCTCAATTTATATATAGTTTTGTATAATTGTACTACCCCTCCCCTACAGTTCATGAGGAAAAGTTTTTTATCTCTGGACAATAATTTCCTACTAGTTTTCAAGTGTAACATCGAGCAGACACCTAGGGGCAAGAACAGATCCCAGATCCTTCCCTTAACTGGGGCATTGGAAAGGAACTTGAAGCATTTTCAAGAAAAGGAAAAAGTGCATTTCCTAACATTGCATTTCCTAACATTTAATTATTCAGATTTTTATTTCTTTTTCCTGGCTTTTAATGTCTCCGGTGACTTTGATTTTTTGACTTGGCCCATTCACTGGGCTCTACTTTTCTTTTTAAAAATGGGACTGTTCAGGAGACAGATTTTCCCAAAAACTTGTATCTCTGCTTAGTAATCAGTCACCCTCAGATGAATATTTTTAATTTGAGCATCTGGCTAAATCACAGGCTTATGCAAAAGGCATATTAGGTCATCTTAGCATTCAGTGGTAAATGCTATATTGTTCGCTATAGGATATCTTCTAGAATTTTGTCCTATCCTTCCTAAATTAGGAAATTATAGTGGATTCCTTTACTTCTCTTAAGGAATTGTCTTATAGGCTAGGAAATCCTACTGTTGGGATTTTTTTTCCCTAATATTCATGAGCCCAAACAATATCTTAAGTAATTTGAAAACACTGAAAATTGTTTCCCTATTACAATTCTGTGATGCTGAAAAGATTAAGTGCTTCTTTTTAGGATTTTTATTGCAATATCACAATATTAAGGTACTACTTCTAACTCACCTTTACAAACTTTTGCCACTTTTCATATTGTTTGATCAAATTAATGGGGATTTTGAAATTTAATTAATTAATTCTAGAGCCCTCTGTACTGTGGCTGTCCAAAAGCCCTCCCTAAAGTATTAATTTTTTTATTTTTTTTTCCTCCACAGATTTCATGGAATATTCTAAGTATTACAGTTTCCATTTTAGAAGGCTCAAAATCTTCATCCTGCTGAAAGTCTTGATTGATATGAGTGAGAAAGGACTTAATGCACATAGTGGGCACCTTTCAAATAGTCCCTGTCCCTTTCCTGATTGTGGAAGAGGAGTGCTTTTTTCCCCTGATGTGTGGTACCACTGTTCTCAGCAGAATAATCCCTCTGGGCAGGGAACTCCTTGTCATTTAGTTCAAGAGATTCTCTGACTGGTAACAAGAGCACTGTACTGGACTACTTTTTTTATCTTTGCCTCTGAGTGATTTATTTTTTTTAACCCTCACAAAGGAAAAACCTTTTGCTTTTTCCTCATTTGCTTGTGATTTCATATTTCTTTTGTTTGTCAACAGAAAGAATGAGAGAGTTCAAAATACTTTACTGGCTTGATAAAAATGCTGATAGTTTTGATCAAAACCAAAAGATCAAGCTTTTTGTGAAAGACGCATTTCAGAGCAGATTTTTAAGTTAGTGACTCTGGCTGCCATTAATTCCATCTGTTTATGTCATGGACATTATATTTTCAGTGTAGCTGTACCAGAGAAAGAAAAGAAAATAAAAGAAAAAAGGAAGCATGCACTTACAAGGGACTCTGGCTCCTGAGAAGGTGGTGAAGCCTGGCCCAAAAGGAAGGTATGCTCTCTCTCCTATCCTAATGCCTCAGCTGATTTTTTTACATAATTACTGGGTTGGTTTTACTTTCCCTGATGCTTTCTCTGTTTTTAGAGTCCTACTTTTTTTACTTTTTTCATCTTTGCATAAAAATCAGTACACACATTTTAGTTGATCTCCTGAACTGCAAAACCTAAATGAGTTTGGAATGACAGAAAAAAAAAGATAGTTTCTAATCAAGAGAAGGGAATAAATGATAGGTGCATGTAAGTCTGTGTAGCTTCATGAAAGGAAATGAGGCTGTTGTGCATTCTATTTTTAAAAATCTTTATTCTAATTTGAGGCTAGGAGCAATGTTCACCCTGAATTCATCCTTGAATTAAATCCTATGGATTTATACAAAGAGCAGATTTTAGTCTTTGTGATTTTAGAGAGTATTGGTTTATCACTTTAGTCATGAGGAATGTTACTTCCTTTTCCCCTTTACTTTCCCTGCTCTAAATTCTAGGAGAATTCACTTGCCATCACAAGGATTGTTTGACAGAACAAGATATGGTTGTGCCAAATTGTTGATGGATATAGCACAGATCATCCAATGTTTCTACCTGAGGCCACATCTGGTACTTTCTCATCCTGGTTCTGTCTGAAGACTTGTCAGCTCTGGCTCATTTTCTGTTACTGTCTTTAGGGCAGGATACAACCTTTCCTTCTCCCTCTTGAAAGCTTCATGCCCAGAATAGTTGCAAAAGTTTTAAATTAGAGGTTGCTAAAAAGGAGTTAATTTTCTAAAAGTTTGAAATATGATTGATTTTAGTTTTGAGCTTATCAGAAAACCAGATCAACATTTTTTCAGTCCTCATTTTTTAATTAATAGCTATACCACAGTTTGAATCAGATCTACCTGGAAAAAATCTGACTTACACCACTGAGCAATGTACCAAAGCCTGCTAGTTTCCCACACTAAACCTATGTGTATAAATTTCAGCCTTTCAAACAAGTGCTCATGCTCCTTCTTCTGAAACACAGTAACTTCTGCAGATCTCACTGGTGAGAGCGCAGAAAAGGTACTGAATGCATTCATGAACTATAGGCCTTTTTTGGTTTTGTTTTTTTGAATTTATTTTAATTGGAGGAATTGAACCCTTAAAATGTAGTAAGAATGGAGTCATTGGTAGGCTGACAAGCATTTGACTTTATCTTCAAATTTATTCTCTTTTTTTTTGTTTGTTTCTGTATTTTTGGAGCTGAATTATTGCTTCTACATTTTGGCTTACAGAACATCCATGGCTTGTTAACCTGCCTATTTCCTGAAAAGATTTATGCATTTTTTTCATACTGAATTCAGCCCTGAAATTAAAGAGTCAATGAATCTCCACAAAATTAAGGAAGTCATTTCACAGAAAGACCAAATAGAATTTTTTTAACTCAAGTAATTTTTTCTGTATTAATGTGGGTAAGAGGCACCATTATTAAAAAGGAGTAGCTTTCACATAATTTAAAAGAATATGAATATTGTGTAGATCAAAACCATAAATTAGTCTTTCATAGATGAATAACAGGGTATAAATTGTAGTCCATTTCTTTGTGCAGTATCTGCAAAAATGGGGTCTGGTATCTTAGTGTTTCCTGGGAATATAATCATGTATGTGTGTGCATTTACAGCTGTTGGTATAAATGTATTGATATAAATGACTATAAAAGGTGCAAGACAATGGGGAATGACATGTTACATGTCACAATCTTCTCGTGCTATTTAAGTAATTTTAGTCTGGTTATGTCCCTTGTGACACGGGGCCACTTCTTCCTCGTGGATTAACTCTGCAGGGACAGAAACTGAAAGCAGAATTTGATGTGTGGTGTTTGAAGTGCTTCAATAAAATTTAAAATATTTATAGGTTAATATTTTGCATTGATTTATAGTCTGATTACATGGAAGGATTTCTGAATTATGTCAGTCCTGAAATAATTAAAATAGTACACAAAGGGTGAATACAGTAAGTGCCAATAAAATTAAGTAACCACCTTGCTGCTCCTCTCAAAAGGAAGAAATATGAAAACAATCTTAATTGGATAACTGCTTGATAAATTTCTTACAGAATTTGGACCATTCAAGACTAACCCTGAATACTGAAAAAGCTCCTTTACAGTCTGTGACAGCACTGGACAGTCTCATTTTAGAAATCATGAGAAAGTGTTAATTTAACATAAATCTAAGCTTTCAAAATAATTTAAGTGTAATCAGGAGTCCATAATGTAGAAATCATTGAGGATCATTTGTCATTATGTTAAAAGGAGACTAGGCAGAGATCAGAAGCACTGGTTGTCCCAGTGCCCTCCCTTTCACCCCAGCATCAAGCTCTTCTGCACATTAAGCTTCTTACAAGTCTTCTGATTTTTCAGCTGTTGGCCCTGTTATAAATATATCTCTGCTTTGTAACGTCACAGTGTTTGCTCTGAGCCTACAGACTCAGGAAAGAGCAAGGAAAAGCTCCGGATAGTGGCTGTGGGTGAAATATTGACTGAAAGTACATTAGTTGTAATTATTAGTGCTCTCATTATTTTTTTATATAGATATAGGTTATATGTTTTTATATAGATTTAGGGAATCTCCTGTAAATTGAGTATCTCAGACACTTTTCTTACCAGTTAAAAAAAATATATATATATTCTGTATTGTTACTGTATGAAATAGCTAATAGAATTAAAATTTTGAAAATAGTTAGAGATGAAATAGGCCCTTTAAATAGCTCAATCATTCCTGCCACACTAAAAATCCATGACATATCCTTATAGATTATAAGGTAACAGGGAGAAGTGGAGCAATGGTCAGGAGCAATCCAGATTCAGGTTTCTCTTTAGCCAGGCATTGAAATATAAACAATATGAAACTTCAGACTCCAGTTTTTATAAGCATGCTAAATGTAGATATTTTTGAAAATATCACTATTAAATATAGTGCCAGCAGATGGCATTGAAGAATATATGTCATCATTCCAGTTTCTTGTAGAAGTAATAAGGTTTCCTGTACCACAGATTTCTTCCTCCATGTGTCTCCTAAACACAGTATGGAATTCACTAAAGCACCCATTTTACAGGAGCTGCAGACCTGGTCTTAGGTGTACGAAAACTTAAAAGGCTCTAAACTCTCAGCTCTTTGTATGCTAAAGCTTTCATTTATCCTCTCCCATGGAGACAGGTGAGAGAGCTGGGGATGTTCCAGCTGGAGGACAGAAGGATCCAGCAGACCTTCTAACATTTTTCAGTACCTAAAGGGATCCCACAGGGAACCTGGCAGGTACTTTTGACAATGTGACAGGACAAAGGGTTATGGCTCCAAACCGAAAGAGTGTAGATTTAGACTATGTATTAGGAAGAAAATCTTTCCTGTGAGGGTGGTGGGGCACTGGAACAGGTTGCCCAGAGAAGTTTCTGTTGCCTTATGCCTGTCAGTGTTCATGACAAAGCTGGATGTGGCCCTGAGCAGCCTGGTCTAGTGGAAGGTGTCCCTGCACACAGTGGGAGTTTTCAGTTAGATGATCTCTAAGGCCTCTCTAACCATTCTCTGATTCCAACTCAAACCATTTTTCTGATTCTATGATCCTCTGGACTCAGCCATCAGATGGAAAAATCCTGGCTGGATTGCCATCAGCATTTGAGAACCACCACGGTGGCACAGGTCTCGTGTTGTTTGTGTCTGCCATGGTTGTGGGCTGTTGGTGCCAATCCCAGTGAATTCATTAATAGCTTTAATGTCCCTTTAATGGTGATTGCCCTAGATTATCCTTTGGCCATTTCTACTTTATGTTTTCAGGGTGGAGAAAGAAAAGGAAGGGAAAATAAGAATGTATAAGAAAAATAGAAGTTAGTGAGAAAAAAGAAATGAGGAAATAAAAGATTGAAAGATAGATGATACTGAGATCAAGAGGATTTAGTCAGAGACCTCACTTTGGTAATGAAAAGTGGCTGAGTTTTCCCTTGGATCGGTCTTGGTAAGACTTAACAAAACCAGATCTTTTTTGCTTGCCTTTTGCAGTCATTTGTGATCCAGAGATGATGGGTAGAAGAGACACAAGAAAAGAGAAAATACAAAAAATAATTATATCCTTCAAGAAAATAACATTGAAGGTATTTCCTATTCATTTGCTTTTTCAGATTTTTGTCTTTCCCATCCCCTAAATATACATTTTTCTGTCCTGATTCTCTGAGTTTCCATTTTCTACCTTTTTTGTTTTTCATGTTTTTCATATCTCTCCATTTTATTTTGAATGTAAATAGATAGGATCAATATTTACACTTAGGTGTGTTTCTCCAGGTGAAAAGGTTTGTACAGCTCGACTTCGAAAACAACAGTAAGAACTTCAAATATTCATCTCTCAGTAGGTGGTGAAGGTCTTAACAAACACTGCAGATGAATCAAAGGCTATTTGGTTATGTTTATTGCTGCAATAAAATGAAAATATCTGCTGGGCATTCATATGGTTTAATAGTGTTGGGTGATTTCTTCCTCCTTGTCTTGAATCTGGCTGGTTTTGAAATGCCAAATCAAACACCCATCCAGCGAATACGCAAAGACGAGTCTGTCGCAGGAGCAGCTGCTTGCAGATTGCTTTACTTCAAATGCTTTGAGAGGCCTGGTTGCCCAATGGGGAAACAGGCTACAGACTAATTAAGAAATGTCATGTTTCTTCTTCCTTGCCTTAAAATTCCCCATAGAATTTTTTCATTATTAAGCACTTCATAAGATCCCAAGCCTGCTGAACTTTGAAAACTTGCAAAAAGCTTTCTAGTGCAAATTTTAATTAGAATATTTCCCATTCCAGCTCATGACAAAACAAATATGTGACCCCTGATTGGTCTTCATAATCATCTATCTATTTCAAATTAAAATTGTGGGGTTCATTAAGTTATTATAAGTTCAGATCTTCTTTTTTTCTTTTTTCTTTTTTTTTTCTAGTTTCCCTTATGGTATTTTATATTAAAGTGATGGAAATCCATGTAGTTATACAGAATTCATCAAGCAAAGGTGCAAAGTGTTGGATTTATTGTGGCTTTTCATATTCACGGAAAACCAAGCTGGCATCTTTAATGCATTCACAGATGTCAGACATCTTGTGAAGGGAACCAACATACTGTAGTAGGATTTAGTTGGCAACAGAGCACAGCAAAAAAGGGAAAATTGTTTGGCTGTAGGATAGACAGTGGCTGTGGATGTTCCTCCTAGCCAAACAATCACACTGAGCTGATTGTGTTATCACAAATTCATCCTTCTCCCATTTGTCCCCCTTTCCATCTCACACTGACTCCTCGTTTTCAGCACGCTCACCCAGTGACCTTTCTGTCCAATCTTGTACTGCCAGCAGGGGTGAAATATTGTGTTTTCACTGATTTCACTTTTAATTAGAACCCCCCCTTTTTTTTTTTTTTGACCACAAGTTGGAGGGGTGGGAAGAATTAAAGGAAAAAACCTATGAAAGGTTGAATAACATTAGCTACATTTCTACCTATGGAAATATTAAGAAATAGTAGAGTTTGCTCATTTTGCAGTCCCTCAGTAAGAGGAGGAACAGAGCATAATCATCTATAACATTCACCTACTTTTATTCATATTAAAAAATATTTTCTACACGGAGAGTTGGTTCTGCAGCTTAATTGCTCATGCTTCTAGCCCAAAGCACACTTCTGCACACAGACAACATTTCTGTCAAACCTCAGAGCCTCTGTTTGTGTTTCATGTGTGACTGGAGCAGCTCAGCAGCCTGGCTGCAGACAGTGGGACCGAGAGCACGGGAAGGACGGGCTGTGTTGAGAACCAATATCAGCCAGGACTAAATGGGGTTTACAGGTGTCTCCCACGACACCATTAGCACCCACAAAAGTTCATAAGAACAGAACAGGCAAATATTGTCCACACACTCTCATGGCCTTCAGCAATTTGCAGTTCAGTCTTTCTGTATTACTTTCCCATTCAACAGCCCATTGTGTATTTTTCTTCTGAGTTTATCAGCTGTTGAACAAATGTAAATTTTAGCTCCTCTAATGCCCTGTTATGACTTCCACAACTATGCTGCACAGCACAGTAGTATCTTTTCTTCTAAAATTTCTACCTGCTAGTTTCATTTGATGCACTGTAGCCCTTGTTTTGGAAAAAACAATGAATACTGATTCTGTATTTACTGTCTTCATTCCACTCGTGTTCTAAACATCTCTATCATACACCCACTCAGCTGTCTTTCTTCCAGATTGAGGAGCTGTAGTCATTACATATATGAAAACCATTCCACCCCTTAAATGATAACTTCTCTCTTCTTCATTTCTACTCTGTGTCTGGTTTTGAGATGAGGAACTGAGAATTTGAAAGGTTGGAAGGAGTGACTTGGTGACTTATTTTACATGCATGGTCATACATTACATACAAACCATATCAATTATGATACAAAATCAGGCATGAAAGTTGCAGTAGGCATGAGTAAACTGGTGTTATGACTTGTGGAATAAACCCACAGAGTGTTACACCTTGGACTTGTTAATTTGTTTTTTCATGCTGTGCTATTTATGTAATTTTATGCTGTTTAAACTAAGCCTTTTCTACCCTCTAATATCTCATATCTTATTTTAATTACTTTAGTGCTTTTTTTTATTATTTCCATGTATATTTTCCACTCATTTTGCCCTACAGGCAGAGCTTCAGAGTGCCTCTAGCACTGAGAGCTTTGTCTCTTTTTTTTTTCCTCTCAAAAGTAGTAAATATCTCATCAGTCCAAAAAGGCTCCCCCCACCCCAGAGCATCTCTCTGTTTCCTCCCATTCTTGCCACCTTCTCTATAAAGAAACCTGTACAATTCAATTGGCTGGAATAAGGCAGCTACCACTGACAGAATTTCCTTTAGGAAATCCTGTGAGATGATTCTGATCTTGCAAAAATGTACTAGAAGCAACCTTTCTTCCACATATTCTAAAAGGAATCAAAAATATAAAGCAAAGGGGTTTTTCACGGTGTCTAGGGAATTTAGGAGCAGAAATCCCACTAAGACATCAAAGAGGTTTGTCCTTAACTCCCTTGGATGCTTCTGAAACTCCCATCCTCAAAGCTTGTCCTAGAAGGATTATAAGCACACCCCAGCAGCAGGAATGTGTTGCTCTGCTTAGCAATTGTGCAGGAGAGGGCTGCGTTTGAACTGCTTGTGAATGATCTCCCTTAAATCACTGCCTGCACCAAACTGGCTCAAGCCTCTTCCTCCTCCCTGCTCCTTCCCACACTGGTGACATCACAAGGGAGTATTTCTGAATACTTTGAAGGAGGACAGACCTAACGAAGGTTTTCACCAGCTGCTTTACATGCATAAATTCAAATGGAATTATTTTACATTAGGTAATTAAGCATTGTGGCTGTACCTTCTCCACAAAAGGAGCAAACCTAGCGACACACAGTCTACAGTCTAAGAGAGCTTTTTGGAGATGGGAAATTCAGACACAGTGTGATTTAAGTGGTTCTCCTAAGGACAGAAAGAAAGAACAATGGCTAAGGCATTAGCCTGAGCCATTCCAATTTAGCTTCGAGCCTTGTCAGACGTTTCTGAAAGTCCCCATGTGCCTTAAATAGATAATTATATTTTTTCACAGCAGTCTGAGGTAACTGCATAAAAAAGTTTAGATGCGCTCTAAACTGTTGTTCTGGCACACAGCTAAGAGGAGAACAAGAGAAGTCAGAAGTTCCTGACTTGTGGTTGATCACCATAACAACTTAGTTAGCCCTCTTCCCTTCTCTCGCTGTAATTACTGGTGGTGACCTATCACATATGATGTAATTACTGTGTTACTGACATAGACCTTAAGCTCAGGCACTTTCTTGGGGTGAACTTGATGTTTGAAAAGGTTTTCCTCCATCTCCCCCTTCATGATAAGAAAATGAGGGTGTAGGGAATGGAAATGCTGAGCTCTCATGCAGTGGGACTTATGTTGTCTCAAAAATGCTGTCTTTTATGAGCTGATAAAAAGACTTCAATAAAGAAAACCTTACAAAGAATCTAATAGTTCTTGGCTGTTTGGAGGAAAGGCAAGCAGGGGAATGTGAAGGAAAAATGATAATAATGCAATCTTCCATTTTCTAACATGGACAGTTGGCAATACTGTGCTTTTCCAATTAAGATGATAGCATCTGGACTACTGTAATCCTTAAGGTTGTAAACTGTGTCATGTTGCCCAGAGTGGATTCATCAGTCAGCTGGCAATAATTTATATGATTAAAAAGAAAGGCATAATTTCACTGTATGGTTGCTGTGCTGTCTTTTGGGTTTTTTGCTTTTTTTTCCTGTGGAAAATAATTTGTCTACAGCATTGTACTGGAAGGAAAAAACCTGCAACAAAATTAACAAAGCATCTTCCTTTGTCTTCTCTTCCCTGTTCAAAAATACCTACTATAAATAACTAAACTGAGGGTTTGATGATTATGGGATTAATTTTTTTACCCAGTAGGTTAGATTATTTATTATGTGCTGCAGAGTGGGGAGAGCAGCATGCAGCTTTAGAAGGGAAGGGCGGTATGGCAGGTGGGGCTGTGTGACAGCTGCCACCAGGACAGGTAGGACAGGCCATAGCAAAGGGTAAAAACAATCAGCAGACCAAGGGGCTGGGAAATCCTCAGCAGTGAGAAGGAGTTAGGAAGATGCAGCCTAACAAAGAAAAACTGAGATTTTCACTGAATCATTTTCCTTAGCCCTTTCTCTGGCATCCAGCTCAGTGTTTGGATTAGTAATGCTGTTACCCTGCAAATGCATAACAGTGGCTGCAAAGAAAGAACTTTTAGGAGGAAATAGTTTGCTGTTTCTTGTTTGAAAAATTAGAACAAGTCTGCCAGTTTTTTCAGCACTTCTGTGAGATTATGAAGTTTCTTTTCATTTCCTCCAAGTTGTTTATATCACGAGCTCAGAACTAGGATTCTAGCCTGAACAACTTGCCTGCTGAGTCAGGTTTCCTGGGGTGTATTGGGACTGCTTAAATGCAAAGAAAGACTAGAAAATGCAAAGAAATGCTAGAAAGAAATTGAGGGCTCTCCTGGAGCTAACAAAGCTTCCCTCACACAAGTTCCTTGTTTAAGCCTTGTGTAAGGATTCACACCTGTGCTGAAATGGGAATACTGAACACCTGTGCTGAGCGGGTAGAAGATGTTACAAATGCAGGGAAAAGGGTAAAAAAAACCCCAAAACAACTACCTGTTCATAACTTCAGAATTCAGAGGTAAGCAGAGGCCTCCAAAAAGTTCTTTCTAAAGCTTTAGTTATTTTCTTTTTGTTTTGGGGTTTTTTTGTTGGTTTATTTGTAACATGTAAATTCTAAACATTTTTCATGTATTTTCCCAAGCTGTTGGCTTGTGCTGATTCCAGATTGATCCTTGCTTTCCTTAGTAAGCCTTGGTACTTTTTCTAGGTTTGTGTAGCTCCCTCGCTTCATGGCTGGACACAGGAATAATCCCAAAGGAGGAAAGATGGTGATGTTCATGATATGCTGTGTCAGCTGGTGTATTGACTAGAGCTGCTCTGGCAATTTCTGTCTGACCCATTCCTACATGTCCAAGTGAGGCCAGCTTGCACCCAGCATTTTTTCTTTAATACATTCAGTACCGATGGCAAGCTGATTGCATGTTGTCCTTAACAGGTTTCTGTAAGTATGGTTTTATACGTTTCTAAAGAAAAAGTGATTTGAATGCACAAGATAAGTTACCATCACAACCACTGTTCAAATGCCTGCATTTTTAAGTGAGTAGCTTCTCTGTAACAGTAGCATGAAAGGGAGCTGGGATTTGCCAGGAAGGTGGTGAGGGTATGGGAAGTGAGGGTTTTTTTTTAATTATGAAAAACACAATTGCATCTGAACTTTGGCTTAGTTTGCAGAGGTCTGTTGAGATCCTGTGACCTTATACGAACCCAAAACAACAAATAAAATGTCTTCCTATCAAGACAATTTCCTTGAAGCTACTCATGCTTGCAATATTCACTTGAACAAATGATTTTGAAAAATGAAGTAAACTCTTAGTTTCATCCTCTGAAGCAGTCAAAAAAGATAAAATCGTGATTTAATGTCCTTTGATGTAACAGACATATTTAATGGGAGTGCATAGCCATCCCTCTCTCCAGAAAGGCAATACCAGATTCCATGAATCAACCCCAGCCTTTAGAAGAGGTTTTTCTGATGGAAGAGGTTGATAATCTCTTCACTGTGTCACAGAGGAACAGTAAACTTGCCATGAACTTTGTAGATGTGGGTGAAGCTTCACTAGAACAGAGGTGAAGCTTCTCTTTCAGTTTGACTCCCACCTCTGGGAGCCACCACGAGGGGACCTGTGCAGCATCCACAAGGTTTTGTGTTGGTTTTGGATGAGTGAACTGCAAGTGGCTCTATACCCTTGGTTTAACCTCAGTTCTTTTTTAAAGATGTGAATTGACAGCATCAAAGTGACTTGCATTGATCTTTGTTGTTCACTGGCTACTCCAGCTTCATTACTATTCTCAGTATATTCACTATTTGAATTAGTTTTTTATTAGAATATGAACCAAGACCATTACCAAACCCCTACTAATCTCTCCCCTCCATCTCCCTGCCACTGAAAACAACCCATTTACCTTTTTTACGTGATTTTTAGCTAACAGCCTGCAAAGTTTCCTTTCGGTGTAGCTGGGAACATATAAATAGATAGGGATTACCAGAAAATGCTGCTAATGAATTAGTATATGTAGTGCTTAAAGAAGCTTGGGCACACAATCAAACTGGTCTGTTAAAAATAAATAAAAAAATCCATAGGTTGTTTAAGAGCAAGGAACAATCTGTGCTTGCAAAGCCATGCCATGCAGACTTACTGGCAGGAGTACTTACCTTGCCAGTGGTAAGTGCAAATTCCCAGTTGAGCTTCTCTGGCAGGGCAGGTGTGGGGCACAGCCCGCTCTGGGAAGCATCTCCTGGGCACCAACAGCACTGAGTCAGTTTGCTGAGGGAACGCATTGCTCTGGAGAGACAAGCCAGTCTCACACAGGTGCACAGCCTTGAGAGTGCCCCCTTGACCTAGGAGAAGAAGAACTGGTACTCAAGTAGAGAAAAATCACAGGATCACAGCAAGTATTCTGGATTGGAAGGGACCCACAAGGATCAGTGCCCCCAACTCTTAAGTGAATGGGCTGCACATGGGTCAAACTCTCAACCCTGGTGCTGTTAGCACCAGGCTCTGACCACTGGGATAGTGCAGAGCTTAGCTGTCCCTCTGCTGTGGGATGGGGAAAAGGAGGAAAGGAGCTCCTTGTAATATTTCATTGGTGTGTTTAAGTACCTTTTCTTTCCAGTGAAATAAATGGCTCCAGCTACAATACATTGTGTTGGTGGAGAATCTGCTGCTTCTGAGCATGGAAGAGAGGTGGAAGCTCTAGGAAATGGCTGGGTAACCTCTGATTCTGAAGGCAGAGCTAAAACCTGCAGGGGCATATTAGACAGGAGTACAAAGTCTTACACTGAGACATTATTCTGGTTATTAATCAGTGATTAAATAACAGTTTATCCATATAAATTCCTCCCACTTTCAAAGCACAAAAGAGCTGTGCTCATTTACTTCAGCCAAGAATTTGATATAATAATTTTGGGAAGCTTCCTGTTTCTTTCATGTTCACAAGAGTTCTGTGTTATGTAAAGAGACTGTGGCATGAATGTTACCTGGCCCAGTTTCTGTGTGTAATTAATTGACTTAGCTTTTTTCTCTGCATGCAATTCCACACACAAAAGGATGTTTTAAATCACAGTCAATTTCTGAGAACACTTTAAAGGACTCTTTTTATTAAAAAAACAAAAAGGTCCTAAATATTCTGTTTGCTTTTATTCCAACATTATACAATTGTGAAGATTTTAAGCAAGCAATATGGTATTTTTCTACTGAGCCTTTTAGTCCTAAGCTTTCTGTTTATTTCAGAAATATCAGACATTCTACACCATTTGTTCTACAAGACTTTAACCCTGTATACTTTACTAAAACTTCTTGGGATACTTTTGTCCAACAAATGCAGCCCAAAGGCATCTACATAGAGTAAAAAAGAAATAAAGAACACTTAGGGATGAAAGGAACTTCATAGAGTGCATAAATATTGTGTGTAGGTCTCTGAATGGTGCTTGGCTTGGCCTTTGATAGAATACCTAGGATACTCCTCCTGGAATGACAGTGTCATGAAGTCATTTGAGTAGTAATTTGTTTGGAGCAATACCTGTGACTTCTGGCGTGTGCTGGAAATTTTAATTCAGGCTTACATATGTTGAGAATAAACACTTGAAATCACTAGGCTGGTAAAATATATAAGCTACATTTTGAGTTAAGTTAAAGAATATCTTGAGGTATGATAAAAATGGTCTCTTTAGAGGAAATCTAAGTTTGTACAGAGGGAAAATTTGCTGGGGTTTCTTTTCAAAATGCTGACTGGAAGACAAGAGGGGTCTTCATCAATGGGGAAAACTTGAAGAGAAAAGAGAAATAAAAAGGGCAATGGTTTGAGTTTTGGAGGCTAGATACTGGATTGAAGAAAGAAAGAGAAGTACTGAGGAAGAATATAAAAAAAAAATGTAAGTTGGGAAAAGGAAAATGATACAGAGAACAGCTTATCAAAAAATGGAGAGTAAGATTAAGAAAAAGAACAGAGTTAGCAGGAGAACAAGCATTGAAGCAGTGCTGGAATTAGGCCAGTGCTGGACTGTGGCAGTTCACAAAAGAATGCTGACAACTCTTAAAATGAGGGTCAGGCTAATTGAAATTTGTCTCTCTCCAATTCTGATGGTTAAATTCCAGTACTGATGAGGGAAACACACAGTAAAATGCAGAATGAGGAAAGCTCTCCATCATGACTAGAAACTCACTTGTAATACCAAATATAAAAGGAAAATAATATAATTTTTCTAAACTATTGTTTCTTTCTTTGCAGTTCACAGTGAGTTATCGCTGACACGGAATGAATTCCATAAATGGAATTCAGTCAAGTTCCATCTCTAAGCACCAGGTCTGAGGAGACTTCTTAAATGTAAGTCATTTGGGTATTATTAATATATACATTATTAAAGATTTTTCTGCATTCAAACAATAAGTCTTATGATTTGGGGGCAAATAAACTGAATTCTTTGTGTGTTACTAAACAGCTGAATGTACATTTTAAATAGGAAGTTTGGTCCAGGCTGTACCACAGGATCATGGCTGATTCTTCTTTGCAGGGTCTCCTGTAATTAAGATTGTCAATAATATAAAGGAGGAAGGTATTTATTATGCAAGGTCTTCAGCTAACTATCTATACTAGGAGATCTGATTATTCTGGTCTATTTAATCCATCATTAAATCATGGAAGGAAATAGGTGAGGCAAAGAATCCTTGACTTTCCAAAGCAGAGTCATCTTTTATGTAAATTAGCTTAATACTTTGAGTAAAGTACAGTTTTAAATATAAGGCTATAAAAAAAATGTTTAAATAACCATTTTTTACATAAACATTGTTAAGTTGAAGTGTTAAGGGGAAGTGATCATATAATCAGAATAATTTTACAGAGTAAAATATATGCTGAGTGTTTTTCATATAAGGTGGGAAATACCTCTCAACACACAGATTTATGTGACATACTTCTTGTGTTTTACTTGTACCAATTTAAGGGAGAGGCAACTCTGCTGAGGCAATGCTGATGCAAAATCCACTGAAGATCTGCCCAAGTGCTGAGGGGCGTGAATCAGCCAAGTGTGCAAACACACGCTGAAATTCCTTCCCACTCACAGCATATGCTTACATGTGCTATTGCTTCACTCTCACACACAGTTTATGTCAGCTACAGCATAGTCCAAAAACTGTAATATCTGTCATTTGAGAAGGAATTCAGAGCTGTAGCTGTGGGAGTAAATGTGTTCTCATCGTTTTCTGGGCCCTGCACATGGGGTGAAGTGCTGCTTGTGTCCACACTCGGCCAAAGGCACATCCTCAGAGCTGTTGTCAGAAGCTTTTCCCAGCACCAAGAAGGGCTTTCTGTAGCTAGATAAGGTGTTTTCATCTTGAATTCTTTTGGAATCTTTTTGTATTAAGTAAAATCCAGCTATTCTGCTAATGTGTTTAGATAATATAGTGATTGGCACCTTAGAAATACTTTAGACAGACAGATAAAAGGATTCCAAATGCATCCTTTGTGAATTTTTAATAAAAGATTTTGCACTGTCCAGTGATGAAAACAAATCATCTGTGGAAAGACAAAACTGTTTTTCATTAGTATCATTCACTGAGGATGTTTGTATATGTTTGGTGTCTGATAGCATCTTAAACTTAATAATTTTACCATTTCTAGCGACAAGATATGTCACTTGACAAGCACTTGTGCTTTGTATCTGCCTCTTCTTTCTTTTTTTTGCAGAGCTTCAAGGTCTGTGCTGTGTTTTTCACACAATGGTGCAATTGATGAGAAGGTGAAGTTTTCTGACAGTAAATTGCTTCTTTACAAACAATACACGAGTTCCGGGTTTGTTTCAAATTCCAGAGAAACCAAAAATACTGGTAAAAATTTATTTCCTTCTGGTTTTGTCAGCAAGGGTTAAACCAAAGGAACCTCTGTGTCACAGACCTTTTGGGGATCCAGTACCAACTGGACTTGACCTTGCTTTGATTTTCTTTTTGCTGCACTGACATGCCTCCTCTTCCCAAAATGACAAATTACTGAACTATTCACAGAATCATATCACAGAATAGTTTAGGTTTGATGGGACTTTCAATATCATCTTGTTATCCTAATACTATGGTGAGGAGGAATTTTATAAGTGTTCAGTGTATGGTGACAAATGGTATATTTTAAAAATTAATTTCAAGTTAATGCTAAATTATGGAATTATGTACTACATACACTTTATTACTAAAAGAGTTCCTCATGTTTAATGTTATTACAGTGAACACCAAAGGAATTAATAATGATTTGCACTTCTTATAGAGTGGTACCAATGTAGTGAAAAAAAGGTTAGCTTAATTAAATTCCACAAACCACTTTAGGGCTCTGCCGTATTGTGGAAGCTGTTTTTTATGTAATTAATTCTGAATGAAAGGTTTTTGAAGTGTTTTAATATTGTTCAAAGAGGCACCTGGAAGTATTTCAATTTTTTTTTTCTCCAGGATACTTTGACCAAGCAAACATCATCCTTTCCATGATGAGCTCCTTCCTGCATGCTCTACAAATTATAGTAAACAATAATCAGCTGACTACTCCAGTATTTTATTGAGAGATAGAGCTGAGGTTGGGTGAGGATATTGCTGTGCTCTGACAAGAGACAACTTGGGGAGCAAACCTCAGGCCTAGAAATCCAGTTCACTTCCTTGCAGTGCACAGAGCTGCTGGACAATGCATTATGGACTTAACTCCCCTTTGGAATTGCTTACAGTGCTCATTCCTTGTGTTCCACAAAAACAAATGCTACACCACATTTGGCTTAGATTCTAGTTTCCACACATCTGACTCTGTGATGATCCAGTGCTGTAGTTCAAGGGGTGAAAGGGTACATTTTTGCATGTTATTTGTTTTCTGGTTAATTTTAATTGTCATAAAGAGAGGTAGAAGACACCTATTGGTAGCATTTTGGTGACCTCCCTGGTTCCTTCTCAGTTACCCTTAACTGTTGTTGAGCAATACAAATATTTCAGACTGGGATTTCCACCAAAAAAAATAGCCATGAAAAAACAAATGTGAACATTTTCTCTGCCTCTCCTTCTACTGAAATTCTTGGAAATGTTTTTTCTTTTAGCCTTCTAATAGACCTGTTTGGAAATCCTATTCAAGCCGGATTTTTTAAACCCCAATTCCCTTAAGCACATGCTTCATGTGTTAGGCATGTGTTTAAATTCTCTTGATTTAGTGTCATATACTTAAGGGCATTGCTGAATAAAGAAGGGCATGAGCATGTACTTAAATGCTTTGCTGATCAAAGGAACAAACCTTTTGATTTGATCTACATTTAATGCAAGTTACATCACCTATCCAGTAGTCAAGAATTTACTAAACGTCTCTACTAAAGACAGTTCTTGATTAAGCTGTGTTCTTCTGGCTATGGAAATAGGAAGGGCTGCATAATACAGCACATTTCTTAATGTTTTTTTATTGCATTGGTTGTAAATTACATTTTCAAGTGCTATATTCTCACTGTGAATAAAAGAATGTGGATCAAGGCAGTAAAAATGAAAAGAGAAAAGAGGAGTTTGGTTGTTCAAGACATATATTCAGTCAAAAAAAAGAATAATTCAATATGTTTTATGTTCTTAATATTATTTCTTTCTATATACAGTACAGTATGTAACACATCTCTTCCTCCTTACACTAAAAATTTATATTCAGGATACTCTAATGAAGTACATCTTGAGTCTCCTTTTCATGGCTAATGAGGAGACAACAAGAATTTGACTAATACTAGTACAATTACTGGAGCAGTGAAGCGTGCATCTCTGATTAGATGTGATAATTTGCAAGGCTGGGCTCTTCACATTAAGTTTGCAAACAGTTTAAAAATCACTTCCTCTATTTATCCAGCTAATCTCTGTTTAATGACTCCAGACCTGACAAAAGAAAGAGAAAATGTCTCTTAAAACCCTATACTTCATTTATGAAGCTTGTATGTAGAAGAGAGGTGTAATTGATAGCAAATTTTTTTCCAGAACACTTTTAGATGAAGCCATGCAGCTGACTTTTTACTATGCAGTGTTTCTTTTTATTATTCCTGTAATACTCAGTCTCCTTTACATAGAGCTTAGGTTTTTTTGTCCAGGTTTAGACATATATTTATACTGATTTTTTACTCTTTTGGTTTTCCTAATTTTCCATTTGAATTAAATACTTGATGATCCTAAAAGTATGAATATTTTTATTTGATTTTTTTTTTTTTTTCATAAAGGGTAGAGTGGCTGGTGAAGGTGCTGTTAGAAAGTTCTTCATCAGCATCTTGGGCAGGCAGGTTTTAAAAGAAATCAAGTATGTACCATTCCAGATTTTTTTAAATATTCCTTCATCTTTGAGGCCTTTGTTCACCATTTGGTCTTGAAGCAAATCTGGCTGAAACAACAGGAACTATGGTTAGAATTCTTGATGAATTTAGTTAGCAAGCAGAAGCAGCTCTTGCTGTCAGTAGGTGGCACTTGTCCTGAGGCAGGAATGAGATGATACTTAAAAAGAACAGCCAGCAGTTTCAGCCAGGCCTAAAAATGGGTGCCTTCATGCAAAACTCTGTCCCAGAATACATCACTTATAGAAATAACATATTCTAGGTGTGACTGCTGAGAAAGAACTTCCATTAGAGGATTTAAATGAGTTTGCCAAGTCACTTGATACACTCATACCTGGACCAAGTGCCCCTGTATTGTTTCCACCTTGCACAGTGGCATCATACAATTGCAATTTCTTTTAAGATCCTCTAAAACTGAGTAAAAAACTAATTTCAAACCAGATGCAAAACCAATATACTGTCATAGGAAGGTAGAAAGGATTCAAGACTGTGACTCTCGGGGATATTTTCTGGAGTTTTGTCGAACTTGTGTAAAAGAAGTATGAAAAAAGGATCAAATGCTCAGTCTGTCATTTTTGTATATATTTATTTGCTTATACAGCTTCTAGAGGGCATGATCATCTTTGTGTAAAGTATCTTGTCGAAGATGGGCTCTGGGATTTCCCTGTTTTTTTTTTTTTAGTAAGTGATACCACTACCCTTTTGTTTCCACTGAAAAGCAGCAGTTGTTGCAAGGATTGTGTGGAACAGACAGAAAATGTGCATCAACTTCCTTCTGGACCTATGGAAGTTATTGGTGTCAGAGAGGAGGGAATCCATAGAGAAGTTTTGACAGACTGCATGGAAAGGTGTCTTTGAATATAGAAGGCATCTGAACATTTCTCTGCTTCCAGACACAAAGATATTAAAAACAGAAAGTTGTGGGGTCCAGTTCTTGGGGATGGCAGTTTCTAAAAGTGATCTGAATACCCAGTGGCAGAGCATCCTCCCTGAAGACTAGGGTAGAAGGGTGGAGGCAGTGCAAAATGACATCACCTCTTGCTGTTACTAATGTGATGGAAAATGGCCAATGTAGCTTCAGAAATGGGAAAAGCAGATAAAGGATTTCGTCATTTTTGCTCTGCAGTCTCCACTGGTGGTCTTTACAGGGCCAACTCTCTGATTTCACTCTTCCCCATTAAAAAAATAATGCATTTAAGGACCAGGTGGTAGTATTTGAATGTGCTATCTCTCCATAGAAATCAATTATTTTTAAAAAAATGTGTTAATTCTGCCTAGAACTGGAACTAAGGAAGCAGTTTTTTAGTGAGGAAAATTGAATAGAAATTACACTACGATCAGGGCTGCAGTAATGTTCCTTGTTCCCTACGCTATTTAGAGCTGCTGCTCTTGAATCTGTGCAAGTGATCCATATAATTGATATTTGTAATAATAAATTTCTTGCTTTTAATCACAACAGCAGCACTGGGAAACAAAGGACTGCTGTTGCTCTTGCTCAGTGCCCTGAAAAGCAGCTTACCCCGTCATGAGTGAAGGTGAGGGACTGCAGTGTTCCTGCGCAGCTGGATTGTACTTGTGATAAGCAAAAAGTTTCCTCACCATCAGGCAGTGAGTGGCTCCAAGCAGACATCCAGTACTGTCTCCAATCTCCAGAGCTGCCTGTTAAGGGTTGAGGAGAGAAGTCACTTTTTCTTCCTCCCTGTGCATTCACGCAGGATGCACTGCACTGGAAGGGTGAAGCTACTCAGTCTCCAGCTCCCAGGTGTTCTGTGCTGGGATAGAGCGTTTAGGAGCCATTGAGGCCACAACAGATTTTTAGGACATGTTTGCTTACAAACAGATTAATGTTAATGCAATTAAGTGATACCAAGAGAGAAGCAACACAATCATTCATTAACTTTAAATTTAGGAGTTGTTGGTTCCAGCTTATTGTTGATTCCAGCTTTTGGGACTGGCTAATGATCTACTGCTTTTTCTAGATCTCATACCTTGGAAAGTTCCTAGGGCTACATAATTCCCACTCCTTTTGAAGCAGATAATTAGTGGAGGCACCCTGACTTAATTCTGCCTTTTTTCCCATTCTGAATGAGGTAACACCTTCCTTTTTCTTTTCTGTTTACACATTCTCTGACTGTATTAAAGTCAGGACAGGAAATTTTCTTTTTCTAGTGGTTAGATCTTTTTAATTGTATTCTCTAGTGTAAATAGTAAAGTGCATTTTGCCTGGTAGCCAAGTAGGGTCTAATTTTTTTCCCTGTTAAATAAATGCAGGCCTTTCAGTAGGCTTTGTAGCTTCATAGTAGATTTATCACTTGTACTAATTTTAAAAGAAATAAAATCACTTTTAAATTGGACAAAAACACAAACTCAAGTATAATGGAAATGTTATGTGGCCAGGAATCAGTGCTAAGAAGGGTTTTTACTTGAAGAGAGTGGCAGCAGTTAGGAGCATGCTCTCAGTTTATCTCAAAGCCAAGTCATTCTCTGAGATAGATCCCAGGAGTTGCCACATATTTAGAAAAAAACCCAACACATTACTACTCTTCTGAATATGCTCATAGTAAAATCATTCTGTAAATTAAATTGTGAACATAGCAAATTTTTTCTTCCAATAATTTTTCATTGTTGTTTTCAATGTATTGGAGCATTGTTTCAAGCATGCAAAGAGTTTCTGCGCCTTTATCTGTCACCCAATATTCGATTTCTCTGTAGTGGTGTCTGTGTTTAGTCTCTCGATCTTGTTGCGCTCCACAATGAGAAAAATCTGGAACCTAATGAGACAGCCTAAATTCACTTTTATAAATTACATCCAGAATCACCAGTGCTGGGTTTGCTGGCAGCCTGCCAGCAAACCACGTTCCACTGCATAGACCTCTCTCCTTTCCCTCTGAGATTACTCTGATGGAAGAGTTCATGCAGCCCTGAGCATGTCCTTGCTGCTCAAGGCCTTAGCAAGGCAGTGGTGGAATCCAGACTCTGAGATTCAGCCGTGTGTCCCTGAACATGCAGAGAAATCAATATCATAAATTGCAACAGCATAGGCTTGCCTGTTTGCAAAATAGCAATATTCCCTCCTTTATTTTGCATGGATCACAGGCTCCTTCAGGAGTAGTCAGAGTCTGGTACTCACAGAAGTACTTGGGGTTTTCCCAGAATGTGTTCTTCCACCGTGAGGAATGTTGAAGATTCACCAATCCATAGGGAAACCACTATGAATTCCAAGTTTACCCAGTCCCCCAGGTTGTTTCCACCTCTCAGCAGGAAATAAGATTTATGAAAATGTCTTTACCTATCTTCTATTTTGAATCAGACATAGTTGTGAATGAAGTTCTTGATCACATTAAATTCCTAAAAAGTAATAAAATACTCCTCCTGGAAAGAAAATATCTTTTTAATATGTATACTGGAGAGGGTGAAAAATAAGAATCACTGAAATTCTTAATGAAGCAAATAAAAGACACATGATAGTACATCATGGGTGTTTAGCTGCTTGGAAAAATAGCAGCTTTTGGAGTTTTTTTTGCTGTTTCAGACATTAGAGAATCCCCTCCTCAACTAAAGCTTCTTTCCTGTGTGAATTATCATTTTTCAAACATGGAGCAACAGAAAAAGATTTATTTTTTCCACCTGATACCTACTGGATATTTAGTTAGGGTGACCTCACACATTCAGCTAGAAGTTAATCAGCTGGAAGACACTAGTGCAGTGGAAACCAGCTGTAGTTAGCTCCACTGTTCATGGAACAATTTCTCTGCAGATCCTTCTAATTTCTTCCCCAGATGTGATCTGTCCCCTCTAATCATGCTATTTCAAACAATTTATTCACACACTTCTCAGACTTCAAACCAGCTCTTGTGCAAGGCAAATCATTCTCAAGTTTGGAATAAATAGGGATTGAGCTATTTCTTAAATTACTACTTGGAAAAGGATTTTAAATTGTAGCATCCCTTTCCATTTAGTTGTTGCTAGTCTGAGGCTGGTGAGGTGCTGTTTGTCAGAGGATTCTCGTGTCACAGACAGAAACTGATGCACAGGAAGTTCCCTCTAAAGGTGAGGAAGAAGTTATTTACTGTGTGAGTGACCAAGCACTGGAATAGATTGCCCAGAGGGATTGTGGAGTCTCCCTCACTGGAGATATACCAGAATTGTCTGGACACAATCCTGTGCCATGACTGAGGATGGGCCTGCTTGAGGAGGGAGTCTCACACAACCTTATCTATTCTGGGATCTTTCAGCACCCTTTGGTTTTGGTACCTGTATGGGAAACATGTGCTACTTCACCACAAATGGGACTCTGCCTCCAGGATGTTTTGCAGTGGATTTTATTGTGCTTTTGTTTTTTGCCACAGAGACTTTTATCTGTGTAGGTACTTATCTCAATATTAATCACCTTTTCAGTTTTCTGAGCCCCCTGCTTAAGTCTGGAATTCCAAGAGCTGTGGAAATTCCATTCCACCTTGAAATTCCTTGTGAGCTGAAATTTCAGTTCATTTTCAGAATTTTCTGGTACAGTCTGTAAAATGGACAATACAATTGTTGCAAGACCATAATGCTTCTACTAATTTATTAATTATCAGGCTTTTTCCTCTTCACAAGCTCTTTACACGTGGAGGTATCCTAGGCAAACAGAACGTGAATTCCACTGCACTATCAGCAAGCTTTTACCCACGGTGGTTCACTATCCCAAATGTAGATTTTGTGCTTAAGGGCTGCTTTGGAGCTGCAAAGTTCCAGGACACAGCTGTTAGCATTTGGATGTGCATCTCTGCTGAAAATGTGCAAAATGTTTGGGATTGTCAGAACAGGAAGTCCAGATACAACATAAGCACTGGTTTCATGTGGGAGCACCTATATGCAACAGCACACCAAGGATTCCTGGAAGGAATCTGCTGCCCTCCTGATGTGTGAGGGTACTTATTTTTGTGTGTATTTTCCATTAACCCTGAAATAAGAGTTCCTTGCCTTAGAAATCTTAAGGTAGAGGTTTGGGGTTTTCTGGTCATGAAAGTTAAAACAATTAACTCATTCATAAGGCAGGAATTTTAATTGAGATCACCAAGGTTGAAAAACAAGTGACTTATTCACAAATAGAATTATATGTTTTTCCCAGCCTTTTCCTCTAAATATTTGATCATAGAAGGCCTTGTTTTAGACCAACTGCAGCAGAAGAAAACATTACTCTCAGATTTTATATTCTGTGAGTCAGTGGAAGTTGGTAGCACACAGCTATATTTATCTTGTCCTGTCATTTTAGATGTACCTTACCCCACTCCGTAGAATCATTTCTTATAGAAGCTGGCAGCAGTCCTTGCCATCTCATACCTGATTTTTTTTTTAAGCTAGACTTGTTTATTTTAGACAGGTTGCTTCATACCCTGTTCAGAAATGAAATGTTTTCTCTGTGTATGGAATTTGACAGAAATGAAGAAAAATCTCATCCATTTTCCTCAGTTGTCCTTACCTCATATGAAGGAAAACATTCACAGCTGTCTCTAGTGTCCTGCAATGCAATAATTTTTCTCAGAGGTAGACTAATACCTGAAAACCTGCTGACAAGGCCACTTGCCTTCTGCACTTGGTACTGTAATGTCTGGACACTGGGAGTACAAGTATGATCTCTTTACGTTTCTATTAAGCCCATTACCCCTTTAAACAAAGTTTGCTGTTTAGTCTAACAGAAAAGGTACAAGGGTGTTTACTGACACTGAAATGAATAATGTCCGAAACGGCCCAGGGAGCCCTGCCCAAAGATCTTACTGAAAATCAACAACATTTGTACTCAGTATAAAATTCTATCCTTGGAAAATTACTGCAGACACGTATTAGGAATTACACTCAAAGATATAAATCCTCAACATCAGATGAGTTGATTTCTTTCTTCTTTGTTACTGGGCTCGTCTTTCTTTCATATGAATGCAGTGGACAGTGCTGTGCTCTTGAGGCACGTGTCCAATGTAAAGTTGCCTTGAGCTGGTTTGAATGCCAATTGCTGCTCTAATAACCATTTTTAAGAAGGCAGCATGAAATTAATATGCTACAGTCTGCACAAAAGGAAGATAAAGCAAATGTAAACTTAGATCAGATAATTAACACGCCTTTGTGCATAGTGCTTGTAACAAATCCCAAGAAACTATAACATAACATGGGTTATTTTAAAGCAAGGAGGTTTAACTTTGTAAATGTGATGAGGTTCCTCTTTCACTCTTGGAAGTGACCTAGATGAAAAGGGTTTTTTTTCATTTAAGGTCAAGAAAATGTAAGTGATAGAGGATATAAGACATTTCAACTTGAAACAAATTATTCTAACTTTACAAAGCAAAAAAAAAATAAATTGATCTTTCCTGTGATTACCTAAACAGAAAGGTTTAGACTCCTCATTTGGAGATGGTAAACAGTACAATGAATTGTAATAGTGCTGGAGCAGAGTAAGACCTGCATAAACAGAAATGAGCATAATATATTTTCTGGAGGATATCCAGGGATGTGGGGTTTTGTTTTGTTTTCCTGTTTTGTTTTGTGTTTTTTGATTCTTTCTTGTTTTTTGTTTTGGAAAACAACTAACTACAGTTTACAACTGAGTCAGGTAATTGAACTGAATACCAACCACTGCATGAATAGCAGCAAATACCTGGCATATGTAAGAGAAAAAGTTATTTCCTGAGTAACCTGCAACAGAGAAAACAGTGATCCCAGGGCAGTTCCACAATCCATGGCTAATGCTGTAGTAGCATCTGCAGTATGTCACTGCAATCTCACACAGCAAAGCCAGGTGCGTATTAAGGAAGAAAGCCTTTACAAGCCAAATTCTGTGGGATGAAGTCAGTAGTGCCTACACCTTAAGAAGGTTGGAATTAGACTTTAAGCGTTCATTCAATTTTGCTAAATTGTAGTACGTAATTGTTATCCTGATGGTAAAAAATTATTCTTTCCTGTCTAGCTAGGGTTTTATCCCATTACATGCTGACCTTGCTTATATAATTGAAAAAAGGGTATTCCATTAAAAGTAAAAGCTTTTTTATTTCATTTTGTCCGTACGGTTCAGTTTTTAATGTCCTTCCTCCCAGTGACCAAATATTTACCAGGTTCACTAACTTTCTGTAGATGACTGTATATTACAGCTCAGTTGCTCTGAGGTCAAGCCATTGTTTTACTATTTATTTACTTAAAGAAATGAAAACAGACTTTCTTGTCCAGACTGACCATTTTCTAAGATAGTACACAGAATAAGCCACAACTTTCAGGCACCAGGACTAATGGTGCATATTGGATATAGGTGTGCATTTTGGACATAGGCATACGTTCTCAAACCAAACCACATCAGGCTTTTCTCTAACCATTTTTTTCTTACTTAGATCAAAACCAATGAGCACATGATAGCCCATATTACAAAGCTGGTTTTAAATCTACTTTTGTGTGTAACTGCTCTGTAGCTGGAAATCTGTCAAACTACTAAGTTGCTCCATGGCTGCTGTTTAGGTAGCTTGATAGTTAAAGAAAGGCAGACCTGGAACTACTGTATCCGTCCTAGAGGTTTCAAGCCAGTTATAACAAGGGAAAACTAAAATATCTAGTCAAAATTATAAGTTAAAGTATAAAACTGCGAGGGTTTGTGTATGGTAGAAGAGCAACCAATTAAGTTTATTTTTGCAGTGGAAAGTCAATGGGTTAGATTCTCTAGGTGCCTTACACACACAAAAAGAAGGATAGATTGAATCTTTTGACATATTCAGTGCTGTAAACTACTTCTCAGCTGTATGCTGTTAGGAGGCAGGCAAATCCTTCCATCAGTGCTGTTAAAGCGGTTTTTAAACTACTTGTAGGTGGGGTGTGCTGTCAGTCTCAGCACTGGGGTGTTTCATGTTTCCACTCTGTGCTCTGCACTCTGTTGCAGAGATTGAAAAGTAGCTGTGGCTGTATTATGGGTTTTGGCTTATGCTGTTCTGAAAAAAGAACATTAATGAACAAAAATTAATTTAAAATAAATTGAGAGGAATTTTTTACTTCTTTTTTTTACTTTTACTATTTTCATGTGTTTTACTTTTGTGGTATTTTAACTTTTAAAAGAGCTAAACCAATTTCCCTTAAAAATAAACTAAGAATCTTGAGACAAACTCGGGCTTTTTTTGCGACAAGTGGGATTTTCTAGCCACACAGTATCTATCAGGATCATTGCAAGTTGTTTGCAGTATACTATGGGAAATAGTTGTGGAATGATTGGGGTGTCCTGGTCACTTCAGTAAACCAGTGATGTTTTGAAGGCTTCAAGTATTTTTCATCCATGTTTTCATCTTTGTTTAGTTAGAGAATATCTCTGTGTTGCCTGTGAAAAAGCATGATGATGTTATAAAAGGCTATAGAAGTTTTGTGCTTGGATTTATTTGAGGAATGGAATATCACAGTGAGACAGAAATTAAGGTTTCAGCCTTTGGAAAATTCATAATGTTTTTTGGTGTCAACTAAAAATTAGGAAAAAACATCAGAGATGAAACTTTGAGAAACAACAGATTTCTGCACATTGAAATTATTAGTTACAATACATACCACATTTTGCACAGAACCAAATATTTTTTTGGAAATAAAAAATTAAATATTTCACGTGACTTTTTTTCCTTTAAGTATTTTCTTATTACTGAAAATTTTCCTTCTGACTCCATTTCCCCGTCTGTTCCTGGCAAAGCATTTCATATATGTATAAACTTTCCTATGCTTTGCTTTTATGGCTTCGCTACTAACACACAAGAGTACTGTCACAAACTTGTATGGTAAAGTGGAGATAGGATCTATTGGCATATTTATTAACTGGCTTTCAGAGACCTGTTAGATAGGATATATTTTGGTAGAAAGAGGCATTTATATTCATAAATTAGGTTGCTGGTCTGTAGTTAAATTTGTGTGGAAGGTATGACCTGCTTATCTGATCAGGTCTTAATTAAATCTTGGGAGCACTAGATGTCTCATGAATTCATTTCATGAAATGAAAGAAATTTAATATAAATGCAGTACAATACATAAGTAAAAGACTAAACAATTGTACTAGAAGATGGAATAGATCTTAAATTAGTTGCGTGTCATTTTTGTTTGTGATCCATCAGCTGACAAGGACTATAGGTAAAGCTTTAGCTTGTTACTACCTGGCCTATGAGGGAAGGTAGGAACTAAAGCTAAAGGTCTGTCAGGCAAAGGAATTTTCTTATATGTAAAAATGTCAAAAGACACTTGGTGGAAACTAAGACACTCCTCATGTTCATGAAGGCTGCCCAGTTGTTTCTGCATCTAACAAAACGTTTCCAAAGTGAGGACCACAAAGCTGAGGCATCCTATCCGGATTATCCAGGACCAGCAACCTCGAAAGGACTTGATGCTTACCTTGGGAAAACTGACTGTCCTGAGATTTGCCCCAAAAGTGGAGTCTCTGGAGCCTAAGCAAGCCACCCCAAAGCTGGGCATTTGTCTCTGAGGTTGGGGCAGAAGCTGCAAGCTGTGTCCTGCCTGAGAAGGAAGCGCCCAGAGCAGCCCCAGCAGGGTGGCCCTGCAGCAGCATCTGGGGGCACACCCAGCTGGAGCCCTGGCTCTGCCCCTCTGCTGCTTCCTGCTGTAAAGCATGCCTGAAGAATTGGCTGAAAACATGGGAAGAGCTGTCCTGTGCCTCTGACTTAAGGGCTGGGCTCCCAGCAGGTCTGTCCAGAATCCATCAGTTTTGAAAATGGTAAGCCTTACACAAAATGAGTCAGTGCAGATGCAGGGTCCTGAGAACTCATTTTCTATGGAAAAAAATGTGGGTTTGACAATGTCTTGCTGTCAACTCAAATTTGTCCAAATCTGAACTCTGGAGCAGACATAAGTCCTGAGAATTATAAAGTACTTTTTGAATAGTTTCCCTTATAGATATAACCATGATTTTTTTTATATATATATATTTTTTTTTCTGCATAGTTTTTGCTGTCCACCTTCACTTTTCCAGCTCGGTATGCTGTTTTTATTTCCCCAGAACTGAAGTCTTTTTAGAACAGAGTCCCTTTTAACCAAGTATAGAGAGGAATATTTACAGGAGACAAAAAAACAGTACAAGAGGAAAATACGCTTAAGAGCTTCTTAACACACAGAGAATAAAACCCACATTTCTTTATGAGGACTTTTTTTTTCCTGAAGTAGAGGGTGAAAAGATGGGGAAAACCATTCATCTACGCTGTTATAGACTTGCATTCCACATGGGACCTCTCTGTTTTAGCCAGCTGAAGGTTTTGCACACATTCCTTTAACATACACAGCTGGGGTGTATCTAAATCCTGGGCTGCACAGAAATCACCTCTTGAGCAGGAGGGGTTTAGTCCATGTCAGTTGATGGAATCCTTGCCACTGATGTCCAAAATAATTTAGATCAGTCCTTAGGTAAACACAAATACCAGCTTTAATATTTTGAAGAGTGCCTCAGGTTGATTACAGAGAAAAAGGGTAGGTACCAAGACTTGATGCTTAGAATGCTTTCCAATTTGCTGAGTTACCTGCCAGCTTCTGAAATTTCTCACGCTTAATCTAACAGGGAGTGTGCCTGAGCAAAGGAGGCTGTAAGCACCAAGAAAGGAGTGAAGGCATGGTTTAAACACAGACAAACTACTTTTCAGTTACTAATGTGTTTTCCCTATGAGAATGATGTAGCAGCATTTCATATTATTCTCACACAAGCATCCCAGATGGGGAAATGCAGAGATGCCCCATGTCCCTTCAGATAAACCATGCACATTTGGTAGCAATTGAACTGGAGCAAAGGAGGGGTTTCTGTTGGCTTTTGCTGATATTGTCTGGTTTATATTAGGTTGGAATTTCTGAGACTGGGAATGTATTACTGTAGCAAACAGTGGTTGCTATAGAAAATGTAGGATCATCTGAATTATCCTACATATACAAAATAGGCCTGAATACTGACAGCTTCCTGGGATTGGAGTGTTGGGGGAAGAGTGTTGGGATATTGTTATACTTGTGATTTCATGTCTTGCATTTGTCGCTTTTACTCTTGCCATTGTAATAATTATGTGTAGTCTTCAGGAGTCTGTGTGGGCTGTCACCAGTATTCCATCTTGTATTTTCCATCTTCAGTTCCATCTAGGACAAGATGATGCTTAGGAGCAGCCAGAATAGATTGACAAGAGCAAGCTGCCTGAACAATCTGCAGGCTTGCTTAGGATGAAATAAGGGGTTCTGTGGACTAGTAGAGAAGTGGATATCTCTTATCTTGACTTTAATAAGGGTAGAAGGGGGAAAAAATCTGCAAAGATGTTAAATTAACATTACTGGATATTTTAAATCTAGTTTTTTTCAGAAAATAATACAGAGAACTTCTGTAGTGTTAATCTGTGGTGTCTGTTATTGTCTGCAGTATCAATAGCCCAGTTTTTCCCAACCTTTACTTGGATGTCAGATGACAGAAGAGTCTTGCTGGGGGAAGGCAATGCCACACTGCTTCCAGTTCTTCCTGTGCCATGGAGATCACCCATAACTGTGTGGTTGCAGCTTCCTGATATATCAGGCAACAATTTCCACCCTGTTCCCCAAAGACCAGCAGATATGAGGGGTTTAGCTTCAGCATCTTTCAAGTTCCATATCTCAACAGTTTGTGCTGCTTGCCAAGTGCATTCACAAAGTGCTGTAATAAATTTGATAGTATTGTCTTTTGAAGGAATCTGTGTCACTGAGCCAGCACATACTGACTGCACACACAGCAATGCTCTGTATTTTCCTTGCTCTGTGATATAATGACAGAAGGGGGGGTGAAAAAAAAAGCCAGACACAGAAGTCTAAAGAAACCAGAAAGCCTAGACTCAGGGGCACTTGCTAATGATACTGTACAAAAAACCTGAAAATATGTTAGTACAGATAGAGCCTGGGAGTATACAGCATTTGAATTTTGATCAGCTTTTCATACATGCAGCTCTCAAAGTGGCAAGCATATTTATGAGGTTCAGACTAGATTTACTGTCACAGACATTGTTTCATGGTGGTGTGCTTTAACCCCAGCTGGCTACTAAGGACCATGCAGCCACTTGCTCATGTGCCAGGGGAATGGAGAAGACAATAAGAAAAAAGGTAAAACCTGTGGGTTGAGATAGAAACAATTTAATAATTGAAATAAAATAATCATAGTGGAAATGGAGGGAACAAAAAGTGAAATAAATAAAACCCAAGAAAGACAGGCAATGCACAATCAAATTGCTCTTGACCCACTGAGCAGTGCTCAGCCCATCCCTGAGCAAGGACTGGCATCTCTCAAACAACTGCCCCAGTTTATATACTGGCCAAGATGCTCTGGAATATAGAATATCCCTTTGCCCAGTTCAGCTCAGCTGTCCTGGATCTGCTCCCTCCCAGCTTCTTGAGTACCTCTTCATTGGCAAAGCTGTGGGAAAGTCCTTGACCGGGGCTCAGCACCAAGTAGTGCCAACTAAAAAAAAAAAAAAGGTATATTATCAACATTCTCCCGCTGAATCCAAAACACAGCACTACCAGCCACTAGGAAGAAATTTAACTCTATCACTGCCAAGGAAAGCCAGGACACATTGGCACACTCCAAACCTTCCCTACTACCATGCAAAATCAGCTTACTCTAAGCCTCCAAGCAGGACTCAGAGAATCTAAGGCCAGTTTTTCCATGCTCTCTGCACCCAAAGGCAACTGAAACTGGGATTGAAAGGAGGAGGATGTTTGAAGTGGAGGTGCTGATGCTGAGCTTCCGCTAACATCTGGTCATTAATTTCAGCTTTGGGGACTTCCAAAATGTTGGCAAACACAGCTCCAGCTGGCCTGGGGCCTGTGGCTTCTCCATCAGCAGGTAAATAGGCCAGATGGTCTCTAATTTTACTACTGTTTCTGGTATGGATGATGAGCCTTGGTCCCTACACAGCAATGCGCCTTCTAAGCGCTAAATGTTTTTATCCACCTTTTGACCACATAGAAACAATGTAATTATTAGAAGAGTAGTGAAATTATTAGAGCAGTGGCTACAAAGAATGTGAGAGGCTGAGAAAAAGCAGCAATGATCACCTAGTTTTCCTCTTTCCATTTCAGAACGGCGAAGTCTAGAAATCCTTTTTGAACAGCTGCGCTTCCATTTGTGTTTGCTATAAAACAAAACTGTTTCACTTGTAGGAAGAAACTGGGGAAAACTGTTTTGTCTTTGCCATTTCTGTTCCTTTCAGCAAACAACAACAATGGACAAAAAAAAATCAGACACAGAATCAAATTAAAAAATCCTACAAATCCAATCAGGCCTTCTCTAGAGCTGTAGAGCTAAGATGTGCATTAGAAAGCTGAAAGAATCTCAATTTAAGTGCTTTATCTTCAGTACTTACTGGAGGGAGGTTTTTTTTCATAGCTGCATGCAGTATAAAAACTTGTAAAAGGGTGGGAGGATGAGATTTTGGAGAATCTGGAGCTGGAACCTAAGGCAATATTCAGGCAGTGATTATGCAATTGTTGCGTAATACGGAGAGTTCTTGCATGAATAATCCTGTTGACATCAGAGTTTCACAACCAAGTAATTGAACACTGCACTGTTTAAAATCATCTGCATTTATGATGGAAAAGTTTAGCAAAATTGCCATTATAAGAATAGTGGTCTCATAAATACAGACTTTCTCAGTTGGGGTGAAGAGTGTAACAATGTCAGATGAAAGAGTAGAGGAAAATATTTTCTCAGCTTACATATAGCAGGAAGGATTGGGTTCAATGGTTTCCCTTGAGAAACAGAAAAGGCATAGACAATTATTATGGGGCGTCATTAATTCATTTGTTATGCCTGAGAAGCACTTTGAACAGTAGTACTGACAAAATTGAAAGGAAAGGGGGAAAATGCAATAGTCACCTGAACAATGAGCAATCTTTTAATTTTTTTTTTTTTTTTTCATTTGTATCTAGCAAGTGCCAGAGCCAGCAGCGGCAGAAGGCTCCGTTCCCGAACATCGGCGGCTTCTCGGCGCTAACGAGGCGGCGGCTGCTGCAGCAGGTGCCGCTCCTCTCCTCACGGCCACGGCTCCCGCTGAGGGCTCGGGGGACGCGGGGCTGCTGAAGGAGCAGCGAGCGTACTGCCAGCAGCACGGCTGGAAAAGCCGCAGCACCCCTGCGAGCTGCTCCTGCTCTCCCGGCGGGGGAACACACACGCTGAGGGGCTCAGGCCAAGGGCGGGCCCGGCTGGGCCCCGAGCGCCGCCTCCTGCGGCCTTGCCAGCCAGCGAGCGGGCTGCGCAAACACCGGCGGCGGCGCAGGTGCTGCCGCCAGCGCCGGGGAAAACAAGCCATTAAATAGCTGATCTATGAAGTTTAAGCTAGATGCCAAAGCAGAAATAAACGTCTGTTAGACTGCCTATTTTGTTTGTTTGCTTTGGGGTTTGTTGTTTGGTTGGTTTTTTTTTTCCCCAGAAAGTTTAAAGCTGTGGAAAATGGGTGGGCCTATCAAGATGTATCTCTAGGTATCGGGGACGAGGCGGGATGACAGCTGAAATTTAACCGGAATTCATGTTGCCGGGAAGAATTTGAATGTTTAGGTGCTGATAGCTGAAGAATGTGTACAGTTATCTGTGCAAAAAGGCTGAGAAAATCTGTAGCTGATGGAGGAAAGTCATCTGCTTTTATCTCATGCCACACCATTTCAAAAAGCAAATCCAGTGCCCTAAATGCCAATAGCTGCAGAACACTGGAGCCTTTCAAAGCTAGTGTGCTTCTAGGTGGATTTATTCATTAGCTTTTGACATGCCAGAAAGTGCAACCATTTTCAGACCAAATAGAACTGGTGTAAGATACATAATATTTTTTATGGTTGTTCCTATGTGACAATCCATGTCATGAGGAAAACTATGAGGCAATCTTCCCTGTTCTGGTTTCTCCTATACTCTGTTTAAAAATAGTCATCTAGTAGACTTCCATACCTGTTGATTTCTTGGATAGATGTAATACATTTGGACGTTGTAATAATCTTAAAGTTTTATTTCTATGGGAAATTACATCTGGAGAATGTACCGAAGGCATATTCATTTCTCTTTGTTAGCCAGCATGCTATTTTGGTGCTTTCTAGAGTGCAAATAAAGTTCCCAAAGTGTTCTAGGAAATAAATTGGAAAGAGCTACTAAAGGTATATCCCTTTTCTTTAAAAACTGTATTTTAGAGTATGGCAGTTTACATTTTCATTTTTGGGGAGATAATGAATAATTGGTATGAACAGGAAAATCTCCACTAACATCAGTGCAGCTGCATTCATTTAGATCAGTTGAGGATCTGAGGATCTGATTCACTGTATGACAAAATGTCTCAACTAATATAATTAGCTAAAGCTGCAATCAAAGCCCAGCAGGGATGTGGGTTGTTGCAGCAATGTGAAATGGAAAAAGAAGAAGCAAAGCTGAAAAGTTTCCACTATACCAATATATATGAATATGTTCAGCTACAACTACTGTTCCATTTTTTTGTATTTATGGATGTGATAAGTTGGGGTACCGCGCCAGGATGAGAGGAGGCAGCTAGCTGAGTTGGGAGAGTTTGCCTCATGATTATGAAAACTACCTCTTTGCTTGCCTTCATTCAAGTATTGAACATGTCAATGGAGATCTATGGCTGAGCAGCAGAGAGAGCTGCTACCAGGGCTTACATTGTCCATTTTCTTATTTACTTTCTGCAAGGCTCTGTGTTTGTCTCACTGTAGGCACATAGCTAGCTTCCTCTGGGCTTCAGTGTTCTCATTCCTACCCTGCCTGCCCAGATCTCTGAGGCAGAGCTTACCCTGTGCCTCCTGCAAGGAATTTGTGCTCAAGTAGCTGATGGTTTCTGTCCCTCTCCTGCAGTACCAAGTAGAGTCACTGCAGTAATCACCAGAAATAAACACTGGACTAACACAAACGTACAAACTATTAAGACGTGAAAGCTTGACATGTACTAAAGTGTCCAACATAGCCTTTGACTCAATAAAGTGGACCTGTGCCTCCCATGGTCATTTTTTTCCAGACTACTGAAATATCCAGGAGCCTCAGCCTTTTTTTGGCTTCTGGTCTAAGCAGGAAGACAGGAAAGAAGCATGAAATGCTTTATCACTGCCATTGTAAACAGTTTGTGTACTTGCTGTGGAAATGTGTTTCTATGAGGGGTCACACTGTAATACCTTGTACCTTGTCAACAGAAACACTTCAGTGCAACCTGCTCCCACTAACAGGTTCTTTTTATACATCCAGTCCTTAAGAGGGAGTACAATCCCTTTTGTTTTCAGTGGTGTGGTGGGCACAAAGAGGAAGCTGCTCTTGGTGATAAGTGTACATAAATTACAAACCACCTTTCAACACAATGTGTTTTTGCACAATCTTTGTGTCAGTGGGCCCTCACCAGAACCTCATCATATCATATCAATGGCAAAAGGTGAAGCATATCAGTGACGGGTGAAGAGATAAATAATGAATGACTGTTTCTCTTTGGTGTTGTTCATTCCTGCTCTAGCAGGAGCTATGCAGTAAGAGACACTTCAGAACAGAGGAATGAAAAAACAGATCCCATGGTGCCATGAGGCAGGAGGCAAATTCTACTTCCAGAGTGCAGGTCCTCCTCCTGTCTTCCAGGGTTCAGATTTCCTGGTAATGGATAGAAATCCCCACAGCTAATGGCAATAATGGTGTATAGGAAAAACTGTAAGTTGAACTTTAGTTTCTAGGAGACTGAAAATAAAAATATCAGACCTAGGAATTTCAAGAAAGATTATGCTGTGAAATACTGTCATAAAAATTCCTGCTTGCAGTAAATTTCTCTCCAAAGAATTCTGGTTGTGAGAAGTGTCTTAATTTCTCTGTAAATCTGTAAGACCACTACAATATTAGTGTCAAATTTTCTATTTCTAACATCTTTTCCTTTCTTACTCTCATGTTCTCTTTGTTCAAAATGCCTTAATTCTTTAATTCCCAGGCTTCGTATGAAGTAAAATCTGCTAATTTCTTCTCGGTTTTGCATTTATAATTATTTTTGAGGGTGGTTATTGATTTTTCAGATATCACAGAATTAAGGTAAGAAAACATTAATGGCTAATAGATCTATACAGAGCAAAAGGCAGTACAAAGGTAGCAAGTGGTGCTGTGCATTGCTCAGAACTAGCTCTAATATGTTCACTGGGCTGTTAAGGAAGAGAATCTGACACATGGTCTGGGAGTTAGAGGGTTACTGTAAGTACGGTTTCACACTGCAGTGCTTTAGAACCATTTGGCTGTTTTCTGTTCATCACTTACTTGCAGCCTGGGTGGAACTGGAGCTTCCGCTACTTACTTGCTCAAAAGAATGTGAATTTGGTCAGGTTTTTGTAAAATTAATCAGAAGCTGTTGCAATTAGTGCTGGCTGCTAACATCAGTTGACAGGAAGCTTTTCATATTAGGTTTCTAGGTTCATAATTTTAGTAGCAACTTAATGACAGTAAAATCATCTGAATAAATGGCACTGAATTGCAGTTTAGAATTTAATAAAAATTAATTCCTTATGGCTAAGTTGTGTAAAATATAGATTGTTTATAATACAAAAAAAATAAATCCTTTTAGTTCTTTAGTGTCCCACTCCATAAAAGACATTTTTCTTTTCTTCAAACTGCAGATAGTGACACTTAAAGACCTTTGTAACAATAGTTTTATTTTTTAGGAGCCTGAACAATATGCTTGGAGAACAAACTTCTGCACATGTGTGTCAGATTTTCTGGTTTATTTTAAAGCATTTTGGTAAGCAAATACCTCACTTCCTGTCTGCAAGCTTGTCAGAGCACACTCTTGTGCATGTACAGTCCAGAATCCAGAAAAACAGGACTGCTTGTATTAGAGACAAATCAAACATACACATTTTTCCACCAAATATCTGGAGACATTAGCTAGGCCACTTAAAATATTTATTTTTAATTTCCAAATTAAAGAGGAAAAAGGATTGCAAATTATTAAAATACCTTGTATGGATTGTTCATCCTCTCTGTTGGTCTGCCTAGGATTTTATCTTTGCACCTATTAACTTGGATTTGAGAAAAGGCTAAATTTTATGATTGGATGTTGAAACTTTCTTGAGGTGTTAGCTGACAAAGAGCAGCAAAGATAAATGGTAATAAAAACAAAAGCTGGCAAACTAAGGGAAAGTTTCCCAGTCTAAGTATTGTTGAACCGAGCTTCCTGCTTCAAAGAAAAGCAAACAGAGTCTCCAGTTGTATCCCTCTGAGATGCAATCCACTACTGAGAAATTTTTGCATTCCAGACATACTTCTGTGTCTAAGTCTAAAAACATCTGCAAAAAACAGATGTCTTTAGGTGACTATACCTGTATTATAGGTATGGGAATTTAGGAACTTTTTGAAAGAAACTAATTGTCTTGAGCCACTAATATGTTCTTCAGTGGAAGCATTTGTCTTGGAAGTCCTAGTGGATTTTGAGTTCTCTATCTATTTTGAGTATCTCTATCTCTTAAGAATAGGATTGAGAAGTGCCATAGTGTGATTCATATCACTTTTGACTATGGAAAAAAGCCTCACTGAGGTTTGATAACACCTTTCCTGGCTTAGATTTGCACAGTATTTGGCCCAAAAACGAAGATCACAGAATGTTTGAGGTTGGTAGGGACCTTCTGAGACCCCATTTTTGATCTAGCCCCTCACTTCAAGCAGGGTCACCTAATTACAGCAGGTTGCCACAGAAGGGACTGTGATCAGTCAGGTTTTGAGCATCTGCAGGGATGAAACTCTGCACCCTCCCTAGACAACCTTTTCTACACTCAAGTTGTGATTTGGGTTTTTTTATTGATATGGAAATCCATGTTTCAAGTTTTGCCCATTGCTTCTTTTTGTTGTCTGTGAGCACCACTGACCATTGACTATCAGTCATTGACTATCAGCTCACATTATGCAAAAATAACAGTTTGCCTCACTGGAAATGTATTTCCCATTGCAACTCCAAAGCTATGAACTGGCTCAAGAAAGACAGGCAACAAGATCAGTTTTCCTGGTGATCAGTTTTCCCTGCTGACATTTGGTGAACCAGACGTTGCAGAAAAATATATAAATCTAAAGCAGGAAATCTGTCATTTTAAGACTAACAGTATTTGTGTAGAACTCAAAGTGTTTGCCAGATAAAATGAGGTAATGCAAAACTGTGGTCATGCCCAAAGCCAAGGAGCAGCTGACTAGAGCTGAGAACAGATTTTGCATTAGACCTCCAACCCAAACAAGCCCAGGATCAAGGGCTGGTGTGTTTTGCATAGTTTCAGCAACCCTAGTGGAAACATTGCAGATGTGAGCCTGTACTTAGGTACTTGAGTTAGTGGTTTTTGTCCTTTCCCTTTGGCCAGGTTAGGAACTGTTTACTTCAAGCAACATGAATCTGTCTGAGCCTACAAGGTCTCTGAATGTTTTAAACAAATTCCACGTTCCACTATGAATATTGAGCTCCTCATACTCTGGTTGGAATTCTGTGATGGAATACTGAAAACTCATAGTGTTGAATTGATGACTACCACTGAAATCAAATCAAGTTAAGTACAAGCTCCTGCCTTGAAAATAGATTTTTTAGGAAGATGTTGCTTCTCAACAAGTTTGAGCATTAAGGTCTTGTGGTGCTGAGCAGGTCCATGTGATGGCAGACTGGAACATGACAAAAGGGCAAGAACCTCCCAGCTCTGGAAACCACTTTTGATATTTCATGATGGAGATATTCCCCCATAAAAGAGGGTGGATCTGTGTCTTCTTGAGCACAGTCAAACTTTCTGGATCTCTGAGGGAAAGATAAGTGAGAGAACTATTGCATTTCAACTGCTTTTCTAGTGAGCCACTATTTTGGGCTGTCTTCCTCTCTTCTTAAATCCCAAGCTGCCCGATCAGAATCCTGTGCAAAACTGGCATGCCAGATGAGCTGTGTGTGGTGTGCTGCCAGCTGTGTGAAGTCGGCAGCGCTGACCCAGGGCTGTGGAGAGGGGCAGTGCAGCACAGCCAGGTGAGGCACTGCCCGGAGCCAGCTCACCTGCAAGGAGCAGCCCGGGGCTGGGTCACAGCACGGTGGGCAGGGCTCGGCTGCTCCCTCTAGGGCACAGGCAGGGCTTCCACAGGCAGCTGCTTGCAAAGTCTCCAGGATGTGTACACTGGAAAGCTCCCTCGGCAGAGAGCAGCAGGGTATATTTGTATTAGAAAGATTAGATTTGATGTGATCAAGCTACCAAACAAAAATTGAATTGTGGGCAAATAGGAATGTATATAACATTGAGAAACACATCAAGAAGAAAAGAGCCAAGTGCCTATATGAACTCCAAGATTAATTTCCACAAGCATAATAATTTTTAAAGGCATCTATTCTCCTTAAAATCATAAGTTAATTGCATAATATATTTATGACAGGTATTACAAAGATGGAAAATAGCTTTAGTTTTCCAGACTGTCATACTGATAAGCCATATCAATAGGTTCATGAAGCCTGTCATACTTAAAATGCTGTTTCATTGACATATGGCTACTTACTGTTACCTGCACCTATATTGCTAAATAAAACAGTTCTGGATGTATAATCACCTATTATTTATTAAGCACTGCAACTGCTTGCAGATTCTGGTAGGCACAGTGAGAGTCTATTTACTGTAGTATGTCTTTGGGAACAATAGTTGAGGAACTGCCAGTGCTGCTATTTATCAAACAGCATTAAATGTAAAAATTTTGAGACCAGAGGAAAGATAATATTTATGTTTCTTTAAGTTTGTTACCATAGTACTTAGATTAGTTACCATGGGAATGGAAACAGATTGGTAAATTATCATTACCCACTAGTATCAGTACTATAGGGGTTTTGTTTTTAAAAGCCACTAGCCTCAGCTTCATTGATTTGCTCAGAACCTTTTTTCCTTGTTTAACTTCTTTCTCAATGTTGAAAAGGAGAAAGGAAAAAATCCCTGGTGGAATCCATTATTTGAAGTTATATCTGGATGAAAAGACAGAAGGTGACTATAAGATAAAAAGGAAAAAGGCTCACAGTGATTGATCTGGGCAAAAGAAAATAGAAATTTAGACCAAATAACATTCAGCATGTGGGTTGTTCAGGGTGAGGGGTGTGACTGACATATTCCTTAAGGACAAGGCCTTCCTGCTCTTTTGTTGTCTCCCACATGCCCACAGACATGTTCAATAGGCTAGGTTCTGTTCTAAGCCAGTGTTCCATGTGAAGACTGCCTATCTTGTACTTAGTGCAGAATTGCAGTGGGATTATGACAATTCAAGTTTCAGAGAGGGATGACTAGAAATGCTACAGATGCACTATAACATGTAAGCATGTCAAGCACAATGAAATTCAGTACATTACCAAAATTAAAAATATAAGGCCTGATAAATGTGCATTGTATTGTCTTGGTGTTTCTTCGCTGTTACAAGGTATGAAAGAAAATATTATTTACCTTTATTTTGCTTTCCAGTGGTTCCCAATAAACCTGTTACTTAATTATTTTCAGGCCTACTTAGAGGTGACCAGGGTGAGGAATGTCCTTCTAAACTTGTAGCTTTTGAAAACCTGTGACTATCTGAAAATCTCAACAGTTTTTCTTCAACAGCACACACCCAACCCACCCAAGTAATTCTGGGGGGGAATGTCTTCTAACAGGCTCAAAGGAGGGAGAAAAGAGAGGATTTCATATTTACATTATTTATATTTATATTATTACTCATGAAGGTATAGGATATTTCTGTTACGAGTTTTACTGCAGTCCTGAGCAATGAATGTCCAGCTGGGAACAGTCATAACCAGATTAAATTGTGTTCAACAAGTTTGGTAATTGGTTGTGGGATTTTTGGTTTGTTTTTTTCCTGGATGTTTTGTAGCTCTTTGGTATAAACTTCAAACCTTTTTGTTAGTGCTCCACATAGGTTTGCAGTACTGCCAGCTTTGGAGATATCTGTCAACAGCCAGTGGTACTTAGATTAAAACAGTGCCCTCCAGAAAGGCTCCAGCAGCACTGCCAGCACCCCCAGGCCTTGCTTTACAGTGGGATCTCACTTCTCATGCAGGGCTGGCTGCTAATTACACACAATCTGTGCCTGGTCCTGGGGACAGGAGACAAATCTAGTGCTGAGAATCAGGCCCATGTTCTTTACTGCCTCAACCAGAGAGACAAAAACTCAAAAACATGTTGTAATTTAAGCCTAAATTCTCTAATATCACATAAAAGTAAAGTTTCAAATTCATTATTTGAGAATGAATGTAATTATTTTAATTTTTCTTTTTTAAGCGTCTTGGTCTAATTTGGGATTTTTGACTGCATCGTTTTAACCATGTATTGAAATTTTATTAATAAACCATCATGGTTTTCCCCAGTCACACTCAGCAATAAAATTGTTAATTTTCTTCTGCTTAAAATGTGCTTATTGAAGAAAGTTAATTGCTGCTTCACAGTTTTTATCTTTTCAAAGTAGAATTATGGGTCTGCATGACATCAAACAAAATTGAGCAAACATCAGAGCTTGTGCTGCAATGAAAACAGTCCTGGGGAGAGCACCATTCCAGTCCTTGTGCTTGATTCCTGTGGTCTCCAGCAGTGTTTGAGAGGGTTACCTGGTGACCAGCTGCACAAACACTGTACCTGGCCCTTCCCAGCAAAACTCGGCCTTTGCAAAGCCTTCTGTGTAAATAAACATCACAAATAAATACCAGAGCAGGGACTATCCCAATTAAACAGCTGTAAAAATAAAAAATAAAAATTAAAATGGTTTGCCTTATGACCAAGCTGTGAAACCACAAAGAAAGCATCTGCAAGCAGCAGTTAGAACAAATAATACTTTCCATTTAGCTGTACAGGCACAGTCACCTGCAGGCCAGTCTCTAGGATGCTGGTTTATACATTTAATAGCTACTGGCTATTAAAAAAAGTAAAGTCAAGCTGTCTTTTGGGATCACTTATAAACAGGCCATCTAAAACATCACTGAAAATATTTATCTTTGCGGTAAGAAACCTAATTAATTAGTTTAGAACCATAACAGATTGCAAGGTGAAACACCATGATATATATTCCTGTTTAAATTTCAAGCATTACATCCTGCTAGAGGCAGGGTTGTCTTTTTAATTAATGCAGTGAGTGTACAAATAACATGCTAGAGGTGAGTTTTATGTAGCTCCATGACTTTTGTTGTCTGACTAGCCTTAGCTCTGGCAGTACACTTTCACAGATCTCGCCAATGAACTTTAAGGTCTATTGACCTCAGTTTTATAGTCTGCCTCTCTACCCGGTGCTTCCCTTTCCTTTCAGCTGAAGGAATTTAGTGCTTGTACTTTAACTCTTTAATAGGAAGTCCAGGGTCTTAGCTGAAAATGCTGGCTTGAGGCAGGCTAGCGCTGAGGAGCTGCTGAGCTTTGTGGTGGCACATGTGCAGGCACATGTTCTGCTTCCTTTCCTCCTGCTGCAGCCCTGCCTGGGAAACGTCATGAAAGTGCACCGAGCATTTTCAACAATTCCAAACAACTGGAGCCAGGGGCAAAGTTCCTCTGCCCATCTCTCTGCCAGCACCCAGAGCCAGCCCAGCTGATTGGAATTTCTGAAAAAAACTCCTGCGCAGCGTGAAGAATTAATTAAAATGTTGTCCACTCAACTCTTGTTCTTCAGTTTTTTTCAGCAGTGAAGCAGCAAAAAGCATCCCTCCTTCAGTTAGCCATCTGCTGGAAGTGGGTATAGACAGTGGGAGGCAGAACCCAAAGGCCAGCACCAAAACTGCCCCATGTGAGGGCATTCACTGGGGTTATGTTCCTCTCTGACCTGTCAGCCCTTTACTTTTCCTTTCTGTTACAGCAGAACACTTGGTGGTGTGAAAGCAAGCTGTTGCCTGCAGTTTTAAGTGATCTTACCCCAGCGGTTCCTTGTCAAGCGCATGGCATAGTTCACAGTCATATTATTATTATTCATATTATTTCTCATTAGTTTTATATGCTACTGCCTTTTTTCCAGTGAATGACACATTTCTTAATTCTTCAGGCTGGACAGTGTCATCCACCTAAAACAGAGTGGATGATTTCTTGAAATCTAAACTTGAAAATCATTCTCCCTGGCACCTAGTGCCCCGAGGCCCTTCCTTGCTGCTTCCATGCAATTGCAGCATTTGTCTGCCCCAGGCTTTGCATGAGCTCTGTTGCCCATGTAGGTGGTGATCTGAGGATGGCTTTTTTCCACTTACACTGCAGAAGTACGAATTGATTTCAGCCTGATGAATGTTTTGGCATACCATGTATTTTCTCATTTAGAAACCAATAAGTGACTGTAAGTTTCCTTTGCTAACTGCAGATTCATACTTTAGAAGAGGCTGTGAGCTAATTTTTAATTGCCATCATGTTCAAGATTATTTGGGCTTTCTTGCAGTAAAATGACTGTGAGGTGTAGGGTTTTGGAGGGGGTCAGCCACAGACTCTGCAGAGCTCTCTCCAAGGGCAGTGTCCCTCCTGGAGCAGAGTGGGGTCAGTGCATGGAAGGAGGTGCACCTCTCCCTCCATGTACTGCATCTGGGGGGGATTTGGCTGCCCAGGCTAACCTTCCACTCAGAGATGCATCTGAGGAACAGCCCAGGTCTCCAGAGCAACAGCATATGGAACACCAACTTCTGGGCTGCTGCTGTCTTGTTGTCTCTAGTGTGTCCCACGTGTGTATTATACACACACACATATGTATCTCTGGCATCTAAAATATTTGAAAAAATGTGCCACACCTAGCACTGAACTTTGGTGGTCCTCCTCATCACTTTGGGCCAGCTGGCCCACTCACTGCCTGAGCCAGCTCCCACAGTCCAGAGCAGTGACAGGGCTCTGTGGTTCAGACTTGGATCCCCCCTTGCTTGTTTGGTTATAGACTAGAACACTGTGAGAGATAAACACAGGGTTGTGTTCTGTGCAGAAACAATAACAAATAAAGGTCACACAAAGCTGTCTCAACCTCACAACTGTTGCATTGTATTAGGAGTGACAAAGTGACAACACAGACTCTCTTAGCCTTAGTTGCAGAAGTTTTTATTCTTATCCTTTTTATTCTTCCAGATCTTCTTCTATAGACAGTTCCAAGAAGGTCTGAAAAGGTAAAATTTTCATTGGTCATCAAACCAGCACATCACCTTCATTGCACAGTTAGGAACTACATCCCTTGACCATTTCTTGCAAGTAATCAACAAGGAGCAAACTACACCTGCAAAGGTTATTTTCCTTCTCTAAGGACTGTTTTGACTCCTCCTTATGATTTCCCAGGCCGGACTTTCTCAGGCCAGTGTGAGAAAGTTATGTGACTTAGTTTCACACAGACACTGTGCTACCTGCCTGATTTCTCACATTCAGCATCCATATATAACAACTTTTTTTTAAGAGGTCAGAATACAAATACAAGTATCTTAAAAAATAATAAAAGGTTTGTTGTAACTGAATTGCAAAAATACTAGAAGAAGGAAAATTGAAAATGCATTCTTTTTTAACCTTCATTTAAAATTGTCTATAGTTTGAGCTGTTATCTTCTCTGATCCTTTTGACACATTATTGCATCATTTTTATGCTTTTAAAGTCTTGTAGAAATATGAGGACAGGCAACAAGGTTATCCCATGAAAACTGGGGATTTACTTATTCCAGCCTTGCTCACTTACAGGAACAGGTCTCAAAGTCTTGGAATATATTTGATAAATCTTTCTGAAGAAATTCCTCTAGGAGACACCTGGAAATCATGTTGGTGAACAATTCAATAGCAGCTGGTTCTATCTGGCAGCAACACCCTAAAAATATGGAGATCCTCCTATTATTGGCATAAACATCCTAAAAATGCAGAGGTCCTCCAGTTAGTTCCATAAATGACAACTATTTAGAAGTTTGGACAAAATTCTTTCTTAAGAAAAAAGTTTCTTAAAAAGTATTTCAACAAACCATTGCAAAAGTTTTTTCTTTTGAGACTACCAAATGAATGATTATGATTTGTCCAGAAAAAGACAAATCTGCATGTTTCTGAAGGTTCACTTTTCTGAAGAAAACTGGGTCTCTCCCCTGGCCAGATCTGGAGCTAATGTAGAGGATAAGGCATTAAGAAAGGGCTGGATACTCGTTTTAATGCAGGAAAGAAAAATCAGATTAAGAACTGTAACACATATGAGCAACCACTTATTTGGGGCAGCATCATGATCACATCAGCCAAGTGCTATTAGGAATTTTGCATAACAATATAGACTGAGGCTGGCATGGCCACATACTTGAATGGAGTAGCTTCAAAAGTGCTTTTCTAAAGGATGTCAACAGAAAATTGAAGATCACAGTGCTTGATTTAGCTTTTCTTTGTGACAGTTAGTAGCTTTTTAACAGATTTTAAAATAAACTGCATTCCATCATTTTGCTATATACATTTTATAACTATTCTAGCTCCTGAAGATAACATAAAACATCTTCTTTAAAGAGCAACTGGGTCTATGAAAAGTCCTGTGAAAAGATAGCATTTTTCACAGAAATTGCCTCATGCTATTCACAATGTCTTAAACATGTTAAGTATAAAGAACCATAAAAACAGACTGAAGAGGAAAGCCACATTACTCCTGATTTAGGCTAGGATCATATATGAAATCCTTGGACTTCTTAGGAATATTCTGAGACAAAGCTTGGTTAATCTGGTGTGAAAGTCAGAGAAGTGTAAGACTATCTTAATACAGGTAATAGTATTCCAAGATAGATGGCACTTTATATGTGAGAATGTGCTACACAGGCTTTTGGATTCCCTCAAGATCTCTTTATTAGCAGGTATGGTAAAATTGCATATGTAGTGGTATCATAAATATTGTGTACAGCCTTGCTTAACAAAAATAAATTGTCTTATTTGCTAGTGAAATTTGATGTGCTATCTAATAAATAAACTGTTGGGAATAACTTGCTGGGTTTTTTTTCCTTATATAATTATATCTAATTCCTGGTAGTGCAGTGACACATCTCAAGAAAATCAGGTTATGTTGATAGAGTAATAAAATAATAACAGTAAAAAATTATGGTTACACTTGAAGTTTTACTTGTGATAATAGGCAATTGTACAAGAATAAACATTCCAGGTTCTGTTCAATAATTAACTATGAAAAGCAACGAATGTATTTTTCTCTACTACTAAACCTGGATTGCTTAAGACTTTACATTATAAACTAATTGCACAGACCAGGCTCTGTAGCTTAAACATATACATCGGTCATGAAAACTTGTTAGTACTTGGAAACTTTTGTTTCAATCTATTACAAAACCGTATCTGCTACTAATCAGAAGCAGGAAGGTTTTTCTGTGTGTCCTGAGTGTTGGCTGGGAGAGTACATAATTGGCTTATGCACTCTGAGCTGAAAGATAATGTGTTAGAATATCAGCCTTCAGGAAAAAGTTATTAGATATTGGCCTGCATTAGCACCATGGGAATGTCTGGAAAACAATTTTAAGGAATCTGGGAAGTCAGAATAAACCAAGACGAATCCAAGAAAAAAAGGTAATGGAAATCTGTCTCTTTTTTTCTTAAGGATTCCAGTCAGTCAGCTATTTCCTAAAGAAATATTTCTTTACACAGAACTTGCTCTTAGACATCATTAGAAGAGCAGGGGGAAATCTCTCATTTCCTGTGCTCAGGCCTATTAATACACATGGTCCTCATTAAGCACTATCAGTTGTTGCTGAGCACGTGTGCCTCTGTCCCATCAGCTATTGTATGTGGGAATCCTGCATGGGTCCTGCTGTGGCTGCCTCACTCCTCTGAGCAGGTCCATTGCATTCACTGGGATTGCTCTCACGAGGAAACTTCCCAGTGAGTTCATCCTGACACGGCTGAGTGCTTTATTCACACTAGCCTAGTAGACCTTAAACCTGTATGTCTCTGTTTCACAGCATCAGGAAATGCCCAGGCAACAGAGCAGTGTCAAGCTCTCTTAATACCTCTGTGTGGAGTGGGGGTTTTCCCTCTTCCCTCCTGCTCAAACTGAGCACAATGCCCCTGCTCACTCCCCAAAAGTCCATAAATATAGTATGAAATAAAGATCTTTTCAGAGTTGGAAGTAATTTTAATCTACAAATCCATCCAAAACCTATGTTTTTGTTACATTCTTCATATGCTCACTAAGAGGCTCTGATTTGGAGGAGATGCAGAGTGAAATAAAGAACAATTTTGGCTCAAGCTCCAGGCAGGGAAACTATTACTGATCCCTATGGATATGGACTACTTGCAACAACTATGAATGATTTCCCAACTCTTTCTCTTGCTACTGTTGTATGAAAAATACACATAAGCAAATGTTCTACCACAGACTGTTTCAGGATATGTGAGGATTTTTTAAGTGAAAATTGATCAAGTTTTAAGGGATGGTCACAATGTTTATGCACAGAACATCTTGATAAGAACATGGTGAAAAGTTGCTTTCTTCCCACTGTCTCCTTTTTTTCAGCTTGCTTAATTTATCCATAACCCTGGCTATCATTTATATTTTAAGTGTTGTATAGCCAGGGAAGAAATTAAATTGGAAGGATTTTCCTTCCCAGCTATTTTTATTATGGAAACTCCTTGATGGAAATGAAAAGATTACTTTTTTTCTCCATTCTAACTATGACCTGAGAAGAGTAGTCTTTGTTTTGCACCAAAGCTAATAAAAACGATAGTGCAGACAAATCATCATTGGAAAGGTAGTGAGTGGTGTAATAAAGAGTAAAAGGAGGGCAACCTTTCATCACCACTGCAGCTCTGCTGCCAGTTTGATAGTGTTTTTCATTCCATTCTACTGACAAATCAATGGCTGCAGAGACTAGATGATATAAAATTAAAATATTTGTTGTTTTCCAGAGAAATTAAATACAGCTGCTGAAAAAATGAGATTCACACAACCTCTGATTGATTTCAGTCGACTGTATGGATAGCAACAGCCTCAGGCCATACTCAGAAGGAAACCTTTTAGGCTTGTACATATAAATATATATATATATATATATATATGTGTGTGTGTGTGTGTGTGTATACAATGTGGGACAGAACAATTTGAACCTCCTGTGGGGTGAAAAGGTTGGGGGTTATACGTATGAAATTTTAATAAGTGTAACAAAACGATAAATCATTTCAAAATATTGGACATTTTCTAAAGTTAAGAAAAGACTGCTCTTTTTTTAAAGAGCAGCCCTTGTTCATATTGTAAAGAAGACTGGTTAGCAGGGGACAACTTCTGTAGGCTAGACACACTCTCCACTGAACTCAGTAGGAACTTTATCTGTTTTGCACTGAAAGCTACAGAGCACACCTCACTGATTTCTTCAGAATTTATCTGGTTTTTGCATTAACCAGTTTAAGTACCAAAATAGGTTTGGCTTTTTTTCCCAAAAGAATGCAATATAAAAATACAAAGTTTTTAATTGGAAGAATAAAAGCCAATGTCTTGAAACCTATTTGAAAATTACTCTGAGTACAAATCTCACTGGTTTTACAGTGGCCATGTCAGGAGAAAAAGGGAACCAGAGACCCCTCTGTGCCCAGCCACAGTGTGCAGGGAAGGTGGGAGCTGCTGCATTGGGGTGTTCCAAGCCCATCAAAGGCATCCCAAAATGTATGGCAAGGCTCTGCAGGCCTGGCCATCCTCTGGGGTGCAGCGTGAAAGATCGTGTTGGGTCAGTCTTGATGAAGGAGATTATTTTAACATGTGCTCTAATGGAACTTCAGGTTTTAAAGGAATAATTTGGGCAGCATAATAATATGGGAACAGCATAATATTCTTTATTTGAATTAAAGAATAAAGGTATTGATCTGAGGTAACAGGAACATGTGGGCTGGAAATAGGAAGGTGGAAATATTGGAAATAGCATTTTTTTATTTTCTTTAACTTCCATAATTTTAGATACTTAATCAATTTTGTTGCTCTGGCAATGAGGAGGCTATAGTGACTACTCATATGAAATCTATTTGCTTTTTACTTGCATATTTAAAGAGTGGTTAGTAGCTCTCAAATTATCTAATGGATTATCTGTTCAGATTTTTTGACTGGCTCCATTCAACACATAAAATGGGAAACAGTTCCTATAAAAGAGGACACTCCATACCCAAAAAAGGAGCTAGATTACTTTGTTTAAGGCTTTTTGGCTCTGCTGTGATAAGAAAGCAGCATTTCTCAGATGTTTCTCATTAGTCTCTACATTCCAGATAAATGTGAACTCTCCAGAAAATGAGAAAAGCAATATCATGAATCTGAGGCTGCAGAAATAGATCTCCTATTGGGAATTAAAAAAAAAAAACAAAAAAACCCCCTAACAAAATCTAAAAAGTAGGGCTTGTATTTGCCAAAAAAAGGCAAGTACTCAGAAAATTATTTCAGTATCTATTAAACTTTTAATATTCTTTGTGATGAAACACTGTCCTTACCCAAAGAATGGCAAAACTGACGCTGGCTTCAAGATGAGAGACATTTCACCTTAATTTCACCTTCACCTTACTCCTGTGCTTAACTGCTGTGATGAGCATAGGGCTGAAGTACCCAAGGCAAGGACTAATACTCTATCTCAGGTCTCACTTGGATGCTCTTCAATACTGGATTCCCATTCTCTGGCCAGTTTTCCCCAGCCAGAAGAGCACTTTGTGCAGCACATGGAGCATCCTGTGGCACAGACCTGGCTTCTGGTGCATTTCATTGGAGAGGTGACACTGCTTTCTCAAAGGTCACTTCCTTGTCCAGGCAGTATTAAAAAGAGGGGACTATATTCAAAGAAAGAACCTTATTTCTGAATTATGTTGACTGACTAATAACATGCTGGTGTAAGAATACCAACTACTCACAGTGCCTTGGACACATGCCCTGGTTCAAGGCAACCAATGTATAGACAAAGTAATGCATATCTAAAATGTACCAAGAAGCATCACTCTATTGAATTCTCCTACTTTCGATTCTCTGTAAAAATATGTTTAGTAACTTACTGGAGGTTAGATTGCACTATCTTTTCTCCTCAAAACTCTCCTCAAAACTGACACAGGCTACACACGACCATCTGATATAAAATTTACTATTCAAAAGGGACACAATAAAAACAATGAGTAGAACTGAGTAAAAAAAAAAAATCTTTACAAAAGAGTCTCCATTTTCTATTTTCTTTAGGAGGAGGGGAGAACTTTTTAATTTTATTTCTTTTCATGTATTTTTGGAGGACATCCACTTTTTCCATAAGACAGCTGGGATTTTTATAGTATTAGACAGAATGTGTAGAAAGGGAGTCAGCAGTGAAATAAATCTACCTAAATGAGGCCACAAAGTGGTTTCACATCTAAACTCCAAAAGCATTATGTGTTCTTTTTGCTCAAGTTATGATATCTTCACTGCACATAAAACATTTTCCTGTTCATATCAAAGCACCTCCAGAAGCACCTGGATTTCAGTGCCACTCAGCTGGAGAATGCCCTGCACAGTTTTGGTCCAGATCCTGATGTGGAGTAAATTAGCCTGGCTTCATCAGCTCCAGTAAAGCTTCAGTAAATCAATAGCTATTTGCACCAGCTCAAGATCTTATGTGTATTCCTTTCTCTCCCCTTTTTTCCAATAGTCTCTTACTTGAAATCAGTAGGAATTACAACATGGATAAACAATACAGACACACTTTTAATAAAAAACAATTGCATGTTTAGGATTGTGGATATTGGGAGCGAAGTTGAGTGAAACAATGCATACAAATCAATGAAGGGTTTCTGGCATCTTCCAAGTCTCAGTCTCAAAGTATTTCAGTATTAGCCCTTGCACTTACCACAAGGAATAAATACTTGTCACAAGCTAGGCTACAGCTAAACTTTGAAGTCTTCATGTCTGACCTCCAAGAGCCTGTGAAAAGGGACAGATAATCAGATGAGGGCAGTAGAAAAAGTATGCATATGTTTATTTTATTTGGAGTTTAGCTTTGAGTCAAAAACACATGAAAGTAGAGGAGGTTGGATATGCTGGAAAATGCAGGGATAGGGAGTTTGTGTGGTGTGCTGAGGATTTTGAAAGTTATTAAGTACATACCTTGCCACATTTTTTTCTAATTTTCCCCTCCTAGGAAATAGAATGAGAAGAGCCCATGTTTGTAAATCTGAAGGTGTTCTTTACTGAAGAAACTGATTGCATCCATCTTTCTGGGGCTTTCCACATATCCTGACTTCTTGGCAGACACACTCCAGACTTCTTTTCCTTGAAAGATAAATTCCTCCTTCATATTCCATATGAGGTGTTTCTACATGTCCCTTGCTTTTACCTTTTATCCCACCAACTTTGTAAGGGACAGAGATCTCATTCCTTCACAAAATGAGTGAGCAAATAAAACTGCTTCTGCAGACCTGGTCCCATCACAGCTCAACTTTGCAGAAGTAGAGAAACATCTCAAGAGAAAATTTGAGTCAAGGACAACGAAAGAAAAATAAGTTTTCAAAGAGCAAAAAAAGCAAGCAAACAAGATTTTTGCAAGCTACAGGAAAGAGAAAGGAAAGATGAATAGGCTCAGCCAGTCCTTGGCTCAAGCAAAGAGAAAAGTTTTACATGAGAACTAGCTCAGTGGTCTGGAATAAGAAGGTGAGAGAAGGTGTTTTGCAGGTAAGTGGGAAAAAGAGGATGAGATCAATAACCATTATTCATGGGAGTCCTATAAAGGCAAATAAATTATAGGTCAATAATTAAAATGTGGGGTTTAAGTAATACAAAACTGGGAAGAATACTTAGAGATAGTTCAATATGAGTTTTGAAATCCAGAGACAATAAGTAAACTGTGGATAAACTGGCAATACCTTGAAGTACATTTGCTCTGTTCAAGAGTAAAACTCTGAAATTTCTCATGTCTCCCATGCCCTTAAGAGAGAGAGCTGGGAAGCTCAGGCCAGCGCAATGAGCCTTTGGGTTAGAAGAGAGCAGAGCAGTGCAGGTTCTCTGCAGGCCTCTGTGTGGGTAGTTTACACATTCCTTGTCTGCTCTGTGCCTTGCCCAACTCATTATTATTATTAGTTTATCTCTTTCAGGAGCAATGACTTCGTACAGAGCGCACAGCATGTAAGAAAAAAGTCAAGGCTTATCTGTGATCGAAAGCACACACGTTTTTCTCAGGCCCCTCTCTCCAGGCCCCTCAGATGCTGTAATTCTGTCAGCAGCCTAAGTCCCTGCCTATTGCAGATTGCACTTTAAGTGAGTTTCAACAGTACCTGATGTTCCTTTCATTTAGACTTTTTTTTTGCCTCCCCCATCTGAGAGGACACATTCAAACAAAGAAGGCAAAAGTGCAAAGATTAAACTGAACTTAAACCAGACACCTTCTGCACTCAGATAGCTGCGTCCTTTGTTCAGAAGTCACTTACAGCCCTCCCCCTACACTAAGCTGTATTTTTCATTCTCAGCAAATCACAGGACCAGATGCTCCTTTTGACATGTGGAGACAAGTCACAGATTTGGAGGCTTTCTCAATTTGTGTTAGCTAATGTAACAGTTATTATAGCTACATTCTCAATATTGGAGAAACATGCTTCCCTGACTTGATTTGATTTCTTGTCAAAGTAGCTTGCAGAAAACACAAGTAGCTATTACCTGGCTTACTCTCTGTTCTGTTAAGTTTATTTTAAAAGTGGCATGAAATTAATTTTTCCACTTTGGGTTATTTCTTTTTTATTAGTTTTCAGTGTGAAATGGTTGAATCTGACTTCTTTCTCTAAAACTGAGAATCTGACAATAGTGAATGCATGGCTGGGATGGAAAGTTGATGTACTGACAGTTCCAGAGGCCGGTGGTTATTATCAGTACTGCAGTGCAGGGACAGTTTCCACAGCACACTGTAGTCTCATCCATGGAGCAGGACCCCACTGTTCCCTGTGTCCTGTACAAGCAAGAAGCAAGAACACAGTGGCACAGAGGTAACCTTCCGCAGCAAGAGACTTGTTTCACCTCCTTGTTTGGCCAGTGTGCAGCTCTGCTGTCACAGAGTCAGCACAGAGCTGATGAAGGGGTGCTGTTTGGGTGGTTTCTGTCAAGATATTCTCCTGAACATGACAGTTCATGAACACCCAAATATGTGGATCTGGGTGAAATTCAAATAAAACACCCTGAAAACTGAGAAATAAAGCTGAGCGTGTTCACTTCTGCTGAATCTCTATGATTGTCATTGCAGCACAGAGCTTGTCATAAATAAATGTATTTTGATATTTGACTTGAGCATTATACTGTTACCCTGAGTAAAATAAGAAAAGAGGAGAATTTCAGGTGTGTACCATAGCAGGGGTGAATTGTCAGTCATCTAAAAATCTGTTCACACAATGAACTAAGAATGATGCTTAGCACTGGTATTAATAGTGTTCTCTCATTTTTCAGGGCAAAATGTATGCTCATTCATATTCTGTATCTATCTGTATTATAGATATTTTCATAATATATATATGTATCTATTTTATCCATCTATAATATACTTTATCAGCTGGATGTAGGTAAACACACAAATCTGTGTTGTGCAGGTTGCTACACAGAACTAGGGGGTGTGAAAATGTGAGCAGGTTCCTCAGATTCTTTCAAATCTGTGTAGAACAAATAGGCTTTCATTTTTAAAGGCCAGGACCAGATGTGGTAACTGCGTGGCACTTAATTTTTCTTCCTTGGAACAATGAAGGGCTGAGATGACCTTGTAACTTCAAGGAGTCTACAGCAGTGATTTCCAGCCTGACACTTAGATCAATCACTAAATCATTCCCCTTAGCTGAATTGACTCATTGCCTATTTGACCACCATGAAAAAAAGCAAAAAGCACAGTCTTTTTAATGCCCCTCTTGTATTTGAAAGCCACTCCCGTGTAAGGCCTGTCCTAAACAATATGCTACCCAGGCACATAGCAGCCAACCTTTCCAGTGCAGAAGCTGCAGGTAATTTAATAAATGATTCCAGAAGCAGCAGGCTTAATTAACCTACATCTCCTGCACTCAGTAAGCCAGCCCATGGCAGCCCTGTCTGCAATATCTGCAGTCTCCCCCATAAACCCAGTGCCCCATTTCCTCCCCCTCTCCCAAAGATGCTGACAATCTGCCCCCCTCTCCCCGCAATTCCTGAACCCCAGTCCGTACCCCTCCTCCATCCCTTGTTCCTAAAATCACCCCCTAGTGCATTGTCACGCGTTTTTTGCTTCGCTCCCCGCAGTTCTGTGCCACTCCCGCCCTCTCCCTGCCCTCCCTCTGTTCACAGTCTGGCTTTCTGCTCTGCAAACCTGAGCAGGGATGTTTGTGCTGACTGGGGAGCTGTGCTGATCAGGCAGTCCACACAACATGCGACTGCCCAGCTAGCTGCTGCCAACTGACTGAAGAAAGCCTCCTTTCTCCCTCTCTTTTCCTCAGAGAAAGGAATAATACAGCCATTTTCTCTCCTCTACCAACGCCCGATTTTCATTAAGCTCCTTGGAGAGGAAGATTTTTGAGACCTGTGTCCTGAAGGCATTGTCAGATGTGGCTGAAATTGGCTGGCATGTTCAAGATCATTAGGGTCAGGGCTGACAGACAGGCTGGTAGAATGATTTCATTATTCTTTTCCTTAGAAACCAGGCTTTTAAAAAATGGGTTTGACAGTATAGTTGATACAGGGTGCTGTGAGCAAATAAGATATACCAACAAAAGTCCCTTTAATTTGATATTTGTTTGTCTGCAGTAAGACTTTTGCCAGTACTTCTTACATCTCTAATAGGATCATGTCCTCGCTACCAGCAAAAATGTACTCCTGGCCTAATATTAATTAGCAGATAAAATGCCTCCCCAGCAGTAACCCAGACCATGCTGTAAGGAGTAAATAAGAGCAATGACTTCATTAGAAATTCTCTGACAGTAAGCACAGTTGTGTTAGTTGTTTCCAGTCCAGTCCAGCACACAAAGCACCCAGTGTTCCTTGAAATTTCCTGTTTCCATAACACTCGTCAGGAAATGCTGAATATGTCATATATAGACTTCTGTACCAAGCATACTTGGTGGCATTCCTCTGCTCATCAGGGCAGTGTGCCCACCCTCAGCTGGCCCTGGGTGACAAAGGGGCACAGGAAAGGCAGTGAAGAACTGGGATTCATTGCAGAGGGGAAGAAAGAGAACTGTGTGTGGGTGGAACTTCTACCTGCAGAAATGCATGAGAAATGCATAGACAGATTGAGTGACTTCTGAGCAACTTTAATCCCTGCTCCAGCAACAATTTGCAGTTTTCCCTGGGAACTACTTTTCAACTCATTATACCTTGGTTATCCTTTCACAAAGTCTTTACCTGCTTCACATGGGTGTTGTGAAGTTTTGCTAATTGATATGTGAAGATTCTTAAGTCAGAAAGTGCCACATAACTGCAATGTGTTCCTTTTATTACTTCCAGATAAGCTATTTTGATCAGACTCTTCATCTGCAGAGCCATCAGGAGATCTCATAGCAGACAACTGCGGAGGCAATTTTTTCTTTACTGAATTGAGCCCCTAGGAATTAATGATTGACTGCTAATAGGTTTATTCCATTAAACATGGGGAGAAGGAAGGTTTTGCCTGAAGTGCAACAGACAAAGAAGGAAAATATCCAAAGAAAAGTGAGCTCTGTGGAATATAAGTGACCATCTTATGGTATGTGTTGGAACTAGATCTCAGGAATGGGAGAAGGTTTATAATATTTTATATGGTCTGAAGGTTTGCAGTGAAGTTTGGGCTGCACATTGCCTACTTTCAGTTCATGATTTAAGAAAGGAACCTCTGTAAGAACAAGCAATGAAATCTATCCTTTTGCTAGCAGAGAAGTTTTGCAAAGTAAATGTTTATAAACCTTTCATATGAAGTTAATGATGCTTATTAAAACATAAAAAGCAGTCATTCACAACGACTCCCATTTTTTAAGAGCAGTTTTATTATCATACTCTGCTCTCTGAATTAATGGGCAGCTTAGTTACTTATTTGGTTTACAGTAAATATTGGCCAGATTATACAATTTAGTTCATGAAATATTTAGAGGTTTTTGAAATTATAGTAATTTATAAAGTCTGTAGTGTCTACAATATCTGTGATACTGTGACTAGTTCTTGAAATAATTCCTAATGCTGATATCCCTTTCTGTACTCCTAGGATTCCAACTTTCCTCGGAGAATTATATTTGTAGAACGTTTTTTTCCCCTCTGAAATATATCCGCTTCTAGGTTTATCAAACTTGCTATTTTGTGGCAAATCACCGAGTAGTAAAAAGGGAAATGCCCTGAAAGCAGGGACATGCCATTCATAACTTCATGGAATATGTGACCAGACACACTTTGTGCTTACAGTTTCTAGTTACTTTGAAAAAGCATCCCTAATTTTATTGTCTGTGTAGTATGACTGTAATTCCACAGGAAGCACAGCTTTATTGCTATCACTAAGCCCTACATAGGGACCTACATTTCAGCATATATTGTTTGCAGTATAAGAAAAGACTTTTGAATCAGATATGTAAAACTGAACAGATAATTTTGGGGGGAAAAGTACTAGAAAAATGCTAGTAAACACTTCTGGCAGTGTTTGTCTCAAATTTTGCTTTTACTTTGGGTTGGTTTTGAAAGGAAGAAGGGGGTAGTTTTCTTTTCAGTTTGCACAATGCAGTGTCGGTCCATCTTCTTATCATCCCTGCCTTTCCACCCCCTTCCTCTCTACTATCTAGAAATCTTTTTGTGCAAAACTGTCCACTTCTTACCTGTGCACACTTGTACTCTGCTCCTTGGGCAAAGAAATTCTGGCACTTTGACTGTCTTTTAATAAAGGGACATTGTGACACTTAGAAACATTTTAACATTCAGAACAAACTTTCAGTTATCAAGGGTATATTTCCAGAAGAAAAAGTATGAGGAGTTAAAATAATTTTTCTTTAGCTAGAAGTCCAGAAATTTCCATGGGGATTTTTTGCAAGTGGGAATGGAAATAGAAACTCTGTTCTTCGGTATGTAATGAAGTTTCTATCTAGCTGTTAAAAAAGAGATTCCTTACAATTGCTGCATGGCAAATTTTCCACCTTTTCTACCTTCCGTGTTCAGTCAGTGAGAATACTCCCTGTGGTTCAAGGTGGGCACAGGAAGACCACAGAGGACAAAATTGGTTTCAAAGTGAGAAAAAAGATGGTTTCAGGACAAAAACATTCTAGGGCAGATGCATCAGCTGAAACTATTTTATTAGTAGTAGATAATTAACTGGACTTGAAACTAGTAATGTTTTAAATTTTCTATTGTGCTCTTACTGCAGTGCAAAAGCAACAGCATTCTACAGTTTTCCATTCTACACCATCTACACCTGACTTGTAGTTTATCTATCTTTTAGCCTTCTCTCAGCCACAGACAAGTGGTGCTGTATCACTAAAATAGGAATTGAAGAGTAGTTTGCTTCCTGAGTCGCTACATCACGTCACACAAGTCATTAGTGTAAATATATATCATTATATAGGTATTGAACAATTTGCCATTTCGTATTTATTTACACTGTGAATTTCTCCAGGACCAGAGAGAACCAGACAAGAAATATGAAAGGCACTCTTGTAATCAGTGGTTTGTATGGGATATGGCTTCAAGACCAGAGGATGTTCGTTTTAGAGTACTTAAGGAAACTAACCAAAATAACCTCAGAGTAATCTGGTGAGCTTCTGGGAGACTGGTAAAGAATAGACATGGAATCTTCCATTCAAAAATAAAAATATGTAAAAATGAAGATGTGAGTGATATATATGACTGATTAGTCTCCAAATATTCTAGAATTACCTATTTAGAAGGAACTATTTTCTTCATGGAAGACAGTAGTACTATTAAAATATAAGTGGTTATATCCATGGGAAATAAGTCACATCAAAGCAATATAATTCCCTTCTTTATCAGATTGTGGTAAGTGATTCGGAGGAAAATGGTAGATGGGATATATCTTTCATAAAGGATCTGGTATTTTCTAACACTACTTTCTCAAGGGGTATTGGAAAAGGGCAGTCCTGATGTGATGATTGTAATGGGAATGCAGAGCTTGTTAAAAGATTCTCTCAAATACTAGGAAATTTCAAGTGGATATCTACAGGGACCAGTTCTACACTCAGCTCTTATATTATTTTCACTGGTATCTTGTACAGTGAAATATAGAATACAGTTACATTACTTGGGGGTGACACCAAAACACAAGGGTTTGGCTGCAAGCACCTTGAGAGACAAAACTGTAATTCAAAGACATCTTTATAAATTGAGGAAATGGCTTGGTGTCAACAAGAGTAAAATCAATAGGTGCAGTCAGAACAGAGCAGTTACAAAGTTCAGAATATATTCTAGGAGTAACAGTCAAGTTATAAGCAGGGAATGGGATTGTGTTGCAGAAAAAAAGAACTTGTTTTGGGGTGTGCTAACAGAAATGTCACATTAGAAATAAGAGTTTTCTGTATCGCTGCGATAAGCTGGCTGAGGTTTTAGCTGGCAAATAATTTTGAACACCACACTCTAGAGAAGATGTCTACATATAGAAAAATGATATCTGTAAGACTTAACATATGAGCAAATCTGAATAAACATTGCTTAATTATCTCAGAAAGTAAAAGAAAATATGGAACTTTCAAGTACAACCCATATATTTTTAATTTGTGTATATTTACACTCTAGTGGCCTACAATGAAGTCAAAAATAGATGTGCTTAGCTTCTGAATTGTGTGCGTTAAGAAATTGCAGTGGTTTACACAGAAACATTCTGGTAAACTCCTTAACCAGCAATTTTAAGAGCAGTTTAAATATGGTAAGGATGATTTAAGTGTTCTTGATTCTTCCTTCATGCAGGGAGTTTGACTAAGTGCTCTCTTGAGATCCCTTCTGTCCTGTGTGTTTCTGTGTTTTTAATTTACATGGAGCTCTAAAAAAACTGGGTCATTCTATTAATTTTTTATACATCAAACAAAAATGTAAGAGAGGTGAATAACTCTGTGAGCTAGGATACAAATATTTTTAAAAGTTCTCTTGCCATAATCACGTGGTCTAAGAAATACAATCTCAAGATACATTATCTAGTTCAACTAAAATTAAAAAAGAATCAAGGAAAGTATTGAAATACCTACTGTTATTTCTTAAAATCCAGGTTCTAAGAATTGTGTTTCAATTGGGAAATTATTTCTTTCTCTTAATCAAAATCCCTGGCAGTTGTCAGTTCTCTCTTTTTGCAAGTAATTTTTTTCTAGTAATGTTTTTTGAGTCTGAGTTGTATGCTGTAGGTTCACTAGATAATATCTGCCCTAAATAAGAAGGTAGGACAATGGTGAATCCAACTTCACATCTCTCAGGAGAAGAAAATTCTACTTTCTTGTTATAGTTCTTACACTTCAGTGTGAAAGTCTCTTGAGTTCTTACAGGAGACTGACTTGACCTGCTTTTTGAGGGTTTCCTTTAGTCAGAAACACTTTTCTTGTTTCCTCTTGTCATCCACATGAGTAAGACTCGGACCTACAGCCTTCTACATAAGTACTGACGCTGGAGCTGGAACTGGAGCTGTTCCTGTTTGTACAAAACAATGGTGGTGTTGAATTTATTCTTCAGATTGTGAACTCAGATGGGAAATCACATGCATAGGCTACATCCATCGAGTTTGGGAGAGCTCTTGGAAACTGCACACAAGAATGAACCTGCCCATTGGCCCATTCATCTTTTCAAAGTTACAGACAAGACTTGAGCATTTGGTACTTGCACCCAAGTGGTAGAAGTCAGCATGAATTTCACATGGGAGAAGGTAATTTATACTTAATTAGGTCCAGGATCATTAGGAAATGTTATTTGCCCTTACAGATGTATAAATCACAGGAAGAAAAACTGAATTTGAATCTTTAAAACCAGTCAGTGAAACATTTAAATGTCTATGTAGTCCTAGACTTCAGTTTAGGAATAACTACTTGGGATGATTAAAACATGCTAAAAAAGCAACTGCTATTGGGCTTTTTCAAGTCTGTATGCTTATTAAAACCAGAAAGCATGTGAAACAATGATATAGTCTCTTAACTAACAGTTTATCTAGCATGAAGGAATATACCATTATATCAGTCTTGATGAAACCTAATTGCAATTTGACTGTGATCACATTAACTGCTTTGTGCTCCTAGAGTTACATATTAAAGGTGAATTCCTGAGTGCATTAATAAGCTTAATATCAGTCTTGTTGAGAAGAAATATTTTGTGAGCTGTGTTGATCAAACATAATTTTGATCACTTATACTTGGTATTAGACCTGATTAAATTCTACAGAAGTCATCCTCCTGACAACAACCTTTTTTTATGTTCGCACTCACAAAAAAAGAAATCCCTGGATCCCAACTGTGCCTGTAATGAAGGTGAATTGTGTGTAATGACTTAAAGAGTGCCATTTTGAGCTTAACAGTTTACATATTGCAAATTACTCTGTAAATACTCTGTTCCTAGATCAAATTAATTGTATAACAAGTTGTACTCAGAGGCAGAGAATTTTCTTTGCTGCTTAAGCTCCCACAGTCTGGAAGCTTAAAATGGTTTTCTTTAAATCCTGTGCAAAAGCTTTATTTTACCCCCATATGAGTACTTGAACACAGATATGTAATTAATGATGGATGCAAATGTTGTAACTTGATATTTAAAACAATAAGTTGTTATGACCTTTATTGGACTTTGACTTGCTTGTCTCTGTTAATAAACCAGTATACCCAAAATTGTTCAACTTCGCATTTTATGCACACAGCTCATTAAATTTCAGGTGCACAGATTAAGATTAACTGTAATTACTGTGGGCTTACATGGAGGTGGAGGACCTTATAGCTCTCTACAACTACCTGAAAGAAGGTTGTAGCTAGATGGGGGTCAGCCTCTTACCCCAGGTAAAAAGTGGCAAGACAAGAGGAAATGGCCTTGAGAGGAGGTTTAGATTGAATATTAAGAAAAATTTCAACATGGAAAGCTTTATCAAGCTTTGGAACAGGCTGCTGGGGAAGTCACTGAGGCACTGTCCCTGGAAGCATTTTTAAATACTTAAAAATGTAGATGTGGCACTTAGAGACATGGCTTAGTGGTGGACTTGGCCATGTTGGAATAATGGTTAGACTCGGTCATCTTAAAGGTCTTTTTCAATCTAAAAGCTTCTGTGATTTGATGATTTTATCCTTGATAGCAGAGGTCATTTCCTCTTTCTCTGTTACCCAAAAGACATTTTCCTGAAAGCTGTTACTGTCTGTCTGAGATGAACCAAGACTAAAGGCAGAGATGAAAACATAGTTGCGGTACTTAAATGATCTTTCAGGAAAAGCTCCAGGCCACTGATTTTGGATCAATATAAAACCACATAAGTCACTGATGACTAAAGCCAGTCTTCATGTTCAGTGATAAGGAGGTGAGCCAGGTTCATAGAGGACATGAAAATATTTCATTTGGAAAATATCCCCAGAAACCTCTGCAATCTCCTACCTTACCAGCAATTTTTGTGTTCAGATGGTGCTCTGATTTTTCACTGTGCTGCTTCTGGAAGAGACACATTTATTGAGGGGTCTGCCAAACACAAGTCTTAAATATTTTGGCTGAACTGAAATGTACCAGTCTGCAGTGCATAATGCAGTGCTGACCTGAGCTGCTGATCACATGGGACTGGAGCTTCCAGTGACACTTATTCCAAAGGAAGTTGGAACAGGGGACTTGTGATTGATGTATTGGCTACAGTCTCATAACAAAAACTGGCTTTAAGAAAAGAATAAGAAACTACAAGCTGAGGTAGAATTGAGTAAGGCAGTAATGATAAAAACAAAAGTGGAACTGCTTGCTTTGAGTAGTTTGTGGGAATCTAGTAACTGATCTAAGAGGAGACTTCTGAAAGTAAACAGTCTTGCAGGATTCATACAGAGTCACATCAATCTACCTCAATTATGCATATATATATATTTCTGAAAATGTATTTCATTTGTGGAAAACCCTACAGCAGTTTGAACTTTCCTTACAGTGGTCTGAAATAAAAGATAAATAAAAGATGGTTAAATGGGCTTCTGTCTAAGAACACCTTCCTTCTGTTTTAACCCATGTAAACAGTCATTGAAAGAAGAGAATGGAAAAAAAAATCGGTATATACACATCTTGAACCAAACACAAAAAGTATAGGGTATTTTTTTACTTTACCACTTTTTGACCCACTTTTGAATTTGCTGTCTAGCTCACTCCATTCTCATACCAGGGACGTGTTAAAATCATCTTTGCCAGTGGGACAGCTGGATGCCAGTGTAATACACAGGGTAAAATAGACCATGAAAAAATTAATACCCCTGTCCTTACAGCAGAAGTATACTATTATACTGGGTGTAAGGCATGGGCCAGATATTGAGTAAAGTAATAAAAAATAAAAAACAAACAAAACTGCAAAAGATTGACTCGCTTAAGTGAACATTGTTTATTACATGCAATGAAAGGGAGAGACTGTCCAGAAGAATTGGTTGCATGTGATCACTTTTTAAGGATTTTATAATATAATATATCCACAAGAGGAACCCCCAAAAAGTTGACTAAACAAATTTTAATTTTAGTATTTTGTAGCTTTTAAAGTACTTAGCTTTACAACCTTGAGAATGTTCTTCTAGGGTATGCTTTGATATGTAATTTCAATTTTTCAGCCTCTGTGCTTGTTTTACATTTCTCTTACTCTCCAAAACTGATCCAATCCCTTCTCAAAAATAGCAGTATTTATTGACTATAAAATGCATATTTAAATTGTACAAAAAGAGCAAATTCAAGAAAGGATACAAACAAGAAAGGGTTGTAACAGTAGGGCTGATTTACAGCACTAGTGAGGTAAAAGAGATTGGCTTAATTGCAGGAGCTTTGCTTTGCATGACGAGGTTCTAGTGGGGGAATATCTTTTTTGCTTAGCCAGATGTTGTGAATTTTCCCTGCATGTGAGGAAGATGACACAGCTCATTTGCTCTCCAGGGCCCAGTATTGTGAGGCAGGGAGCTGGAAGACTTGCAACTGCAACCTCAAAGGTAGGATTTAATCCTAAACAGATTTCTGTGACCCCTCCCTTTTTTTTATTGTGCTCATTTTTAACACAAACAACAAAATTTACTAAAATATATAGCTATAATTGGCAACCACTCTCTGCAGAAGATGATGGAAGGCTGCTAGGGCAGTAAGTAATCCAATTTCTATCTATCTTACCAAACTGTTAGTATTGGTTGTTGTTTTATTTGGTACCCAGTGATATATTTTGCTGTGAAACTTATTGTGGAATACTTTATGTTTTCATATGTCTTTTTTTTATTTGAGAGAAATCAAGCTGAGTAAACTGGAAGGTGGCAGAGAGTCAAAGTTTCTACAAATCTCATCTTGAACTCTTGCTTAGCTGTGAGCAGCTGAGCTGTTGCTGTTTGCCCTCTGTGAGGTGGATGCACTTCAGTGGGGGAAGAGGCAAGCTTTTTCTGCTGGAGGCAAAGGTTGGATGTGGAGATTTTTGTTGTTTACATTTTTTTTTTATTGTTACAGACACCAGTAGAAGCACAATGTGCTGTAGCAGTGAGAACATGTGAAGTGAGTGATACTGCAACTGAGCAAAAAAGCATGTTGACCGTAGATTTAGATAATGCTGGCTGAAGTCTTAGTGAAAAAATAAATTAAATCTCTCTCTTATTTTGTTGGTGTTCTCATACTTTTAATAATAATGAGTTAAAATATCTATATAAATAAAAGTGCTTGTCTATTACTGAGTCATGTAATGACTCAATAACAGACAGCTAACCCTGATGGGGAGCTAATCTTGGGTCACCTCTTTGGGATATGTCTGCAGGAGTGGGCACCAGGATGGTACAGCTGTCCAGACCTTGAGCCATAAGGTCTGATTGTGCAAAAAAAATGTCCAGAACACACAGAACGAGGGTTCATCATTGCTACTGCGTCTTCTGCTGATCTTAAGCCTTGCAAGTGCTAGCATGCAGACAAAAAGCTCTTTCCTGTTGCTGGTGAACTTGCCATTAGCCTCACTGTTTGCAGATATTGCCTGCAGTGTTCATGGCACAGTTCTGCTGCAACTGTGCACATTGGTGCTTGTGTTAGCTTGGCATCTGTGCCCACCAGCTCAAACAGCTCTGCTGTGATGCAAGATGGATTTCACTTGTGCAAACTGTAATGTACAGAGACTTTAGTGTTGCATACAAGACAAACACCAATGTTAGTCCAATGTGCCTTTGGATTTCAATTCTATTAGTGTCCATTTACTTCCTTTCTAAATTCTCCTTTCTAAACTCATGGAGGTAGAGTGTTTAGCAACAGATGTTTTTACAGGTTAGAAACTGTGAAACATCAGACTTGTTACTTAGATCTGTCTATGTAGGGAGCAGAGCTCTCTGTGCTGCCTGGACACTTGTCAGCAGCCTCAGTGCCTACTGCTATGTATACAGGCTCTCTCATATGGCTTAAAGCCCCTGTGCCTTTCTCCAAATGTGTTCTGCTTTCCTCAGAGGATCTGGAGTGTGGCCCATTGTTCAAGGGGGTAAGGACAGTGTAAGCCATGCATCAAGGCCTGGGAGTTTATTGATGCTGGCTGATGCAAATGTTCCTTATGAAAGAATTTGGTTCCTTATGAAATCCTTCTTAAAAGGAAAGTAGTCATTCATGCATTCTGTGCTCACTGTGTGACTTCCCAGTTTCATAAAATGGGTCTCCCTTCCTGCTCTGTAGCTGAGCCTCAGCCTCTGCTCCCCACCCTAGGTGATAATGAGGCGTTGTTTCATTATTGCCCTTGCCACACAAGCAGGGAAGTGGAGATGCAGGGCTAGGGGAGGCCACAAGGCTATTGATCTTCTTCAAAACTTGAAATTTCACATGCTCAGGTTGGTGTTAACTCACCTGAGATTTGGCAGACCAGAAAGCTTTTATTTGCTCATGACCCTTCCACTTCCCAGTAATACCAGGTAATGGAAAATCAGCTGCATCCTCACTGCTGGTAGTAAATTTCTGCTCCTAAACAATCCAGACTATCTCCAGGAGCAAATAAAACATTCACCTCTAAACTCTTCTGTGTCTGAACTGCAAGATATTTTGACTACATCCAGAGCTCTCTGGAACAGCAATAGTTGATTTGTTCTTTTTCTCTCCTTCCCAAGGCTTTAGGTGTCTTCTGTGCACTTTATGAAAGAGAAAAAATCATAATCATAAGTAAGGGGTGTATTTCTAACCATAAAACTTGACTATTTGATGGGATCATGCTAAAACAGGTTTTTTGTGGGAGGTTGGGTGGCCTTTTTTTCTTTTGGTTGTTGAAATTTGCTTGTTTAGGTTTTTGGTTTATTTTTGTCTTTTGGTGGAGAGGGTTGGTTGTTTGTTTTTTTAAAGCGGCAATGGCTACTGCTAATCAGCTTACACAAAAAACTAGAATGACAATTGGAGAAATTAAATTCAATTTCATTTTAACTGAAATTAAAAACTAGCTTTACTGCACATTAGTGATTCAGTAATCCATGTTCTTTCACTCTTTGTCCCATTTTCTATCTTCACTGGTTCCATAGGAATTTATAATATACTTATGTTTTCCTTGTTTTGTGTTATCATGTCCTGCAACTATGGATTGCTTTCTCATTGCACCTTATATTTATGATTTTTAAAATGTATCCATCTCCACCACTATCTTCTATGATTATCCCTGAGAAAGCAAATGGAAGTAATCAGTGTTTCCCATTTCTCCATCTTCTCCTCTTCCTTCAGTGTAACCGTGGTGTTAGCAAGGCAACCGTGCCATCTTCTCTGTCGTGCTGTGCCCTGTAAATTTAACTTTTGGATTAACTGTGCCTCAAAAGGAAATAGGAGTTCCCCTACATGGAACCTACTTAAAAAAATTACAACAGCAAAACCAAAACCAACAGTTCCCATACATTTAACGTAATAAAAAAGGCCTGCTCTTGGAAATGCTGGTTCTAAATTCTGTACAGTTTCTTCCAGTTATTACAACTTTGTTCAGAGGAGACACATTGTGCTTCTGCCTCTGAAGTGATTCAGTAGCTTATAAAAACCTGCAATTTCTCAGGTTTCATATTCCAGTGTTGCGAGGAGGAGGGAACATTATTAAGTTTGCAAGGCAAAAGACCTTGTGAACATACTATTTAATAGCCAGTGGAGTTTTCTCAGAGGATTAGAAATTAATACTTTTTGTTTTAAGAATACATGCAACAAATGCTGAATAGAAAAATTGGTCAGATTCTGTGCTGATAGTCTTAACTATTCACTCTGTTGGCCTTTTCCTTGCTCCCTCCCCTGGTTTTAAATTCACATGTTGGTTCCTTCACTCTTGCTCTGTTACAGCTTTTCTGTACAGATAGTGACTCTTTGTACAGACACAGTACTGAACCCTGTCTCAGAAGGCACAAATGAAGATTTTCTTGCACTGATTGTTTGGTAAGGGCAGAGTGAAGTGATATAACTTGCTGTGAAAACCAAAAGAACATGGAATTTTCAGGTTGTGTGTTGGCACAAGACCATAGAAGCAAGAGGCTTCTGAAAATGTTCCTGATTTACAAGGAGGGGGTAGGAGTTAAGTGAAATAGTATGTAGGTTGGAAGCTTCTGAGGGGACAGAACAAATTGTAGAGAGCAGTTACAAGAACGGAAACTAGGGATGTTTCCAGTTTAAAAATAAAGAAGTGTAATTGATGCCTAGGTCTTGAGAAAAGTAAGTCTAGTAGGAGTGGACAACAGCGTCAGGGTCTATATTTATATAAAGAAAAGATTGTTGATCTTCATAATTACAGCCACAAAACATTATTAAATTATAGCACAAAACTGGTGTAGGATGCTTGAACTGCCTTCAAGTGTAAGAATTTCTAAGAGCCTGTGGTTGTGATAGCACTGGGGCTGTGGTAGAGTTTCTGGCATGCACCTATTTGTGATGGCTGTGATTTGCTCTGAAACATCTTTGCTGACCACTGCCATGCTGCAATTCTACTGAATCCAGGATGGAGAAAAACTCATTATTCCCAGTCACAAATTACTTCTCAGTCACTGGCAGGTACTGACTGACCAGTGAAGCAAGGTTCCTGACCACACCAGCTTTCAGCTAAAACTAATGAATGAAAATATCATTCTAGAAAGAGATGCAGAGGATGATGTGTCACATTCACGTTTTTGTTGGAGTGGTACTATCAATAGACAAAGGTCTAGGTTACCATTTAAAAATCTGTTGGCAACAAGACATATTTAAATAAAGAAAGGCTTGTAAGTCTCCTATGAGGAGAAGCTTGAAGACTTGTATACCTCCTACATGAGAAGAGAATTTTAAAAAGCAACAGCCCTGCATATATAATATATCTGTGGGAACAGACTTTTGTCTGTACTGCAGCCATTCATCCCTAGCTGTGTTTCTTGAAGCCTTTCTCATTTATGCAAAAGCACAGCATGTGGGGGAAATCTTTCATTTCCAAGACTTTAGATTTGCAGTTGATTAAGCACTGATCAAAATCATGTTGATCATAACTTAATGATCCCAGGCACTGATTGAGGGCATCCTTGGATCTGGAGCTCACAGTGAGATGCAAGCAGCAGAGACCTCCCCAGCAGGAGAGTGTAGATCTCAGAGAAAACTAAATGGAGGTGGTCTGTGCACTGGGACAGTGTAGACTGCTGTGCCCTAAGCAGGGAGAAAGTCTGAGAACTCATTCTGCCTTCTTGCCACCCCTCTCTGGACTCACTACCCAAAAGCGGCAGAAATGAGAAAATCACCAGAATTCTCAGCGGAAGGAGTGCACCTATGTGCAGTGCTATGAAAAAAGGAGATTTTTCTTACTCATCCAACCCTGACAGCCCATGCCACTCTGGCAGGAGGCTGACAAATGTGCCAACTGGGAATGTATGCTTGTAGCTTTACTGGCTGTAGTTTACTCTCATCTTGAGAACACCAGTCACACTTGCTAAGTAAGCCTGAGTGATTTTTTTTTGTAAATTAATGAAATTAATGTAAATTTAAGAATTACAAGACAGAAGGAAAAGTAAGTGTTCACAAAAAGAAACATTGAAGATGCATTATGTCCCTAGCCTCCATCCACTAATGGATTTGAATCCTTAATTAAAACAAAATCACTCAAGAGAAGATGGATCTGGGGTGTAGAGGGCATGCAGCCCAGCAAAAAAAGGTCAGCTGGCCCATGCAACACCCTCTTGTTGCCATGGTGGAAAGGGCAATTGTGAGAGCAAAGTAAGGGTAAATAATGGATGTCACTGTCAAATGCTACCAGAGACCTGTCATCAGGGTGAGGGGAAGCATGTAAGAGGCAACTCAGAGTAAAATGTTTTAGGACTGTGTAGCCAGACATACTGAGTTTGTGAGGGAACTTGACATCTGGAGGTGAAATGAGCTAGTGGTGACTGACTTTTTAAACTGGTCTGAATCCAAAATGAGGGAATCAACAAAACCCTGAATACTATGTAATTTGAAATCTAGACCAAATCCTTTTGATGTGTCATCTCCTTTTTCAGCTCCAGTTGTAATAAAGAGCAGCAGACAAAAAGTGGGAAGAGCTTTGTTGGCTGCTCACACAGCTACAGAGGATCAGCTCCCAGTTAAATAGTGGGTGCTGAGCTGAGGCTGAAACTAGAAGGATAAGATTATAAAAAGTGCTTCTAATAGGATGGCAACTTTAAAAGGGAGCTTCCCGTGCACACAGTGTGAAGGAAGGGCTAAGGGTATACTAGAATAAGTCTCATTTTGTGGACTGTGCAGGTCCTTTAAGGATTTCTCATCTCATGAGCTGACCTGAATAAATGCTGCAAACAAAAGCATTTGCTGGGGTTCTGTGTCCTTCTTTTGGCTGTCTATGACTTTCCATCCAGCTCACCCGAAACAGCAGTTCACTGTTTATGCCTTACACAGGCGATGGTGGCTCAGCTCCCTGGAGAAAGAGCTGATACTAGTTATCATTTTATCATTGAACACAGCTGCTCTGAATTTCAATAGGTAAGTCTTCTGCATCTGCAAGTAACATATGGCTAGCACAGAGCTGCAGCTTCAAGAGTTTCCTCCTGCTCACGTCTCTTTCAGGTGACTGTGGAATGGAAACCTGCCACTTCAGCAAAGGCATTTAAAGCAGACAAGCTGTGGGAAGGTATACCGTGTAAACACGCTGTAGTTAATGTCAGGTATCCTAATGTGTGCTTAATATAATCTTTCTGACTTTGCATTTGTGTGCAGTAATATCCTCTAACATTCTGCTGTTAACAGATTAAGTGCTTCCAGGGTGGCACAATTGATAACACATATATAGATCTGTAGTTAGCAGGAAAGGTCTTCACTCAAGCAGGAAAAGCTCATCTAAACCTGCAGCTTCCTCAGAAGGGGATCATCCTAACTATGGGGTGCATTTTGACTGCAGCAACTTGACAATCTCAGAGGCAGCTAATAATGCACCTCAAAATGTTATTTACATGGTCTTACCACTCAGACACCTACCCCCAGGGCTGCTGCCCACACACTTGTGCCCCCTGCCCTCCTTGGATGTGGCTGTTCTTTTTAGAGTGCATTTGCCATTTCAGTCACATCTCTCTGCTATTGCATAAAAATGGGCATTGAATTTTCTTGTTGTCATGGAACAGGAGACCACAACATCTTATGCAGCTGAAAGCAGTACCTCAGATATTTGAAAACAGCTACCCATTGCCTCTAGCTGCATCACGTATGCAGCTCTGCTTCCAAGAACTGCAGTCACAGGAGATGGAGGGAAAAATGGTTGTTGTTGGTTGGGACAGGGAGAGAGGGGTTATTTCTCTAAACTTTGAGCAGTTGCAGTGTATGTTCCTTACTCCATTTATTAGAAATTGCAACTGGAACACTTGTCTAGGTAAGCAAAATCTGCATGGATGCACCCCATGTAGGTAGAATAAGATAATATTCAGGCTGACACACTGCATTGCCCTGGCACAATGACACATGGTTATAGCTGGTGTGTATCTCTCTCAGCTGTATCTGCTTTGAGGCATAAAGAGGATAAGTGACTTCTACAAGGCCATTCAGCAGATCATTCATAAAGAAAAAGGTGCAGAGGTCTTAAAAACAAATTATCAGTCATGAGGCAAAATTGTTACTCTGAGAACCCTCACATTTTTTTATTGTGGTTTTGTTCTAATTTGGAATGATAAACTGTGTATTTCAAAGACATGATTATATCATCTTTTCCCACCTGACCTCTGAAGATAGTTTATACTATGGAATAACATTAATTTTCATAATGTCAGACGTGAATAATTACTGAGTAACTGTCAAACAAAACAAATCAAAACATTCCTAGAATATGGGGGGAAATGCAAAATTCTTAGATATTCTTTTTTTTTTTTAGTGGCAAACTACTGGTTGAAGAAACTAGCTTTTCAAATAGAAACTTTTTTAAGAGATACATTTACCATGACTGCCTGACAGTGTGTCATGGTATTTTCCTTCAAGCATGGCAGGGAAATATTGACTTGTGGTGTAGGTTCACAGAGTCCTTGCACAGAGTAGCAATACAGGAATAAACGTGATCTTTTCTGAATCGGAATTAAGTGATGTGGTTTTTCAGTCGCTTTTTTTCTTTTAAACTGAATTGACACTCTCTAATTCTCTTATTTTTTAATGTGCTTTGCTGCCTAACAACTGAGCAGTAGGCGTGGCATCTAGTAGGAATTGTGAAAAGCAAACTGTAAGTTTTAGAATACTGCAAAAGAAACCTACACAGCTGTCAACTGTGAGCCATAGCACATTTAAACATATGACTTCATCCATAAGTAAGAGGAGGATGAAATAAAAGTAAACAAGTTTTTGCTTAACTGGAACAGTTAGAAATACCAATATAACTGTATTGAGTAAAACAATGGGAGCTAGCTGTGGCCTCCTGGAAAAAGTTGCACCAACCAATCCAGGATGAAATTCAAATGTGGTAAATAATGATGGACCCTTTTGTAGTTCTACTGATGTTTGCGGTATTGCCATCATTGATCCAAGAAAGGATTCCTGGAGTGCAATGAGCACACAGAGTTAATATCAGCTGAATAACAGAAATGAATGTATTGTTTCCCCCAAGGTCTTATGCCACATGAACCACATGGCATCTGTACAAACTGCAGCATATGCATTTTGGGAAGGGGGGAGATGGAGCTGATAACAAGGTGTGATTTCCAAAGGGAAGGGGAAGCAGACAGCTGATCAGAGAAGGGTGTACCTCCACCTATTCCTCTCCCCCTGCAGGGGAAAAAGCACTGCACCTCTTCAGTAAATGTAGAAATCTGCGGTGACACCCCCACCCCTGCACTGCTCCACCGGTACCAGGGAACTCCAGAAGGCATTTTGGTGTCTGAGGAGTTATGCTTTTGCTGCTTCTCCTTAACATATGTTTTTACACTCCCACCATGAAGTAATCAAATATCCCCTGGCCTGTGTGAGTTTCCGCCTGAAAAATTTATAGGACTAGTGTACTGGTATAACCAGTGATTTCTTTACAATGCATCTTTCAAGTCCAGTGGTGGGGCCTTTTTCTCTGTACATTTGGAAATATCTGTGGTTCCCCACCTGCCCTTTGACCTGGTTAAGTGCTGCTTCATGTCTCCCCTGTAAGCTGAGTGAGGGTCCTTACTGGAACAAGCTGTGTCTTTAAGCAGGATGAATCTTGACTCTTAGCTGATATAAATCACCACTGCTGGCTTTTCTTCAGTGAAGCAACTGATTTGCTCTCACTGAGTTTCTGTCCTAATGTCTCTTCAGGATGCAAACAGCAGTGAGCTCATCAGTTAGGAGTGGCCAGTTATCAATACAAAAATATACTATTTCACATTATTGCTCACACACAAAAATTGTCAGGGTAGAAAAGAAAAACCTTGCAGGTGGGGGATTTTGCCCCACACTTATTTCTTTTCCCTTCTTTCTTTTATGAAGAGAAAGAGAAGCTTTGCTTTGATTTTTTTGAACTCCTGCTACCATACAGGAATTCAAGGATTAATATAGTGTTTTAGCATAAAACAATTTATGTCTTTGCATCCACATTTACAGCAGTAGCACACAATAACATGATACCAGTTAGAAACAGGACAACACAAGTTGCTAACCTGTTCTACCAACCACGTTTTCCACTTGAAATAATCACAGCTGGTCAGCACAAGCAGCTTGCATGAAAAATAATTGAAACAAGAGCTTTAAATCTCCTTGGATGATAAGCAGAGGAGGCAGTGACATCAGTTGCCCGGCACTGCAGCAAGACATCCCCTTCCTCAAAGGTCTGATCCTGCCTGTGGAGTCTGTGCTGGTATAGCCTGGGGAACAGACAGGCTTATAATAAATAGACACAGTTTCCCAGACACCAGCAGTGCCACTTCAGGCTCAAGCAATTAGCCCAGAGAGGGCTCCTGACCTAAGCATGCCTTTTAAATGGAGAAGGGAAGCATTCTGTGTGCACACCGTGTGAGTCTCCCATGTGTCTCTGTTCATCGACCAAAACTAAAGACAGTGTCTTGTGCCCCAAATGGGTACTCTTGTGCTCTCAGCTTCCATGTTCACTTCCTCAGCTACTTTCGTGCTACAGAGCCCTCCATCCCCTGCCCTTCCCTGGGGCTGAACTTCTAACTATTGCTTTCTTTGTATCTGTATTTTTTCTTGTTCCTCTCAAGCATCCTTGGGGCACAAATACAACTGTAAAAATTCAAACTTTGAAAGCTTTTCAAAATGGCCTTGCCATAGCATCTGTTGTGCATGAGAGCCTCCTCTATTTGTAACCCTCTTATTTATTCAAAAGAACTTGGGTTTCTCTCCTGCTTAGAGAAAAGGAGTGCAGAGCTTATATGCCAGATTTAACACCCTCTATATGTCGTGTCAGAGCAGCTTTTTCAAGGCTGTGTTTGTCCATCCCTTTGCTAAGGCCACAGCAGGCTATGAAGAGTGTCCTTGTCTCGTCAGGGTGTGATCAGGCTCGTTAACCGAGATGATCCAGTGATGGGTGCTGTCAGAATGGGACTCAGCTCATGGTCACTGCATTGCATTCCTTGCCCCTTTGCTGGCTTCTGCAGCACCAGCACTTGGCTCAGGTGATGGAGGGAGGAAATCTGGCAGAAACATTGTCAAGTTTTCGTTTGTTATTTGGTAGGGTGGGTTTTCTGCCAGTGTAGTGCTCTGAGCAGGTTCACTGCGGGGTTAGAGAAGTGCAGAAGGTTTGGCTGGGAGCTGCATGCCAGCGGCGGGGAGCAGGGCGAGGCTCCTTGTTAGTCTGCTTTAATTGCACCCTGGCACAGTCCCTGCCACACCGCTCCCCCGGGCCCTGGCAGCAGCTCCGCCGAGCCCGGAGCCGAGGCTGTGCAGTGTCAGCCTGTCCCGCACGGATGGGGCAGGAATGGGGACAGCTCCATCAGCCTGTCCCGCACGGATGGGGCAGGAATGGGGGCAGGAATGGGGGCAGGAATGGGGGCAGGAGCTCCGCAGCTCCACGCCCGCCTGGCCCGGCCGTGCTGCCCCGCCGCCTCAGACGGCTCAGAGCACGCACAGCAGCCCGGAGTCTGGCCCAGGTCTCGTGTTTTAACAAGAAAAACACAAATGAGGAATCTATCATGCCAATACGAAAGTGCTTTCTTCCTAATATGCAGGGTGTAAGGGAGTCCCACCCTGCAAGGAATGCCTGTTCCAGCAGGGGCTGGAAGGCTGCTGGTGGAAGTGCGGGCGTGTCTGCCTCTGGTGCGGGGCCACAGCTCTCACTACAACCAGAATGCAAATACATCCAACATAAACACTGGAAACCCAGCCTCTGACTCACAATGTGTGGTGCCTTTGAACTCGATTGCTTTGTAATTTCTGGCAAATGCAGGGAAGATGACCGGACAAAAGAAGTCAAGGGTAGAATATGTCTTTGCTTTCTGCTAACCCATTTCTCCCTCATCATCTGCCAAAAGTAAACTTCAATTTTCAATAGGAAAATAAATCTACCTAGACTTTATATACAGAAAATTGTTTTTTAAATTAATTTCAGTTTAAGGAAAACACTGCCTTTATTGCAGTCATGTTTTTAAGCTATGTTAGTAGGAGAAATTAGACCTTTAAGAGAGAGTTAAGGCTGGGGATGAAATACAGGCAAAGAACAGAAAGGGCTTATTCCTGTTGAAGTCCCCCTGCATGCTGTCTTCCAAATATTAGGATGAATACATAGCCAACTGTAGCAGATTGTTTTCACTAGTGCTCTGCTGGTGGGTTAGCAATGCTAGTCTTGGAATTAGGCATTTTTTCGTGTTTCACTGCTTAGCTGGCTCTTCTTATACTTGAGAAATTTCATGCAGAAGGAAGTTTGAGCCAGCCTAGGATAAACCTTTCCCTTCCCTTATAAAGGCTTGGATGCAGAACTGGTACAAATGGAGATGTCCCATCACGTTCTGTGTGGCATGGCACCCAGCTCCACTGCAGCCCTGCTCTTCTCCACAGCATGGGCTCCACTTGTAACTGCTGTGATAACCATTACCCCTTTAGATGGCTCTGCTCTGGGGAAATTTTTGTGTGCCTTTTAAAGGCAGTAGTGCTTCAGGAGTCAGTTCTGCAGGCTGGCTATTACTTTGAATATGGAATATTTCCTATGGGATAGTGCTAGAAAAGCTTTTCTTTCCTTTTGCAGTCATGAAGAATTTAGGTATTCAGAAGCATTTTCCTTCTTTGCATATTCATAGTGAAAAAGTTCAGGAAACTGGTTCATGAAAAAAAAACACATTTTCTCTTGCTAACTATGAGCCAGATTGCGCAGTAAAGTGAACTGAGAAAATCAGATGCAGAAATGATTGTGCTGGCATGAGAGAGGGGTAACACAGGGGCAGAAATGAACAGCTAAGGGCAGCAATTATATAAACCAGCACAACTATCAAAACATTACTGAGTGAATAAAATTCCATATTACAAATGGAGCAGGATGTAAAACTGACCAAATAAAGATACCCTAAAAGTAAGGTTCACTCCATTTAGCTTTATGCTCTTGGCATAGCAAATGTGGATTGAGGCACCAGAATTGAACCCACATCATCTTCTCTCTGGTTTGCTGCATCAGCCTCCCACCTCCCTGACTTTCCCCCAAACCAGCAAATCTCTATTTCAGAGAGCTGGTGTGACCATCCCAAGGGAGAGTTCCTGGCACCAGCTGTGGGTTCCCACTTGCTTGCTGACTCTAACAGCACCACTGTCCTCATCAGAGCATGAGATGTGACTTTGTCTCCACGAGCAGATGTGTTCCTGCGAAGGCATCTGAAACATTTGGCTGGTAGAGAGGCTGATCAAAGCAACACAGACTTGTGCAATAGATATGGACTAAATGCAATGTAGAGGAGACTGTCTGTGCTGGGGGTTATCTAGTGGGCAAAAGCTACCATGAAAGAGTTCTTTTTTATTCATGTTCAGTCTAATAGATTATGCATGTTTATTTCTTTATTTTAAAGATTTAACTACACATCAGGGTGATACTGTGTCTCTGCTTCTTTTTGCAAAGTTGTCTTTCTCTGCTCATATCCAGTACTGCTACTCAAGGAGCCCATCATGCTTTTTTTCAGGATAATATTTTCCTCATTTCAGCCAGATGAGAAACCTTTATTGTTTTACATTTAATTACCGCTAAAGAGTAACATAGTTCTGAATCATAAGCAGTTTTTATTTTGTTTTTTTTTTAATCTGAAAGACAGAAACTTATGAGAAAACAAATATAGTCTTTCAAGTTTTTTAATCAGCAGAAATTTCAGAGTGAAAACAAAGCAGTACCATGATGATGTTGGCTTCACTGGGATAGGTAAATATACATGTAACTAAATTTAGTCCCAAATTACTTGAAGAAAATGACTGTGCTGCTCTGCAAGTAGAATGTGTTATCTTTTCTGTTTATGTGATGTTCCCACATGTGTAAATGTCAACCACCTGTGTAAAATAATGTGACTAACTTTTTCAGACAGTGGTGTATCTGTTTTCTCTTGGAGGTTTTGTTCATGTTTTTCTTGCTAAATTTTTCAAGCTTGCATTGAGAACAGAACTTAGTTTTGAGGGACAGGCTCAAACACTCTTGTTCAGGAATATCTTGTAGAATATAACTTCATTGTGCTTGACAATACTATGCTGTAATGCTCTGCAGTTGAACGGTATTTTCCAATATTTTATAGACATTTCCAGCAATTCTACAAAGAAATGAAACTGTTACAACTTTTTTTGTAACAACGGAGGCCTCTTATTACAAGATTTCCAGGCTCAGTTTTTTTAAACATATAAAAAGACAGATAAGGGACTTAATTTGGTGGTGAGGGTTTTTTGTTTGTTTTAATGCTACTTCAAGATGACTCAATTTTGGAAGTCTTTTGAAATACCGTGCATATAATTGTCTTAGCCTTTTCTGGTTCTTCTATATTCATTTTACTTTGTGTATCAACTGCAAGACTCAGACATTGTTTTGTCACTTTCTTGCCTTCAGAAATCTGCTTTTGATTGCAACGCTTTGCACGAGAAGTAACAATTTTATATATCCATCCCATAAATGTTGGGATGTTGCCAACATTGGGAATTTTTACATTCTCCACACCCTTTCCTGTTCTATTTAAACCAGCTAGTCTCATTTTCAGAGCTGTTCAGGGTAAGTGTAAAAGAGGATTGCCACTTCTATTGCCATAAACTATAGCAAAGAGTTAGTTGTGAGAAAGAAGCAGAGTTGGGATTCAAGACTGCTTTGTATAGTCAAAGGCTTGACCCTGAATCTTCTACTAATTTCAGTAAGACATTCATGTTAGAAATGCTCTTTTTGAGTCAGGGTCTGATAGAGATGATTAGCAAAAGACTGAGTAAGTCTATTCAGACTAAAGGCTTTCCTTATGCACTCAACCAGGTTTTCTTTATGAAATATGCAGTAGTGTTTAAAAACTACAGAATATTAGAATGACAAGATTTCTTCAGGTATGTCATATATATGGTTAATGGCACGCAGAATACGAGAGACTGATTCTTCTTCTTCAGCAAATGAGTTTGGCTATGTTCTCTATATTACCTGTATCACTGAGGCCTGAAAAGTGCTGCAGCTGTTGGTTCATAGGTTTATGTTGGTTCATAGATTAAAATATGTTTCGGAAATTCATCTCTCTGAAGGAGATGTGAGGTCTGTGTTACAAAACTTTTTTTAACCATACTAATTGAATTGAATAATGTGTTCTATCTTATTACTTTACCTGGAACACAGACATGCATGTGTGTTATAAATGAAAATATATTTGCTCCAGCTTTACCAAAGAAGAAGAAATACACTGCATTTCTGTAATACTGCATAGTATTCTTTTGAAATAACATTACATTATTAACTGGTTTTCTGTTCAAAATCTTCCCTAAATCACGAGCACCTTTCCAAAGAACTCCCTTTAACTAGCTGTTCTGCAGCATATTTGGGTGAGAGAAAGCAGACAAAGGGGAACTAAGAAATCTTTTGGCAGGCTGTCTAGGAGTTGTCAGCCGAAGGGTTTTACTAGCCTAAAGGAAATCTCTGTTCTTTGACAAACATTTTCCTGGATAAGCAGAACTTTAGCGATCCTTTCTCATCAGGCTTTTTCAGATCTTGGAATTCTTGAATCCACTGTACTAGGTCTAGACCACTGCATGTTTCTTATTAGACACTTGATTCTGGAAGAGACAAATTATCCCTAGTCCTGACCTTCAGCACTCTGTTAGCAGTGCTTTGCCTCTCTTTTGCAAAGAACTTATAAATTCAATTAAAACATGTCACACTTGTGGAACATGCTTACCCAGTTAGTTACTAATTCTAAGGTTGATAAACTCAGTCTATTTCATGAAGCCATTTCTGAACTCTTCCCTCTAAGGAGGAAATATTAGTTGATAATTTCTACTTTTGTATAACAAATTATCTACTAGGGCAAGGTAAATGAGCAGCTTGGCTTGACTTGGCCATGAAGGGAAAAGCAAAACTTACAGCTGTAACATTGATAAACAGTGTTATCACAGAAGGGGCCAGGTTGGAATGGAGCACAGGGGATGAGTCTGGTCCCACCACCCTGCTCAGGCAGGGACATCCCAGCACACAGGAGTGTGTCCAGGCAGTTCTTGAACATGCCCAGTGAAGGAGATTCTCAGCCTCTCTGGAGACCCTGTTCCCGTGCATGGTCACTGCACAGTAGATATTCTTCGTGCTCAGGTGGAATTTCCTGTGCATCAGTTTCTGCTCACTTCCTCTTGACTTTATTGCTTATCACCACTGAGCAGAGTTCAGGTCCATCCTCTTCCATCCTCCCTTCAGATACTTAGAGACATCTGGAATAATGGGAAACTACTAGGACTAACATAGCTCATGGTAATAACACTTCCCAACTTCTAAATCTGTGAATGCCTAGAACTATTCTCCTCTTACAGACCAGTAGCTCTAACCAGTATAAGATCAGGAGGCCAGTACTAATGGGTTAAAATTGGTTTCACCTTAGCAAAGCTGAATTCAGTCACTTGACCTTGCTTTAACTTATTTGTGCTTCAGTACTTCCACTTCCCCCTTAGTAACATGAAGAAAATAATTCCTTTTCCTGTAGTTTTGCCTGACTGCCCTACTTAGACTGTAAAGTCTTTGGAACAACTGCTGTCTGATCTAATGTGCATGTACGGAGCAGAGCACAATGAAGTCCTGATCTCAGCAGGAGCCCCATCTGCTACTGCTGAGATAAATGATCTTTTCAGTACTGGTTGTTTTTTAATCTCTTTAAATTACCATAAATACATTTTTAAAGCCATATGCTTTCATTCTATATCCCACTCCACTGAAGAAATCTGGGTTTCTGTGGAAATATAATTATGTAACCATATAATTAAAGACTGCATCATACCCTGTACATGCATGAGGGCTGAGTTGAGGTCAAGTCCCAGACTGATCTGCCACTTTGTGCGTTTCAAGTACCTAAACTTACTTTAGAATGGTTATTTTAAATATACTTCTGTGTATGCAATTCTGTACATTTCCAAAGAGAAAGTATTCTGTTGAGCTGCAATTATTTCCATTAAACTGAAATTGGTTTGCAGTAGAAGAAACTGTGATTCTGGAGAGACCCATTAGCTTCTGGTGTTGGGGTCTAGTGTTGGATGCTCACTGAGGAAATCAAAAGGAAATTTCTCATTTTGTTGTAGGGGTGGGAGAGAACTACATCATGGCAGGAGTGCAGCCTACAGGTTCGGCTGTGTCAGAGTGGACAGAGGTGAGCAGAAGCTCTGGGAGTGAGGAGACATTCTGTATTTCTCACTCTATTTCTGCTGCATCAGTGTCCATGTGTTCCCAGTTTAGCATGTGGCCTTGCTGATGCTTTGGCAGAGGCATGAGCCTAACATTGCAATGTTTGTTAGGGTTTTGGCTGAACACACAAAATGTCTAGAATATTGCAGATGCTTTAAAGGAGGTGGTGAAGTTCAGAAGTTAATAACTTATCCAAACTGAAAGAGGAATATGTAGCCTGAGCAAAGAGCATGTCTCTAATCATAGGTATTTTGTCACTGTCAGCTTTTAGTATTTTAACTTAAGTGGTGGAAGTGCTGCAGCCTTTCAAAAAATACCACAAGTTTCTTTAACAGAAATTATTATTCAGCCTGGGTGTTGGGACTGCTGCTGTTTCTGTGTAACAGCATCTGGGGAATAAGGGTCTCTATCCCTTGACAGACCTTCCTCTTTCATGCTCTGAAGAACAAGGGTAATTCCTGTGTTACCTGAGCACTCAAATTAGACTTGTTATAATGTGTTGCAGGAGGCACATGTGCAGAAGATTGGGTGGAAAAGGATTTCTTGCAGTACATGTTTGCATAACCCAGAGACTTGGACTACTGAAAATTAATTCGGTTTCCTTTTTTTGTTTCTTTCTGAACAGAGAAGCTGTTTATACCTAGAGCTTTTTTACTTTTGTGCAAATTAAAATACGACCATGATATGGTGGTTTTTTAAGAGTTGTTTGTGATTTTTTTTGTAGTTCTACTGGGTTGTTCTGGGGCTTTTTGGTGCTGGTAGTTTGGTTTTGGGGTTATTTAACTTCAGGAGACATTAGAGATTTACATAAAAATCTTTCCCTCTTCAAGAAATCCGACTAGTAAAGAATGCTTTTAAGCACCAGGTGCAAAAAAAAAGGTAATTGTCTGTAATTGTGAGATTCTTGCTAACACAATATGTCACTCAGTTGGATTTGTACACAGCATCCATTGCTGCCGATGGAGTTACATAAACAAATTGAGGCTACAATAGGGACATTTATGTTTAGCTTCATTTACATGAAATGTATTGATTTTTTTTCTTTGGTAGGGGACTGTTTTTTAAACAAAATCAAACATTTACATGTACAAAATATAACATCCATAATTTTTCACAAGTTGTTAAAGTCCAATTAGATTTCTGCAATCTGTACTTACTTGATAGGAAGATAATTTGCCGTTACCAAAGAAAATACATTTGGGGTATTTCATATGTAAATTAATTTACTTCATAGAAGAATTTAAAAAGGCTTTGGAAGTTGATGCTTTTGCTAACATCAACATTTGCTTATCTTTGAATGGCTTTTCGTAATAACAGAATCTTTGGCACTCCCTTTTGGCCTTCCACCCAGTCTCAAGGTACCTCACAAACACAAAGTCGCACAGTTCGATCTCATCCCCACGTTACAGATGGAGCACAGATAAATCTCTGCCTGTGGTCTGATTTAAATTGCTTGTTGGCTTCAGCTTCCAGTAATGGTGGCCAGCTGGCTCTTTTTGAAATAACCAGTGTAAACTTCCCGAGAAGCTTTGCCTTACACTTGCTGAGCTGCTCTCACTTCCCAGCAAAGGCAGGTTCTGCTGGCACATCAAGGGTGCTCCCCTGCTTGTGCTGAGGCTTCACACCTGCTGGGTGCCTGGGCTGCTGACTGCTCAGCCCTCACATGGAGCTTAACCACCCATGCAAAGAAGATAGCCAGGGCTGTGATGAGTGGAGGCTGCAGCATCCTTCAGCCGAGCGGGATGTCTCATGCCTTGAGCAGTCAGGCCAAATCAAAATGTCTGCTCCTCTGTGAAAACTGCTTATTCCATCATGCTCACTCTTAGTTCCTCTTTGGATGACAAAAATCCAGACCTTTTTTTATTTTCAAGCTTGCATTAAGGACAGAAAAAATAAGATTTTCATGGTGGTTGAATGAACCTGTTAGTCTGATCTCATTACTTGGAATAGTGTCTCAGATGTGTTTAAAATTAGCCTACTAAATCAGGTATGACCTTTAAGAAAAAAAGAATTTAGAGCTGCTTTTTATTCTGAAACAGATTCCTCTCCAAATACTACTTCCAAATTATAAATATTGTAATGTTTTCTTGATGTATTTTGTCTTTCAAGAGGGAAAATTATTTTAATTAATGTGATTGAACTCTCTCTCACATATTTTATACTTATACCTATGGAAATGCACTTTTTTTTACTCTCATCTCTAGATAATATACAGAGCAGGAACATGGGCTGGAGTTACTGAGCTGACAAACTATACCAAAACACTAAAACTTAAACAAAATATTATTTTTCTATTCTTGTTTCAGAGACAGATCAACAAAGCATTTGTCAGAATTAATACACAATTATAACATCATCTAATTAAAATTCAGTTATGTCCTTTGAGGTGACTTTAATAACACTCCTGCTCACACCTCCTGGTTATTGAGAATTAACAAATCATTGATAGGATAATAACTTGTATCTCAAAATTATTTAGAACTTTCCAGAAATCATTTTGCTGACCATAAGGTATTAGTGTTGTAAAGTGGTTCTTTTAAATTTTTGAAGACTAACTAGAACTTGGCTTGTTTGTTTTAACTAGTGACCATCTTGCACTGTCCTTCACTAGCAACTGCTGTCTCTCTCTAGTTTCTCTGCTAGTTATTTGATTTTTTTTTTATTTCCTATTGTCAGTTCCTTTTAATATATTCTAGAACAAAGAGAAAAGGCTGTTCTGACATATGGGGGAGCTGCTGGAAGTTATCCAGAGAAGCCTTCCAGATTTGAAAGGGTAGGAGGGGGGAGCAATGAGCTATATCCCATAAAGGATTTCTTGTCCTCCCTGGGAAAAGTCAGAGCAGAAACTGCAAGAAGTGATTTCTGGGATCTGCCAGTCTTTATCACTGTCTCAAATGAAGGTGTTCTCAGCACGAAGACAAGGTGGAGGTGAGGAACAGATCACAGAAAATACACCTGTGGCCGTGTTAGCTCGGGCTGTGATCCTGTGTGGCCTCGTGTGCTGCAGCAGGTCGGGACATCAGCAGCTGCTCTGGGGCCCCAGGGGCTGGTGGCCAGCACGGAGCAGTTGTCCTGCCCTGCATCTGTGTTGAATCAATGTCATAATGCATCACTCTGTGTGTGGGGGGCAGCTTTCCTGCTGGGGTAGTGTGGTGTCCTCTGAATACCACAAAGGGTACACAAGAGACACACTGAGGAAAAGGAGGGGAAACCACAGGGAACTTGTGCCTTGTCTCCTAATAACCTCATAAGGCATCACCAGTAAGTGCAAAGGAAACACTGATCCAGGCTCTGGCTTCTTTTCTGATTGCTAACGACTGGTTTGCGTTGTAGAATGCTAGAGGCAGTGGGTACACACTACCAGGCATTGAATGCAGGGCTTCATTGAAATTGGACAATCAGTTCTAGTTATGTTATTGTTTAAGAAGGGGCTAAACCATCTGGAAATTGACAGAATACTAATTTTTATTCTTCTCACAATAAAGTAAAGTACCAAATAATTTAAATCATCATGATACAAATTTAATTCTAGACTGTGAACCGGCTAAGTAAGCTGAAGTCTGAAGCACTGGTTACATTCACCCTTCAGGTACAGCTGAAGAAAATGTGACACTTCCACATATATCCCACAAATATCCCAGGCAGCATCCTTACCACGCTGTGCCAGCAAACAGCCACCCCACACCCCGTTCTCTTCTTCCATGCATTTCAATATATTCAAGTTGTCGTCTTTGCAGATGTCCACAACAGGCTTTCCTGATAAACTGGACAGGATACTGGAAAGGAGTAGAGGGAAATGAAGGAAAAAATGCAGTTCCCCTCAGAGAGATTGCACAGGTTTCTTCATTAGGCTGATTGCTTTGTCCACGCTGACATCCATGAATCCAGAGTTCACAGTGTGAGTTGACAGGTCATTCATCTGGCTGAGGTTGCATGTTCCCAGAGACAGGACAGAGGCAATGGGGACAAACTGGCACGTGTGAAACTCCATCTGAACACAAAGGAACACTAACTGGGGAGGTGGTCAGACACTGGAGTAAGTTGGACAGATGGGTTTTGTGGAGATACTCAAAACCTGACAATAGTGTATTGGGCAACCAGTCTTAGTTGGTCCTGCTGGAGCAGGGGCATTGAGCTAGATGATCTCCTGAGGTCCCTGACAACGTTGTCAGGCTTGTTAAAGCTTGTTGTAAAAGCCTGTTTGTTAAAGCCAACCATTCTCTGTTCCTATGTCATGTCAAATATTTCTTTCTGAAAGCTGAGGCCTCTTTCATTTTGCACACACATTCACACCCCTGTACAACGTCAAAACCACAACTCCAGCTCCCACCACTGGCCATTTCCTGGGCCCTGATTATTCCAACAGCAGTAGTGTCTCATTTTGCCATTTTTCGGTGGCCTCACCAGCCATGCCAAGGCAGGCTAAGGAGGCAAAAGGCATTGTCACATTGTCTGTCAAGAACACCATTAAGAATTCCGAGCTAAGCTGTTGGGAAGAATTGTCCCCAAGCCCCTGGTGGGGCTGCACTGTAGAGCTGTCTGGCCAGTGAATAATGTGCCTCTTCAGCTGGGAGTTCAGCTCAGGAGGGGGCAATTTGGGTGCTTGAGGGGAGGACCTCTGGCTTGGGAGCTCTTGCTGCAGATGGCTCACTCCTGTGTTCTATAGGCAGTGATGATAGAAAGGTTTGCTGTCTTCTTAAATGGTGGTCATTGCAGTGCTCTGGCTTGTATCATTTATTGTGCTGGTGCAATCAATGTATGGCAAACTGTAGCACGTGGCAGACATGACTGTCCAGAGCTGGGAGAGGTGGCCCTGTGGTATTAAACAAAATTTATCCTTGCACAATGTCTGCCATGTCACAGTCACCATTTCTTCATTCGAGGGCAGAAACCTCAGTGCTGTGCCCTTGTCTGTTAAAGCTTCTTCCCAAACAGACAAAGCCTGGCATGCTTTCCCTTTTCCCTCTGGCACAGTGCTCCACCCCATAAGCATTCTCAGTGCACAGCTGCTTAAGGGTTATTTTCCCTGGGAGGTGGTTGTGTGGGGGGATGTTCATGTACACATGCACAGAAGGATGTGTTCTCCTAAAGAAGAAACAACTTTGTCAGCAAATTATCTCATCTTATTTCAGCTATTATAATCCTCTTCAAGCCTCAACAAAGCACCCACACATGTTTGATCAAGTCACTATTAAAGAGAAATATTGTGCTATTCTTGCCAACTGGACCACCTACACCTTGGTATCACTATAATTATTGTCAAATATTATTGTTACAAGAGGGCAAAAACTGTGTAGATCTTTCTTTAATATGACAGTGGCCAATTTAATGGAACATTACTGATTAGCAGAGCCAGTGCAGAATATGCTAGCATACCTTTTACAAAACTTTATGTTACAGTTGAATGGATTACAGAACACCTCTTGAATGCCTAGTGGCTGGCGTTGTGCCAGAGCCTTTAAAAAAATTTGAAAATGCAGCTTGCTTTCTCCTTTTTCATAAAGAAATCTGAAAGCAGAAGCACTGACCTTGGCAAGCTTCTTACACTAAGTTTTCCAGTAGGCAAAAGCACTATAAATCAAACCAGAATAATCCTGTGTATGTTTTTGTTTTCATGCAGGCTGCTAGGATTGCACTTAAGGACTTGATTTTTATTGCTAAAGGAATGTTTTTAAATCATCAGGACCTAGAGCGTGTTGTGAGCTTAGTCCAAATTTCATCATCATCTTTTGCAATTTGCCTAACGCCCTGGCTCCCAAGGAAATACAATTTATTTCTCTTGCAAAAGTCATTACCATCTATGAGCACAAAGAAAGAAACCTGCAGAACAGAAAATGAGCAATAAAATCATGACAAAATCTGCTACCTAGATTCTTTCCCCTAAAGCAGAAAAATAAGATAAACAGTGCTTCTCTTTCTCTCTGAGTTATTATTAGTTCAGTATTATTTATCATACAGCTTGGAAATCTTAAAAGGTTACAGTTTATTTTTCATGCATGGCTTTGGCAAGCCTTTTGACTCTGCTGAGAATTGTAACATGACATTGTTTTCAAAATGAAAGCCCTGAACAGATTATTTTCCACATTATCTAGATAATAGAGGTGATAGATGGGTCCAAGTCTAGCTGGTGTAAGCAGTTGTAACTCATTTAAATTATGGAAATTTGCACCAGCAAAGAACCTGCCTCTAAGGAGAGAAGTCTGGAGGAAATGTTCTAATTCAAATTCATATTACCTTTTTATTTATTTTTTTTATTTTTTTGGTTTATATGGACATAACTTGCATTTAGGTTTATGGTAAAGAATATTAAACTGAAAAAAAAATTTAATTCCATCTCTATGTGTTCTTTTATGCTAAATTACTAAAAGATATGTTCCCTAAGCCTGTTTGCAAGCTTCATCTTTCTGTGCATCCAGGTCAGCTAAACACATGCTTAGATCAGAAGCAGCTTACAAAGTCTGTGTTAACACCAGTGGGACTCCCCGTGTGTTGCAGTAAGCTTTGCTAAATATTGATCATTAGAACACATATTTAAATTTAAAAGCTATAGTGCTTTCCTGACTGCAGGCTTCTGAGCCCTTCTAAAAGGTTGTACCTTCAACTTAGACTAAATATATCTCTCTCCATAAACACATGTATGTATTTATATGTGCTTTTCTTAATTTACAGCATCTAATATTATTCCCATGATGCATGTATGAGCAAGAAGTGTAGGGTATTGCTAGCATCTTCCTTGCTCTTACTCCTTTTTCTCCAGTTTTTCAATCCATATTTTTGACGTGTTATTTCTGAGTTCCAGCACCAGTTGGCAAGGGCAAGTCCTCTAACCCACCCACGGCTGTTTCTGTCAAAGTATCAGATCTGTGGGGCTCAGAAGCTCACAGCTGAGCCATGAGACGCAACTCTGTAGGGAATGATCTCTCTCCACACATTTCTCAATGTGCTGCTGGCACTTACAAAGTTAATAATCACAGGTGTAATGAGTGGGCCTGCTTTACAATGGGCATCAGTCACAATTAATGTTTTATTTCTTTTCATGTTGTAAGTGAAACTTCCTTTCCCCAAATTTCCATGTGACAGACAGATGTTTAAACATAGTGGGGGCAACTACACAATCTTAACCCAAGCTTTTTCCTGAAAATCTTTTCTTTCCTTGTGAATCTTCTTTAGCTGGCTTCTTTCCTTTGGTTTCCCATCACCAGAATAAAAGCTTCCACATCCTTATGTACTCTGGAACAAGAGTTACACTGTGAGAAACCACCTGAACCAACACTGGGAGTCATGAAAATAACTGCACTATTGCCTCATCATCTGCATTTTACATTTTTCTGTGGAATTGTTTCAACAGATGTATATCCCCTAGATCATGCTGTAGGAGTAGCATATTTTACCTTAGTCTAAAACAATTCCTAAAGTACTTGGCTTAAAATAAAAGTATCCTTACGGGGTTTTGCTGATTTAACTCTTCTGGTTTCAAAAAGTAGTTTTACTTGTATCTCTAGAGAAACAAATTGTACTAATTTTAAGACCTAGCATCTAGTTTATGAATCTGTCTAATGAACAGGGGAAAAAAAGAAGGAGAGCTATTTCTACCCTGAAGTTGTCATATATTAAAATGAAATCACATTTGAAACCAAGACCATTGTCTTAACTAGTTATACTTTATAATTTATATTGTAAATATAAACAGGGGGCGACCTGTTTAGGGCAGATAAGGGTGGAGAGAGGAGAGAGTCTTCTGATGATAGCAATATCAGTTGAAGTTTAGGTAACTTGGGCCATTTTAAAGCTGGCAGGCACCCTGTAAGTTCCAAAGATGGATGGTTGTGTAGCTGGGGGCAGGCATGCTCCTCTCTGTTATACATCTTCCCACATCTCTCGGGGTGCAGCTTGGGGGAGGGAGCTCTGCCAGTTCATGTCACTGGATATAAATGTGCACTTTCCTCTAAGTGTTCTTGCATTATTGGGAAAATTATCTCCTATACAGAATATCCATGAAGTGCCTTGCCCAAATGCGTGCATTCAGCAAAAATTCTCCTGTAGCTTCTGTAAATAACACTGGAACTCAAATGTCTCACTAATGGCTAAGCACTGCTTGCACACTGAGTTGCTAGATGCCTTACAACTACTTAAGCTGGAGAGAAACAGCTCTGGATAGACTGCTGCCTTGCATATGCAGATCTGATGAGCATTTCTGCACCTCTTTCTCAGTGCTCAGTGCTAGCTAGGTGGATGCTCTCTGCATCTATGTGTGTTTTGGTGAGCTGGAGCATCAGAACAGAGTCTTTACTGGTAAGGTACAACTTCAGAGTTTTGTTTGGCAGCACTTCTTGAAGATTGGAACAGCAGCATCAAATCTCTGCCTATGAATACCTGCGTGTGGTATTGTCCTGCATTGTCACCTAGCAGGAAATAGGTGGTCTGAAATCCTAATTAAAGGATTCAATTCAGACTCTTCCTCCCAGCACAGCCATAGGAACAGCACTGATGGTGTTACAGTGGTGGCCATGTAACCCTGAGTAGGTGTGCTATACTCTGTTTAGGTTTGTTTTCCTGTGTTTATATGCACCCAGGGCAATTAATGAAATGAAAAGTATTGATCATGAAGGTGTGGGTGTCTCTGGGTTCTGGTTTCTTGGGTTGGGCTTTTGTAATAAATACACAAACTCTGCACCAGAGCCATTACCAGAGGTCATGTTTAATAAACTACACTTGATGCATAATATGCTGGCATGTCATGTCTCAACAGTATACCAATAATATCTTCTACCTTACTTTGTAGATATTTTGGGATGTGGGGTATGAAAGGGTTTGGAACTAAAGTTGAATGCTTTCTACAGTGTGCTCACTATCAGTTTTTTTCATTTTAGTCATCTTCTGTAAGTCAGGAAACCTGGATTTGCTACATCCCCGTGGGGTAATTTCCTCTTTCAAAAAACTGCACTGATAATCATTAAAATACACTATAAACAGTATCAATAATTTGACAGGCTGCTAGCCAAACACACATTGTGCAATTTATACTTTTATTGAGAGACAGGTATAAGTGAAGGTTTTGGGGGATCACCCCAACCCAGATGAGACGTAAATTTTGAAACTACCATGGTGCCATTGGATATAAAACATTAAATGAGCAATATTCAATGTGCACATTTCAAACCTGTGCTTGCAAATTTTCCTTGCAGAGTTTGTATTAATTGAAATTGTTTAGCTTTTGTTTCAGACCTTCAGTGGTTATGGTCTGGTACAAACAGGTAGTGACTGCACTTCTAAACACTTATGTAGATCAGAATCATCTGATTTCTGCAATCTGCCCGGGTTATAATTTTATGGTAATAGCCTTGAAGCTTTCTGGTTTTGTCTTACTTCATCTGAAATTCACTTCCTTTTAATATTTATAGCCCTTAGTTAAATTAAGAGGTAAATTCTTCTTCTTCTCCTCCTCCTAAGGCTTGTTTAACCACACTGGAAGTGTCCTTCTGGAAACAGGTCTTTGGGAAGGAAGAAAAGAACTCCTTAGATTCAGTAAAGGATATCAAAATGGAACAAAAATGCAAGACAAAAATACACCATTAGCATCCAGGTCAGGCTGGGGCAGAGACTGGAGCTATATCTGCGTGGCGTTGACGTGCTTAATATAATGAAATGGTGATGGGAAAGTTTTGTAAAATTGTTATCAGATGAGCATCATTTCCAATAGAGGGTTTCTGCATGGCTCTTCTTAAATCTTCAGGGATATCATCTTTAAATCTGTGGAGATAGCTAAAAGGTATTTTAAACAATTTGACTAATTGTCAATCTCATTTTTTTAATAAACATTATAAAAAAGCAAAATATGAAAAACACCATCTTCTATAACTACATGCAGCCAAATATGAAAATAAGTGAGCTAGGACCCATGCAGAGAACCCTGCCCACTTCAGCTGGTTCTCTAAAACATATGTGAAGTTCTTAACGTTGTTAATGTTTTAAAATCACGCTGAGATTCTCACGAAAAAAATCAAGAAAGATTTGGCTACAGACTGCTTCTAAAATTGGCTAATGCTTCATAGTAACACTCATTTCTTTCTACATCATAGTCTAAAACAGTCATTACTTCATGAGCCAATCATGCATGCCAGAGTGCACAAAACTAGAAATTAATAGTATCTGCTAAGCATCCTGTACTCTGATGTTGCACAACATGGAAGAGGAGGGTGACTTTCAAATTTTCAAAGTGAATGAAGAACAAGTCACTTGTTTAATCCTCTCACTGAATTGTGAACAATTCTTTGCTGGCTATCTCACCTTTCACATCAAGTCACAACAAATTCCCTGAAAAGTTCTTACTTACACATCTGCTTAAAGCCAAATGAAAGCAGAATTCAATTAACTTTATGGTGAATCTGTTAAAAACCCACAAAACAAGGGAACCAAAATTTCAATCTGAGGACTGCATCTGATTCTCCATCTTTAACATGCTGCAATGTGTCTAGAGATTACAGCACATATGGTCTGTAAAACCACCCACCATTTCAATATGTCTGAAATACCGAGTAGTACATGTAGCATCACAAGTTAGGAATTAGGTAGAAGAATGGATGTTAGTGTTAAACCTACAGAAACACAGAATTCTACAGTTCAGAGTAAATATGTGTTCCTTTGTTCCAACATTGCACCATTTGCTTCTTTGTTAGGCTGACCTGGAAATGTTCTCCAGGCAGTGGGGGCTTCATGCACCAGCTGTGCTGCTCCAGCAGGCCAGAGTCAAGGACAGTGTGTGAGGGAAACTCCAGCAAGGAGGTTCTGAAATGAGTCACACCAGCAGCACCAACTCTTGCTGCTTCTTGCTATTCTTAAAAGCCTCTGCAGTCTTTACCTTGAGTATCACTTTAGGCAGTTTTGTGCATGAGCAGTTTTGCAATACTTTCATGAAATATGATATGCTATTATACCGGCTTAAAACAGTCATCAATATTTCAAGTGAAGAAATGTAAAGAGCTTCTCAAAACAGGTACTATTTACTGTACCTCAAACAGATGCCCTTCAATGGGAATTACAGAAGCACAGCAATATAAAAACACTATCCTGATAATAATACGGATTACAATCACACTGATGTAAATCTGAGGACACCTCCACAATCTTGTTTCCTGCACTGCATATCTGACAAAACAGAAGATATTTAATTCCTGGTCAAAGGAAGGTAAAAGAGCCAAGCTTTGCGTCTCAGCAGTTCAGTGATACTGCTGAAATTGTCTTTACCAACCTGTCTTTAACTCCTCTTCAATCATTCTTTAATATAAGTGGGAAAGGGATCCTGCTATTGATTGAACTCTTTGCTTTTATCCAACCTGCCTTAAGCTTGAAATAGACCTCTCTTGTCATAGAAATAATAATAAAGCTTTCTCACAGTGGAGAAGGGGATCCTAGGTACTGTGGGAGTTTTTTGTTGCTCACAAAATAAGTCAGATCTCTTTGGATAAACAATGGCACCAATGCCAGCTTCCACACAGTGACAGCTAGTGCTGCACAAATTGATGTGCCACCTTAATGCTCCAGGATTGATTGAACATTTCTCTGCTGTTACTTTTTTTTTTTTTTATTTTTATTGTGCTGTTGTCTTTCCTCAAGAGAACAGTGTTCCTAGCATGACCCCTTTTTCTTTGCACGTCAAGTGAAAGAAAATCACCCTTTGTTGTACTTGTGGGGACAGATATTGATCTTGGACACAGCGATGCAAACCAAAAGTAACTCCTTGGGAGCAGAAGGCATTGCCCCAAATATTGGCCTGTGAAGCTGGGGTCAGACTCCAGCCTTCAAGTTGTTTTTTTTCATAATGAGAAGCAGTATTTCTAATATACTTGTGCTGCAGAGAGCCCTGAGTTATTTGGCAGAAGTGAAAATTTATTATTGTCTATCACTGATGCTTATAATACAAAACATTGATGTATGTCACAGTCCCAATACATTTTCTTAACATCTATGCCAAATGTATTTTTATTTCTGCAAGAGTTTATAAACAGTAATACCAACATTTAATTTTCATAAAAGCCTTTTTTTCAAGAAAATCCCATAAAGCCTCATCACACACCACAGCTATCACTTACCTTGCAACAGATATTTTATGCTCAGTGTATGTCTCTTCAACTCTTTTTAGAAAATGCCAGATATGGACACAGCTAAACTCAGGACAAATCCCTTCTGCTGTGCAGGTGAATATTCGTTTGGCTTGTATAATATATCCGAGGTGAAAAGGTGGATGAAGCTTGAGTTGAGGTAAACACCAAAAAGTTTGTGCATTTAAAAAAAGAAAATACTCAGGAGAGGGGAGAGACTTAAGAAAATCTTATCAATTAATATAATGTTCTACAGACAGATGATGTACAAAATATTAGTAGCTATTTTCTCTGGAATTCAAATAAAAAATACAAGTTATTATACAAGTCACTGGTGGCTGCCTTATTTACAAAAAGTTAAAAAGAGCAGCTCTGCTCTTTTAATTTTAAATTATAATTTTAAATTTTAATTTTTTGAAATGCTACCACAGCTAAGTGCCATGGCATGAATTAGGCTACGAGTACACTTTTTGAAAAATGCTCAGAAACAATTGTAAAATTTATAACCAGATTTATGTAGAACCTTTTAACATCTGAAGCATTTTGCTGATGTCTGCTGTCCAGTTAGGCTTTTCTACTCTCATGAATGGTTCATACTTACACAAAGATTTTTTTTCTGTAGAAAAACTACAGAAATATTATCACTGCTATCATCAGTTGTCATTAATCATTTGCAGGCAGTCAGGATATTTATAATGACAGTACACAATCCAAACAAAAATTATTACTACTTAAATCTGCTTTCTACAGATTCTTGTTGTCATTGGAGGTTTAATTTTCATAGAAAGATTTTTGGGGGAGTGCTATTGTAGCAAAGAAATTAATTCCATTCCATTTGCAATGAGGACAAAATAGTGCTTCTTGTTGATGTGGGCTTTTTTTTCTCTAATTTTCTTTCAAATCTAGCTCCTTTTGATTTTAAATTATCTTGCTGATAAGCAGTTTTTACAGCTTATCAGTTGTGGTACACATCAACTAATTTGTATGGTAGTTTTCCCTCTTTCTAATTAGGAGACAGTCATACTTTTTTGAACAGAAAAAAAGATGACTAGGGTTGGGTGAAAACAAGGAATAAATGGTGATCAGCCAGTGTTCATGGTCATAAAAAAAGAATATATGGTTTTGTGTCCAAGTGAGAGCATTCAGAGAGCTAACAGCGATTCCAGACAGGAGTTGTACAAACACAATGCTCTTTGTGAATATAAATTTACAGAGGGACAGAAGGCTGTGCAAAGTGAACAACCATTCACAGTTCAAGCATTTCTTTTTTCTCTAACACTGTCAGTACAACATTTAACCAGCTTTGCACTTACAAAGTAATTCAGTACTGATGCTTTGCCTCTCAGAGGATGGAAGATATTTTTTGCTGTCATTTACCTGAGATGGTACTATTTCCTGGTGCTTTAAAGTAAATAATTTATTGTAGCCTGGGGCTTTCACTCTAAGACTTTTCATATGTGATACACTACTTACCGTAGCATTCCTGTTTATGTATTTACACTGCTCTCATCTCAGTGGTTCTCAAGCTCCTGTGTACCAACATGTCTTCCACTCCCTGCAGAGGAGGAGTATAAGTCATTAATGCTTCTGTATCCCTGATGATTTTATTAAATGAAGTTTAATTACTTCCATTGCTTTTGTATAACATAATCTAGTGCTCATTTGCTCTATTATTAACATTCAGAGGAATTAAAATAGGGTGCATTTGCATCAGTACACATTGAGCATGATGTAAGGCCAGGCGTAATTAATTTCTCTCGCTTACAGCTACGGAGACGGTTAATTTAAAAAAAAATAATAAGGCAATATGTAGGATTTGATTTTTATTTTCTTTAGGTTACTTATCATTCTGGAGCTGTAAATCAGCATTCTGGTTAAAAGTCTTCCTATTTTTACTTTTGAGCACTGTTTACTAGAGTGCTGTCAAATGCTAAAATGTAATAATGGAGGTAATTCTTTTTGCTGTTGGGGGGAAAGAAATGATACGACACATTCAAAGTAACTGAACTACAGATCTAACTCCTCTTATGAAGGGTAAAATTTTCAACAGCTTCAGGGAGAGAAGGATTGAGTCCTCAGTCAATGGTTCCTAACTTTCTGGAGAAGTTGTTCTACATAGGTCCCAGTCAGGTTCGGTCCTCCCCCACCCTTGTGCCATGGCTTTGACCCAAAACGTAGCTCCCATCCTTGTCAGCCCCAACTCTGTCATGTCACAGCTCTGGATGTGAGGTCTGGGAGCTCCACACCTCTCCTGTGACATACCCAAAGATCTGCAATGTGATCACACCTTGCTCATTGGGAACCACTGCTTCAAATGACACCATTTGCAGAACTGCCTGCTGTAGGGAGTTCCAAGCTCTGTCTTGGTGCTCCCAGAATGACAGAGAGACAGAGTTTTTTTACAGAAAGTGCTAAAAAAATGTTTTTTCTATAAAATTTTAGTTTCTTTAAAAGCTCACTAAAATGGGAGCTATGAAACTGAGGAATACTTAAATCCTCAAGCACTTTTTAAAAATGTATTGCTTATGTAAGAGGATTTGCTAACAGAAAGTAGACTGAACATTTTAAATGAACCATCCACTTTGGAAATATATCACTCCAATAGCCTCCCCTGACCTTTTGCAAGGGTTCAGGTCCATGTGTTTGCTCAAGAATTTCTAGTAGAGAAATGTGGTTGCCTTTCTTGTTTAATTCTTTACTGTTTCCATGTGGTAGAATGTTAAGAGATTGCTTTTTCTGTCCCCTGTCAATAAGTGACCTGCCTTAACCAGGCACTCAGAATGAATCATAACACTTGTCAGCACGTGCACCAGCGATTGCTAAGGAGCTAACCACTCCAAGGCCATCTGTAGCAGCACTTGCTGTTCATTTCCCAGTACAAGGCTTAGTGTGGTTGTGTCTTTGGCAGTGAATATTATTCATGAAAAGTCCTCATGAGATGGGGGAAGTGAAAGAGAAATACTCTGTCAGCTGTATCCATTCTGTTATTGCCTGCTGGCCATGAAATCAGGGTGGGTGCAGTGCAGAACAGGGATACAGCAACTGAGATGGGGGTGGTCCCACGGGAGCAGGAGGAAGGAGCTGGGCAATTGTTTGAAAAGAGGCTTTAACAAGTGCTTTGGGAGTCTTCTGTCAGCCCCTGAGAAAATCAAAAGTAAAGACTGAGCAAAGGTAGTCAAGGGAATCCAGGTAATTCACCACTGATGTAAACTGTTGGTGCAAACTTAACTCCTAAGGAATTCGGATCCCAGAGCTGAAGATATCATACACCTGTCTCAAAGAGAAATTCTTCTCTAGTTAACCTAGTTTTCAAACCCAAAGTCACAGGCATTGGGGGAGCAAGAGGTCTCTTCTCTTTCATGCTGAGGATTTTCAAGGAGATGAGGGGAAAGAGAAAGGATACGGGGATAACCCACTCTGGACCAGTAAAATACTTCTCAAATTCCTGCTGAGGGTGTAGTAAGGAAGGTGCAAAGCAGACACTAGGATCTCTACTGAATAGCTACAAATTTACTGTGCTTGAGTACCGTGTTTAAATTCTTGATGCTCAGTGTCAGTTAACTCTGGGATTACAATGGAATTCCCAGTTCATGCAATTGCCACTTTATGCAACTCGGATATTGGAAGAAGAAATAGCCACCCTCCTTTCAACATTCTGCTAGATGTGCCAAACAAACAGTGTTCAGTCTATCTTCTCATTGATTTTAGAACATTCTGATATAATCCTAAGGCATTTGATGTGAGGGAAGAAAAAACATTCAGGAAACCTTCTGGAATTAGATTTCTTTTGTTAACAAAAAAAAAAATCCTTCAAACTGGCTTAGACCAGTGAAATAATAATACTGTACCATGAGACTTAACATGTGAGGGCATTTGTAATGGATTGGTTTTGAAGCTATGCAGAACTGTACAGAATGGGAAGCTCCAGTTGAGACAATCAGCAGTCTTGTTTCAGTCTAAGAAACTTATTTCAAATTTCACAGACAGAGTTACCCTCAAAAATAACTGGGGAGTCAAAATAAATGGTCTAAGATTTTGTTTCTGAGAAATGTTGGTAATAAATTTTGTTAGTAATACACCTTTTCTTCCCCTTCCCAAACCTTGCTAAATGCCTTCCTTGGGGCAATAAGGAGTAAGCATAGACTTAAACTTAGATTCATGTTGGATTAATGAAGCACTAATAGGACAAAAGATTTAAATTATTGATGGTAAGTTTTAATTTGAGGAGATTCAAAACACTGAAACAAAAATTAATTGAACCTCACTGTTTGTTCAACAGACAGTTGTACCTTCATACCATAAAATATAGAGAATGTTCAAAGGAAACCTTTTGAAAATTAGTTTTTCTTTCTTTAAATTATTTTTTAATGTGTCCATAGTTTTATTTAACAAGAAGGATGTTAAAAAGTCACAAACACTTCTAGAAAAGTTATTCATATAAATTATAATGCCTGGATGTGTCCAGTCAAAAACAAAAAACAAACAGCACAACAAAACCAAACCAAAACACATAATATTTCATTCATTAATAATAGCTTTCTAACAACAAAAGCTTCATGTTCAAATTTCAGGATACAGTGTAAATTTGGGATAAAAATATTTCTGCAACTCCTGCTATGTAAAAAGCATCCCTGCATAGACTGTAAGCTACCCTGTCTGCATTTTTTTTTCTTACTGAAAATTATCAGCAGCTTTCATTATATCAGGTTTGGGGTTTTTTTTGTGGGCAATACAATCATGTCTTTCTGTCCAACTTTGATAGGCCACAGTATTTTCAGTTTCTTCATTCAAACAAGCACTACTATTGCAGTCTTCAATCTATTTTTATAATTAAATTAAGAAAATAAGAAAGCCACAGCTTTAGTTTGTATTTATTAAATCATACCACCATGCATACAGAGTAGCAGGATAATATAGATAATCATCTTTTATGTTAAAAGTTCCATCCACACTTAAGAAATTGTGGGAATCCTACAAGAAATTAATCTGTTTTTTAAATGGAACAGTCTACAATAAAACAAGTGAGTTTTGAGCTGCACCTAAATGAGATGAATGGGCAGTTACAGTCCTTAAACTTCCCAGCATTTCCAACCATCTGATTTCCAACTCATTTCCAACTGATAAGAGCAGAGTTCCTGGGTACTGTAGGCAGAGCAATTACTCTCTCCCCTGAATATCCTTGGCCTGAGAGGTAGCTGGGAATGGACCATATTTCTCATAGTGTGGTAACTCTCTTCTGCATTAACAGGACAAACCAGAAGGAGCAGACTGCAGCAGATGCCTCTCCAGGATCCAGCTCAGCACTACTGAGGGAGCTGCAGCCCTTGGCAGCTACAGGAGATTTGATCCCATGCTCCTCTGTGTCTTGCATGTTAATCACCTGTGTGTTCCCTGCCTCTCTTTAAAAACTTGAGCTACTAAAAAGAATGTGTTTTCTTGGAATGCAAGAGCCTGAGAAATATAACTGCCTATTTTAATTATGTAAAACTGTTGCTACTCACACTGATACAGAAATTATTGGGCAATAGGAGATGTATTGTTTACAGCATAGGAGTAATACTAGGGATTTTCACTTTGAAACACGTGAAAAAAAAACCCTGTCTTGTTTCTGACATAACATGAGGTCGTGCTCCTTCATTTTTCTCTCAGAGGAAGGCACATTATAATTATTGATGATATAGCTGGGCAACAGACAAGTGAAGTTCAACGCTTCAAGCTGGAGCACGAGGAAGTTGTGGAGACTACTTTTAGTCATTTCTAACGCCAAGTAGTTATTAGTGCATTTCTTCTTTCTTGTATGTTAGGAAGGGGCTGCATTAGCTCATCACTTCAGAGTGCTGCAACAGGGTCTATCCCTATAGAGGTAGGAATTACCCCTGTTGGTGACAAGCAGTGGTCCCAGAAGTGTTACAGAAAGGAGGAAGTACATGCATATCTGCCTGGGCAGTTTTAATGGAATATGAGGTGTTGTACAGATAATGTGTGCATGAGAGACTTTACTCAGGCCTTGTCCAAAGGGAAAGAGTCCCCATTGTGTGAGTGTTTAGGTCCTTTAGCTGAACATCTCCATCTTCTGCCTTCCTGCCTTGCAATGCCTTCAAAATTCTGGGTGTGATTCTCTCAGAAACATACGCAGAATAATAAGTCCGTGTACTGCCCTTGCATGGCAAATGCACCTCTTGCAGGAGGCGTAATACAACCCCTCAGGGTTCTCTGTCACAACTTGATACTGTCCTGGTCTTTTCTGAAAGGTCTGGCAACTTTTTCTCTCAACAGCCATGAAGGACAACAGTGGAGCTGTTCCTCCTCTCTGCTTGTTGTTGTGGTGTTGGCTGCCTGCTACCCCTGCTGCTGGCTGGGGCCCTATATACACCAAACATACTATCTATATTACTGTGCTATTTTTCTAAATGATAGCTTACCTCTTGCTGGGGCACTTGGTCAGTTTGCTGTATTAATTGTCCCAGAACCTTGGTATGGGTTAAAACTGCTAGATTTTGGGGAGATTGATTGGGCTTTAGGTTTTTTTGGTGAGTATTTTTCCTTTGACTCTACACTGATAAACAAACACAGTGCAGATGTAGCCTCAATGGCCCCTCTGTCTAGCATCAATATCTCACAACTGAAATAGAAGATAATTAGTGCCATTCACAGGCTAGGAGATACCAGAAACCATTTTCTGGTTTTGTGTTCATAAGCCATTTGATTTGCTGCCTAGTGTTAAATCTCTCCAGTTGCCTTCCTGGGGTGATTCTTTCTCATATATATGAACTTCCAAGGTGAATTTGCGTGTCAGAGCAATGAATTAGTGAGGGGTTATCCACTGGGGACATCAGTGTTTAAAGCATGAGATCACAGCAGGTAAATCCCTTGGTTTGAACGTACCAGAATGTGTGCCAGAGGTCTGTTTTTGGCATTTATATTTTGGAACTTCCCTCTTTCCAGAAGCTATGTTTCTCATATTTTCTGGCCTTCATAATTAATTGTGTGTGAGCAAAAAAATCCAGGTGACTTTTTAAACCCATTAACTTTCTCTTTGTGATCAGACATCTGGCACTCTCCTAAATGTGTGACACAAAGCAAATCTTGAATTCTCGCTTTACTCTGGTAATGACCCACTGCCATAGACCTGATGGGATAAGTAAAACCAGCAGATTCCCATTTTTACCCTCTTGCTCCTCAGCTGGGAACTTGGTAGAGTTCAGGAGCCTCTACAGAGCACCCTTGACAGACCCCTTCCTCTTAGGATGGGGGTATGACTTCAGTTCCTTCCATTCTTCCTGCATTTTGCTTTTGGGCACCTTGCCACACAAATCCATCTGAGTTATCTCATCACTGCAATTTATTCTTACTGGGCCTTTTTGAAAGCAATAATACAGTTGGTAGGGACACAGTTTTGCCTAGGCTTGTCTTATTTCTTCCCTAGCAGTTCAGAGGAACACACTGGCTGTCAGGACATTTGGGTTTGTCCAGAAATACCTCTCCGGCACCTCACCCTGTAGCCTCTAATCTGTGTTACCACCCTGTTAAATAAAGCTACTCGGCGCTGTTAGGGGCTACTTAACACAAACTAGAACAGCCAAGAGCTGAAATTCTTCAGCTGATAAATGGATCCTATTGATTTTGCCCTTCAGGGTCCAAATAAACATTCAGCTCTCTGGCCTCCATGAAGAGGCAGTTTGACTTTTTGCTGTGGTCAAGGGGCAGGGGAGAGAGACATGGCAGATATAGAGCTTATGCAATTTCATGCACACATTGGAGTGATGCAAGGATGTGTGTGGTTGTCTTTTGGAAGACTATAGTCTTGGCTTGCAGCTTCAGCAACTTGTCAGAGTATTTCCCCAGGTGCTGGGGGCCTCAGGTGACTGCTACCTCTGCTTTTAGCAAAAAGCCCTTCAGTGATCATGACCAACCACAAACGCTTTTTCCAAGCATTTCACACAGCTATTGGAAGGACACATAGGCATCTTTCAATAGTGAACAACACAAAGACTTAAACAGAAGCTATGCTAGCTGCGAAATCAGAAACAGTCTAGCCATTGATTTTGACAGCAAAGTAATATTTTGGGGGTTTTGCAGTGTTTTATTTTTCTGTGAAGGTGCGTTAGCCTATTTGTGTCTTCTGTGCAAGCTGAATAGAGATTGCACACACACCCTTAGTTCAGGATCACCAAAACTTCTAAATTCTTTGCCAATTGGCAAGGTGAAAGGAAAATGCAATAGATCCTTAGGAAGGCTGAAAGCAGGGGTGACCACCTACATATCACTTTTATCAGAGAGCCACACCCAGCCCAAAGATGAGAACAGCTTGCAACATCTGATGGAGCAAAAAGGAGAAAACAGCTTACTAAAACAATAATCTAACTATGCACAGAAAACAGTTACTCTAAGAGCAAGAATCCCTGGAATAATTCCTACAAGTTATAAAACAATTGAGAGATATTTCATACTAGTGATTTATAAATATATTTTGGGTTTAAGGCAGGCATTATTTTTAGCCAGGTCTTCTGTTACAAAACTAAGTAGTTTATTTTACTAGGGACAAATATTTAAGACACAACTGCTGTGTTTTATAAAATCTAAAAAATTATTAGAACACATGGTGAGAGCAGTCAAGAAAAAAAAACCTCTGACTCACTATAATCCTTTTTATCATAGTCTGAGAAGGGATTTTCTCTTTCTAGTTACTTTGAAGGAAGTTGCTATTACTTATACCCAGCAGTCACATACTTAAAGATTTCTAAAGAAGTGGTGAAAGAAATGGTCTTGGATTCAGTTTGAAAGGGCCACCAAGTCTACATTGCTGATGTGACAAATGAACCCGGATCTGGTCTCTAGTTTGCAGTTAGAGGGAAACAGTGATGGTATACTGATTTTAAGAAGAATATATAGGACTTTTCAGAAAAGCCTCTGTGTATTTTAATTCTACCTTTTTTACTTACTTGGACTGTCTGTTTCAATATCTTTGACACCACAAGTTTTGTGCTTGTTCATCTTTTAAAATGCATGAGTATTTTACAGTGAAGGAAGTATATAAAACACTGAGTCTCCCATTTGCCCTCCTGGTACAACATGGCAAGATTATTCTGGGACACATATTATTTTCTTTGTAATATTAATGTAGCCATTAGCTCATAGTGCATAGCTCACTGTGTCATTCTTTGACTGAATCATTAGTATTTATTCCAAAGAGACAGGAGCCATTCTTAGATCCTCTTTCTCTGCATTTCCATCAAGAAAGATGCTGCTAAATGCAGCTCCCGACCTAGCAGGTGGCTTTGTGCCTTTCCTAATGTCTCATTGCCAAAGCCAGCAATCTCTGATCTGAAACTGAATATCAGCTGCTTCTTGGAAATCAAAATGTAAAGTGTATTGGGTTCATGTTTACTGTAGCAGTTATCACTGGAAAGAAAACCTCCCTCTATGTTAATTAAGCATGTCCTTCCACAGACAGTAAATCAGTCGTGTCTGGAAGATCAGTGAAGGCTTTCAAGGCATTCTGGTATTCAGTCTTGTAAAATTCCTCCTGGTAATTTTCCTGTTCTGCTCTGCTTGCTTGCCTGTAGTGGAGTTGATGCGCTCTTTATTTTTCTTTCTTTTTTTGAGTAGGTGTTGTATGTTTGCCACTTGAGAGTTCTCTAGGGTGTATTCCAAAATTATCAAAGTTTATAGCACACATTTTCAAATTAACATTCTTAAATATGCCCACAAAATCTGCTGCTGCTCCCCAAATGCATCTTTCTACATTAAACTGCACATTAACACATGAGTGCCATTTGCATTCACAGAGAATGTACAAATAGATGCTCAACAAATTCTGAAAAGATGTTCTGTGAAAATTTTGACAATTATTTAAGGCAAATGTTGTCTAACCTAATAGCTTATGTGTGAGGCCAAATCCAGCAGGATCTTGGTGTACTCTCTGGCTCGTTCTGATGTGGATGACTCTCAGTTACCTGCTCAGAGAGGATCCTCTAAATTTAAGTCCTGCTCTAACTTTAAATCTGGGTGTGTATTTCAGCACTCCTCTGGCCTTTTCCTTTTAATCCTTTCCCTCCTACTATTTTTGGAATCCCAAGATCTGTATATAGGCAGGGACAAAAGCCACAGTAAGAGAAAGCAGGAAGATTCTTCAAACAATCCTTAAATTAAAAGATTAATAACCCTTAAATTTTTAATGCATGCTTATATTCAAGTGGCTTTTCACATCCCACACACTATCCCAAATTCTAGTTACTACAGTTTTTCCGCAGATTCAGGCTGTGCAGGCTCTCCTAAGTTTCAGAACACTAATCCATTTTCTTTCTGTGCTGGAAATTTTTACCAGAAATATTTGTCACTTCCGATCTCTGTTGATAACTCCTATGATGCAAAAAGCAGAACCAATTCCAGTTTGCAAGTCTATACTTGTGATTTTTACATGGGACTACCTGCTTTCATCCTAAGACTTCACTGTCAGGCTGTTTGATTGAAAAACACATAAAAAGAAACTTTACATGTAAACAAATGTACAAAATTAACAAATGTATCATTTTTGCACTCTTACTTTTAAACTAGTTTTTTAATTTTGTGTTTGTTGACATTCAATATATTTTCCTTAACTAGAAATGCTCTGTAAGACAACAGTGCATAACATCTCACAGTATAATTAAAGTACTTTTTTAATACTAAGTTTAATTGCGGATATTACAAAAAGGAAAAAAGTCATTGGTCAAACGTTCTTCAGACATTCTCAATATTTTCATCTTCTGACCATTTCAGAGTCATTGCTGGCAATACTGATTTCCCCCTAGAGTAAAAATACTGTATTCCAAAGCTTAGGCTGTTGATCACTTGGATAGCAACCTTTTCAAACATTCAAATAAAAAAGTGGTGTCCAGGAAAACCTCCTTCCTGTATCACTATTTCACACTATAAAAAATAATGATATACACAGAGTCAGAAGGATTATTATACAACAGATCCGGGCTTCTTTCTGAATTCCTCCCTTTTTCCCATATTTCACCTCTATTAAAATAAGTTTATTTGCAAAATCCCAAAGGTTACCAGGAATATCTGTCAAAGAAACATTTAGATTTATATAGAATTTAGTAACTGTCATAAACTTTTTTTTCTTTCCTCTTTCTTTAGCTCTGTCAGCTTCCTTATCTTTTAGCTTCTGGCTCCCTTAGGACAAAAGAGTCAGATGAACACAGTCTATCTTTGTCAGATAGACAAAATCTACACCTTTTTGAATGTCTGGAAGGTGCCACATATTTCAAAGTGTGCCCACGAAGGAGCAATAAAAAGCACATAGCTGAATTTCTGACTGCAATTTGGAACCAGAAATAGGCCTGAATTCCACAATCAAATGTGCTTCTGTAGTGCTGAGTTTAACTGTTTCATTGCAGCCCACTACAGACAGATCGAGCTGTGGAGTTCAAATCCCAAACTCTGATCCAGGTCTCAGCATGTGGAAAGCTCAAACAGTTTGGAGCAGGCACTTCTGCTGCAGTCACACACTGCAGGAGCCCAAACCTTGAAGCAGGACTCAACCAAGCAGAGCAGACTGACTGAACTTACCTTGTGATGGCAAAAATGTTATTGCTTCCCCCCCACCTGTTTGTTCTTTCTTTTTTGCATTTTTTTCTTTTTTTTTTTTGTTTTGTTTTGTTTGTTTGTTTGTTTGGGGTTTTTTGGTTTGGTTTGGTTTTTTTCCCTCTCCTCTCTCTCCCCAGGTTCTCAAAACTTAGTATGAGCCTTCATAAAGGCAGAGTCCAAGTTTCTGGTTTGTCACAAAGCACTGGAGCCAGGCAAATTTCCCAGGTTTGTGCTTTCATTCCAAACATTTCATAGAGCTTTAAATCACATCCAGCAGCTCTCGTCTGTGTTTTACAGAGAAGAAAAATTACATATCTGGCTACTCATTGAAATTATAACTATTTCATTCACCTATTGAGTACAGTATACTCATCATTTTCAGGCAGCAAACTAATACCTTAACAGATGGGAATTTATATTGTTTCCATGGTTACAATAATAAATACAATGCTGATCTGCCCAGAGTAGCTCTTGTTTTTCAAAAGAGTCTTTAAATTACTTGCATTTTCCAATGGATTTTAAACTTCTTTTTTTTTATTATGGTAATCTAGAAGCTATTTTTTATTAATCTAGAAGCTATTTTTTATTATTACACCATTGATGTTAGTGCTGTTGTTATAAGAAAATGCAATTTCTAATTTCTTTAAAGAATATAATTAGTGGGTTGAGTAAAAATAATGCTGCACTGTGTGCTTATTCTAACCATCACTGTTCTGAAACATAGATGTTAAAAGCAGCAGTGGAGATACAGCAGCAATCTTGAGTTTCACCTTTTTTCTTTTTGTTTATGGGAGGTGCCAAAGAATTCAACCAAGAACTGGATAAATACTGAGAACAGAGCTGATGAAAAAACTGTAGGCTCATTTGGGAAGAAATAAAAAAGGCAAAAATGTTGTTGGTAGGCTTTTTGAGATTGTGCCTGCATTTGAGCAGTACTTCAAATTATAGGCCACTTAGTAGGTACTTTAATCCACCAAGAAATATTGTCTGAAGCAGTAAAGTCCTGTTTATGTGCAAACCCATTATTTCAAAGTTAATAGGATAAGATTGCTGAATAAATTGTACATCAACATTACCCATTTTTCAGTCCATTTTCTGTGGCATCACTTAAAATTTTGCAGCCTATTTTGTCACTTAGTTGGCCTAAAGGTAAACTTCTCTTGAATCTGCCTTTGTTGTGATCAAACACTTTGCAATGGGCATTTTAATGGAAGTTATTTATTTTAGCATTTCTCTTTCTAAAGAATTTGAGGCCTCTTTCTGGAACTAACAGAATTTCTTTGTATGTATTTCTTCCCCTTGGAATCAAATGGAAATGCTGTTGACATGCAATGCAACAGTCAATTTGAGCAGGAATTTTCCTTCCAGAAGTAAATAAATACTGCATCCTGCTGAAAGGAGAACAGGCAGATTTGGAAGGGAGAATCTCGGGAGCTGCAGTGAAATATGTCAGAGTAGGAAAGGCACCAATACTCCTGGGAACTGGTGCTTTTAATGACCAGAAGCGGTCGGTGCAGACACTGAGCAAAGCTCATACATCCTAGTCAGTATCTATTGTGTCAAACCGGGTCTGGTTTGTAAATTCTGCTTTCTAATCCTCTGTTTGGCTGTCTGTGAGAATCTGTGTGGGCCTCTTTTTATTGAAAACCTAGCTTGATTTGGAGGCTGGGGAAGGAGGGGTGGAGACTGGGAGCTGATGCTAAACATTGATTTTACTGTAACAGCCTGGCCTGACACATCGCTTCGGAAAGACTCGGTAATTATTCTATTGGGTTGCTTCCCCAGGCTCAGGATTCAAATTATGTAGGCTGACTATGTGGCAAAACAGGATTAAAAATGTATTTAAGGCAAGATGCTGTCTAGGCTGAATACAGGCCCACTGCAACTTGCCAGAAAAACAGCAAGCCAGTGCAGAGAATTCAAGAGGGAGTCTGTCTGGATTTAAGTGTTGACCAGGCTTTGGGCTCATATATCAGCTGAAGGGCTGCAAAGAAAAGCAGCACGTCTCAGGGATCCTTTTTGTTTTGTAAAGATTAGTAACTCCCTGGTGTTCTCTTCAGTGTAAAGATAACCGTGCTTAAGAAATTACTTGGTTACACTTGTTTTCCTAGCCTGTCTTCCTCATTGATTTTGAGTAATCTTTTCAAACAAGACATGAAATTCAGAGGGAATATATCTTAAGCAGCCAGGTGCTTGAAGGAATGAAATGCTTGCTGGTGATCTGAGGCAGAGGAGAGCTCCAGGACAGAGCAGCCATCCCCTGGTATGGACCAGGACTGGTCCCAGCCCTGCCCAGCTTTGGCTGGGTGCTGGAGCACTGGGATCCAGAGTTGCTGGTGTCTCACTGGAATAGGCTTGCACTGAGTTTTGTCACCTGCTGTGTATGAGGGATGCCCAAAACTCCAGTGGAAAACACTTAAATAGCAGACTGTGAGCGTGTGAATCAACAACAAGTTGCAATTACAGATTACAGAATCAAAAATTGCAGTAAAGGATTTGTCTGTGAAGTAAGGTAAAATTCTTATTTCTTTACACATATGAATGCTATCAATATTAATAATAGTTACTAGTGATGTTTTTAAGCAGATATCAAAGAATAGGATTCTTAGATGCTCAGGGCTCAAATGCTGTAATGGAAAAGATAAATGCAGTTGCTCTCCCAGTAATGTTTTACTAAGCCTTTGTGACTTAATAAAGGCCAGAGCAAAGATTCTTATCCAACCTTCCAGTCTGTTGTTTCACAGTGCTATGATGAGTGCATTTCTAAGTCTTATTCCTTGAAGTGCACCATTTGCCCTTGAGAGGCCATAAACTTCAGGATAGCTGGCAGAGTTCAACCTGCCTGAGTCTGCTCTTGTAGTGCAGGCAGAAGTAGCCAAATCTGAGGAGCTTCTGTGTACTTGCTTTGTTTGGTTTCGTTTCAATGCAAAGATGTAATCAAAAAGGAGCCCCATGGACTTTAAGAATTACTGAAAAAACCAGAATAGATGCTTATTAGCTGAAAAAATTAACCATGTGTAACAAGTTTCTTTTAGATATTCTGCAACAAGGTATTACCCGAGAATGAATGTGCTCTTGATTAGCAAAATACCCCATAATCACAGGACAGTTAGTGGGACACATGGGTTTAGCCATTCTCCTAAAGTCTGTTTTTAAGTACCTGGAATTATTCTCTGAAAGTGTGCAAGATAAGATATAATCCAAAAAATTACATGCTAACCATTAAAAATCTTCCACAGGATCACTGCTAACTGTTTATATGGATTTCAGAAAAGTGATTATAATTTGGGCATGGGGGAAGGGAGGAGCAGGGAGTAGACTGAAAATTTTACTGGAAAGCCAGCTGTGTTATGCTGTTTAGCATGTCCAAAACATGTCTTGATCATGGGACAAATTTCAAAGGTAACCAGTGCTAGTTAGCACTGATCAGCTTGGTAATGGTGATTCTGAAATGTAAGTTAAAACAAACATTATGAAGATTTGGTAAATTTGAAAGTCTTTTTAGTTGGAACATAATTCTGTGTCCCTGACTACTAGAATCAATAAGGTTGGGGTTTTATACTTGGTCTCTAATTCACTGAGTAGAATATGGTTTGAATGACATAACTGTAAGACTTCCATTTCTGCACATTTGTATCTTATTTTCCTGACATTGAAAAGGGAATTACATCTTTTTTTCCCCATTCTTTTATTATCAGTTTTACTATATATGTCCTATTTAGACTATTTTTGATTGGTGAATTTGTAGTTTAGAAGAAAAACTAGAAAACTAGAAAATTTTGCTAAAACAGGATTTGATGTAGCTCAATAAAAAACAATATTCAGAAAGTCTCAAGGTTTGTGGGAGCCTAGCCATCATAAGCACTCCACAGTCAACATTTTGTACTGCTAGTCTGTTTAGAGGCTTGGAGGGACAAAAATCAAATCTTATGTTACTAATCTTTATACTGCCTACATATGGGAGGGAAAACCACTGAAAATGCATAAACATTAACCTAGCTTTTCCATGTGATGGGCTCGTGTCCTTCTTTCCACTGAACATGGTCCAAGCATAAGTTATATGGCTCTTCATTTTCTCTCTAACTTTTCTAGCGTTTCTTTGGCTGACTAAAATACTACAAAGTACTAAATCTCCTTGACCTCAGTTATATACACTGGTGAAGGGAGATGAAGCAGACAGTGGACTTCTGTGCTAAGGAACGTGAAGGATACTGCTCCCTCACTCAGTGATCTTTCCTGAGCTGTTCCTGTCTTCCAGCACGTAGTGCCAACATCAGTAAAATATTGCAAGTTGATAATTGATGTGTGGGACAAGTGCTGATGAGCCAGTCCCGAGATACAAATCAAGAGCCTGTTTCCTATAGCAAGAATCAAATATGGTAAAACAGTGCTTCATTCAGCTTTGACATTAATACTTTCATTTTCATCACCATCCAAAGAGCATCCTTATTTGGTAAACTCTGGCTAACCCAAGGCAGTTGCCATTTCCTCATGAAGGAATAATGTATTCTTTAATGATCTTGAAGAAAAGCTAAATATGCTTTTTCTTAAACTACCTATTTCTAAAATTAGAATCTTTCTCTAATGGATGTTTTCACCCAGTTGTAGGCTTTACTCATTTGGCACTGCTTGCTTCTTTTTTATGGAGTTTAGATCTGGGACAGATAGGGTTAGCTTAAATGTGTTCACAAGATGCGACTTATTTAGGCTCGGATAGTTCAATCTGAATTTAAAAAAAACCAAAACAAAATAAAAATAAAAATAAAAACCAAACCCAACAACAAATCAAGAAGCAAAACCCACTGGAACTGGAAGTCATGCTTCATTGACAGGTTCTTCTCCTTTTCCTTCTTCTGTGGATGCAGGTGTGTTATTCTTAGGAGGACTTGGGGTTGTGTGATTTAGCCAGTTATTTGCATTTAACACTGGGCAGAAGGCTGCAGTTTCAGAGTAGACATTTGGTGCATCAGGCCAATACCCAACACAGGAGTGACAACTGTCCATGCTGCTATTCCACCACAGCTCAGCTCAGTGGGAAGAGAAACCCTGAGAGACAGAGGCTGCTAGGCTTCTGGGTAACTCTGCTTTTATCTTTCTTCCACTCTGCAGATTTGCTTTGAAGAAATATTTTGCTTTGCTTAATATTTTCTCCTCGGTATTTGCAAAAGGTTACTCTCAAATGAAACAATTCACTAGGGATGCAGGGGTGTTAAGCACTGTGCACCCACCACAAAGGTAGAGGCAACACCTCCTAGACAGTCTTGTGTATTTTTTACTTCCAAAGGGAGAATAATTTGTTCCCTTGAAAATGGAGGAAATTTTTTATGTTTTTTTTTTTTTTTTTAATAAAGGCAGAACATTGACTATAGTCCTCTGTATATTTCTGCAAGCACAGTGGGAAGGCCTATGGAAAGAGTCACATCCACTTGCCCTTCCTTAACATGAAATTTCTCCTTGTTACCTAAATCATCATCTGTTTGATCTCACTGATGGAATGAAGTGACAAAAGTCCCAAGCCATTTCTTCTAGATGGATTTCTTTTTTCCCAGTGACAAAGAAGTACTCATCATCTAACAGTACTCTGCTGTAAGGTTTTATCATCTCTGCTGTCACCACTGGGGAGTTAATTCCTTGACTAATTCACCAACACAGCAAACTTTGATAAGTCATTGTGTGACTGTTTCTTTAAGGTACCAAAATGTATCTACTATTAAGAAAAAGAAGTCTATAATTTTTCAGTGCATCAGTGTTTTAATTTTACTAATCAAATAAATGTGATGGCTTCTGGAACAGAGCACAGAAGTAATTCTCATTTAACTTGGATGGGCAGGGTGGGATGTAGTCCCCTAAGCAATCTGAGGTTTGTATTTCCATGTGGGAAATACATCTTTTTGTTCAAACCTCTGATGTTTAACCATACACCTGTCAACTTTCCTTTAAAATACTCCATTTGTACCATTTTGGTTGCAGTCCTGGGAGTGGGTGGTTGTGACTCTCCTTGTTCTGAGCAGAACCCAGAGCAGTCATACCATCATTAGGTAATGACACCCTAGAGTTGACAGGCTTCCAAAATCTTTTTGGTCTCACAACTGATACAAATCTTCATAATTGATTTGGATTGTGTGGCTGGTAATACAGCACTGAGTAGCAATTAATGCTAACATTTTAGTTTCATTTCATTCTGTCAAATACACTTGACATTCTTTTTATGTGTGAGATTGCCAGGTATAAAGCCATGTGTTTCATTATATGCCTATTTGTCACCTCCTTTCAGATCACTGACACAAGTGATGCAGGTAAAACCTCCCTACACTAAATTCTTTTAACTCACTGGTTTTGCAAGAAGAATTTATAAAAGATGTGCCTATAGTTTCCAGTAAATCAGATCAATTGCTGCTGCTGTCTCATTAAGAGTAAACTCATGGGGAAAAAAAAATTTGCTTCCATTTAAAATAACAATAATTTTTTTAAAATGCCTAAATAAAGGTATTTTGATTGTTGTAGCACCACTTGGAAACAGAATCGTATTTCATTGTGAATTATATGTGCTTCTGCTGTTTCAAAATTCAACAGAGTTATATCTGTGCAAATCAAGCTGACATTGGTGCCTGGAATCCCACTGAGTCAAGCCTCCCATACCAGCAGCACCATCAGAGGTGCCACAGGGCAGTTTACATATTCCTCTACTGCTTTTAAGCTAGGCTGAGATTCTTTTGGCAACTCATGAAACATATTCACAGAGCATCAGTTTGATAAGAAATAGAAATTTCTCATCTTTCAGATGTTCCACTATTTAGTGAATATGTGTTGTGTTTGATTAAGATCTGGTTTTGGTAGCCCATGATGTACTAAAAGGCTTTTCTTGGGATTGCTGGGTAAATGCTGTAAGCATTTGATCACTGTGAAACTACAAGTTATTTACTTACTGTGAAACTGCTGATGATGTAGCAGAAGTTTCCATTTTGGGGGGAAATATTAATGGCCTGTTCAGGATATTAATCCATGTGTTGTCTTTTCTCTGTTTGCCAGTACTGAGAGTTTTTATGCATACGGTAAAAAAACCAGTTCTTGCTATCTACTCACGCACATTGACTTGGGGATGTATCAGTGTCAAACAGGACATGACAGTTTCAAAGAGCTCTTGGAAGGCAAACCTGTGACATGACAAGTAGTGTAAGATCCAGGAGGGACCATGAAAAGCCTCTAACAAGTGTAGGAATCTCCACCATCCAGATTTCTGTCTCTGCACTATAGGGGGTTGCACACAAGCTGGAAGGCAAACAGGACAAATCCCACCCCCTATTTAAAGGTTCATAGGTGCTGGTCCTACAGACCCTGCTATGGTTTTATGGAGGAACTTCATCCTCAGAGGAGACTCAAGTGCTGCATGCAGAGCCTCTCTCCCCCTCTGGATACACTGGGCACCCTTTGCTGAGGGTTCAAAGGGAAGGGGGCAGGAGAGCTGGCTGAGGCTGGTCCTTCCTTCACCCAGTGGGCTGGGCCAGCAGAATTCCCACTGCTGAGCCCGGGCTTCAGGGGCTGCTTGTGCAAATCATCTGAGCAGGCTTACCTGAGCAATGGAGAGAATGGCTATGAAAATTGCCCAGGAAATCTTGGGAAATTCCTATCTCAACTTCCATTTTTATTAACGTTTTTGGAAGCTGAGCAAGTTTCAGTAAGTTTCATCATTTATTCAACTGTGAAATGCAGCCAGGATTGAGTGGGGCTTGGGATTCCTCAGTCCTCTCTTTGTCTGTCCAATCATCCACTCCTTTGTTAAAAAAGAAGTGGCAAACTGAAACCCCACCACGGAGTACTGGAACATTTGAAAATCCGGAATCTGAAATTAAAGAATTTTAATTAAAGTTTAAAATTTAAAATTAAAATTAAAATTAAATTTACAAAAAATTAATTAAAGCCTTTTTCTTCTTTTTTTTTTGATTGTTGTTGTTGTTTAAAGCACACTAGCTGTTCCTTGAAATATTAGTAAGCACTATTGCCTTGTGCACTTTGAAAGTCTTCAAACTGCAAAAAAAATTAACATGCATTAAATAGTTAATTAAAAGTTAGTCTTGACCCATTGGCTAGGCAGTTTCAGTCTTCCAGTAATTCATAAATCAGTTTCTTCAGGATATGTCAATTCCCTACAATTTTCAGCCTAGCCTGCTTTGTGCCATGTTGCTTTTCTCTGCCTTAAAGAAGGAAAATGTTCAAGTGTTAACAAATAAATGACTGTTAGTGGTAGGATCACTAAAGAGAGGCCATGAATGTGAAGGGCATTGCTGTAGGGCTTTTTGTACTCTGAATTTGCCTGGGTCACCTTTGACAAGGTGGTTGGTGTCACAGTTTCATTAAGACCTCTCGAAGTGTGCAACATGAATGAGTCTTGCAAATGTACACAGGCTGTGGTGGAAGGGGGGGGGAGTGGGAATAAGTCCATTATTACATAATTTTTAAGTCTTTCTAAGCTCTTTCCTTTTTACGCAAGTTTAGCAATTTTACAAAATCCCATTTGAGCTAAATCATGTTAGAAAGAGCCTAATAACAGCTTTATTTCTTGTTATTAAATCACATTTCATTTAAAAATCAAAACCACCACAGAAACATTATTAAATAACATTGTGTTGTAGCTGTTTGGGACTCACTGGGCTCTTTCTGTGCAGTGTGCAATTGGCACCTGCCAGCAGAACTAATCACACACAAAAGTGATAACAGAGGTCACAGCATCAGTGTGTGTGCACAGCTCTGAGTGTATACAGGCTGATGTTATAAGCATGTATTCATACCATGGTGTATCACTGCTACAGCATAATCCTCTTGAAAGCAAGATTCTTTTCCCAAATGATCTCTCGTGCTGGCATTTATCAGTTTTATTCTTTTAATGACTGATACTCTTTGTATGGCGTGCTATTTGGTGCATAGGACATTATGGATTTAACAGTTTTATTAATTTGAGAGGTTTCCTCTGCACAATAAAATACCTCAGTATGACAAAGGAAGTATCATAAATGAATTGATTTGTCACCTATCAGAATGTAATCCAGCAGCAATTTCATTATTGTGGTTATTTCCCCTCATTAATTATCTGCAAACTTAAAATGTGACATAACATCCCTGTATCAATTGACAGAGGAATAAATGCAAATGTGACTGGGTTTCACAAGTAACTTCCAGATTACTGGTGCTTCATATTAATTTTTATTCCTAAAGGAACAATATTATTTGAGATAAACATTTGGAGTACTGTGAGTGAGCTTTTTCTCTCTGGAAAACAACAGATAAGCTGTGATAAAATTTCAGTATTTGAACACATAACACTGATACTATGGAGGGCTGCATGCACCCAGCGTGATGTGGTTCCTCTTTAGGACACTTCCTCATACCTACCACTAAGTGGGTGCAATATGTACCCATATATTGTACAAATACAAAATGTTCTTATCGCTGTGAGTACCTAAAAGGACATAGGATGAGTTTTTCAGTACACACAACTGAGGTTTTCAGTGCCTGTAGAATTGACATAAAATCAAGGCGCTGAATTCTCTCAGGTGTCTCCCTCAATTCTCTTTGAAAGTCCCAAAGTCTATAGTTTTATTCACATATTTACCCTGAAACAGCTGTAGCTGTTAAGAAAGTGATTCTATTTTGACCCATTGTGAAGAGGTAATTTAAGCAATCCTGTGCTGAAATGGACCTGGAAAACTCCTGTGAATTGTTACTGCAGCCCAGGCTAGTGACTTCTTGAATGGTGAATTTTCAGATGTTGAAATCAAGTGAGCATTGTAGGATGCACTGAATTCTCTGGGATTTTTATTGACTAGAAGTCTGGTAAAAAAATTATAAGATCATAAGATCGTGTCTCAGCAGAGGCCATGATTAAACCAACACAATTATATGCTTTAAAATTGAATAGACAGTAACTGAACTAGCTTCCTGCTGCCACAGTCCCAAGCCAAAGCACTCAGTGAAGGGAGGTTATTCCTAATGATATAAAGAGTTTGAAATACCACATGGGACCAGGGGGAATGGAGATTTGCATTTCTTCCTTCTCCAGGAATTCAGCTTTTCTGCCTTTCACCACCTGTCTTAAACCCGAGAGCAAAGGAGTGTCACAGAAGATAGTAAAAAACCAAATTGTCCTAAATGATGGTACCAGTTTACAGATATTCCACATTTTAATATTTAAAAGCATTGGAAATAACTAAAAGTAAATTAAATATCTCGAGTGAAATATTAGAAAGAAAACATCAGATCTATTCTTTGAGGGTAAGAGACTGGATGGAATTATATAGGAGCACATGCTACTGGAACACTGCGCTACAAATACACAAATATAACATTTTATCAGGCCAGAAAAACTGTCAGAAAATCAGGAGAATTCATGTCAAGCAATTCTATTCCTGAGCTTTGCTTGCATATACTGTATGTGGTTACACCAAATTATTCACGTGCACTAATTTTAGGTTTCATTTGAGTTTGCAAGATGAGAGACAGGCTCAAACATGGGAAAAATGAATAAACCTGAAATAAATTCAGGGTGAACAACTATTCCTCCTTTCTACTCTGACTGTTTCATTTCCACCCTGACCCATGATCACTAATAAAGGTTTACAATATGCTTGGCATTAAAATAGGTTGATATGCACAAACCATTTCTTTCAAAGTAAATCTGTGGCAAGAGTGTTCCCATCAGGCTGTGTTTGCATAGGGGGAAGCTACAAGTGCACCTGCAGCAGGCCAACATATCTGAAATCTAACAGTTACTGAAAATATCAGGAAAGTGCCTGGAATTTTCCCAGTATACTCAAAATGTGTTCATAATCACACATTCACAACTTTTCAAAAGATTGATGATTATCTTCTGGTCCAATATTTCAACCTTTGCTATAGAAAAGACATCTCTGGTCACTCATGTTTCTATTTATGTAATACTTTAGTACAGACACACAATGGCACAAAAGATTAAGATATCCACTGTGTCTAAGTGATCATAACAGATCAGGTCATCATCACTTAAGAACATACACTCCCTTTTTATCTTTCTTTTGCGCGTGGTTTGCATGTTTTTATGTCATAGAGCAAATAGTTAAGTGGTTTACAGAAATAAGGAAAAGGGATCATTTATTTCTGTGATCTGGTATAGCTGGGTTTGCTTCCTTTTTAAAATAAGATCAAGCAATATTAATTTTGTGAATGCAAAATTGAGAAAAAAATAAATTGCTTTGTCGACATCTCAGCTAGAACAGTATCTTATTGCTCCCCTTCAACATAACATTAGTATACATATCTTTACAGAGGAACTATCTGAAAATATCAAAAGGAAGTTCTGAAATGTAAAGTCTGAGTCAAGATAAGTTTTCATTATGAAGGATAATAGTAGCACACTGGTGTCTCATTGTTACAGGCCATCAAAAAACCACAAACGTGGAAAGAACAAACTTAATATTGATTCATCCTTTATTCACTCACAGCAGCATCAAGATACAGTTCTGACCTCAGTTATGTCTCAATAAAGCCAAATTAACTCTGCAAAATTACATCAATTTTAAGCCACATTGGGATCAAACTCCCACCTCCGGTGTTTGTAACACTGAGTTCTAAGCAAAATAATTTCAAAGTATTTCATCCTTAGCAATGTACTCATCTTTTCATTTGCTTGAACAGTTATCTAACATGATAAATAGCATCTAGCACATTTTATTTGTTTGTTTGCTTATTATTTTATGTATTACCATTTGTTATTTGTTTCTTTTAACATCTTTTAGTTTTAAAAAGCAGTAAGAAGTGGCTTATTTTTTCTACTTACGGGACACATTACAGATCATACAAAGAAGTAAAAGTAATTGAGAAGAAAATAATAAAAAATATAATTCCCTTTGAGATTACATAATCAGTTGTGATGTTCTTTGGGTCTCAAAAGATAGTTTCTGACTTTTGCAAAATCTGCTCCAAAGAAACTAAAGAAAACAATGACCAGCCCTTTGATATGAGCTGCAAATATCAAGAGGGCTGTTTGCTTATAATCATGTCTTTTTTCATTAGCACTTTTCCAGCTCTTATGGAAATCCTGGTTCATGTAAAGGGAAGTGTCCAAGGTAAATTATCAGCTACGTACAGAAAATTAGGACCTGCAAAAAAAATTTCTTATTTGTCTGACTAAAAAAAAACCTTTGAGGAGTGATAGTTAACCTCCCATGGAAAAATTCTCCTTACCTACTCAAATGTAGTTCTTTTAAATTTATATGTTTGTTTTGTGTAAAAGTAGACAGATTTAGATATCTCAAGTAATAGAATACACTGCCATCTACCTTCCCTTCAATGAGTCATAGCAGTGGGTAATTTTTTTTCTTCTTAACTATATTGTATTTGCTGTCCCAGTTTTAGCAGTAAATAACCAGAATATCATACAGTGTGTGTGTGTTCTCATCTTTTCATGGTATATTGGTAGAAGGTGATTCAGATGTTTGCTTTGATTTTAAGCACAGCTCTCAGATCTCAAAGTGACTTGACTCTTCATCAAGTTGGACACTGTAGTGTCTCCTATCTCCCTACAGTATAGGACAGCTTGAAAAGAAAATGATAACAGCATTTAGAATATTATATAATCCATTAGTTACCATAGTCTTTCTTAAGTGGACCTGTTAACTCAAGTCCTATTTAGAACTTCAGCTAAACTGGATTTCCACAGTATTTCAACTAATTTTTTTACTTGTACACACACTTTTGTCTTTTGTCTGCAGCGTGAAATTAACCTTTCCTTTTCATTTGAATTAATTACATCAGAGATGTCTTTAGGAAAATAAAGCAAATAATATTTTCCCCAACCAAATTCTTCTGTGTCAAAAGAAAAGGACATTTTTTGGTTTTATGCAAAGAAAAAAGTTCCTTTCCATTCAGACACAAACTTGGCTGTTGTTTTCAGTGTTCCATCAGCTCAGACTGCAAACTGAGGTGCTGGCACAGTGGCAGTCAGGGACCAGGCTGCCCCCAGCACAGGGGCAGAGCTGCCATGTGGGGTCTGCAGGTGGGAGCAGGGATCTGTAGGTGAGGCCAGAGGTCAGCTGCAGTCCTCATCACAGGGTGATAAATGTGCTCCTGGGCTGTCTGTGTTTGTCTGTGGTCCTTGTCACAATCTCATGGTAAATTTACCACTGGTAGATGATAGTTTTTGGTGTCCTCCACTGTACAGTGAGCAAGTGTCACTGTGGCTCTCCTGCGAGGCAGAGGAGATAAGTGTCCATGATTAATGATGTGGACGCTATCTAGCAGCAGGAGCCCATCAACCTGTGACAACTTTCTATTCCATGGGCATTAGACTCCTAAATGCTGTCACAGTCTTGCAGTAGATTGTAACAGACAGCCAGGAACAAGGAACAGGAAGGAGTTTCATAACCCTTAAGTAAATGAATTTTACTAATAGTCATTTTTGCCTCCATTATTTTTTAGACCCAAAAAAAAAAAGAGTTTGGAAAATGTTAATTTCAGCTGCCTGCTAATCTGTTTGGGAAATACCAATTCCCTTCTGTCTGTTCCTGCAGAAGTGTGATCATTACTGTGCTGTCTTTTTGCTGCTTTATTTGTTCACAAACATGATCAACAAAGGCCAGCGCTTCTCAGGGCATTTATTTACATAATTGACGCAGGAACATACAGGTTTGGTCCTGTCTAGGTTTGAGAGAAACAGTGGCTAGTTCTTTCTTGGCTAAAGTCTCTGAATTGGCAAATATTTTAAAAGACAGACTTCTTTTTTCTTTCTACAGATGATCTTTTTTTAAATCAAGTAGTGCCTGCAAATAAAAAAATAGAAGGGTTGAAACCATTTTAAAAAATCTCGACACATTCATGTACTTTGAGCAAAATACTTAGAATGCTCTGAAGCTCCCGCCCCCACAAATACCCAGCATGAGGAAGCTGAAGCAGAATAACCAGGTGATGATATTAAGGGGAGAGTGTCTGAGCATTGTTGAAAATCTGCTGCTGGGAAGGGGCTGGGTTCTGGGGCCACTGTGCCCTCTGTGCCCACCCGCTCACAGCAGAGCTGCTGCCACCACAGGGCTGCTGGGACAGCTGGATGTGCCTGCCACAGGTACACAGGAGGGGTGCTGTCAGGAGAGCAAAGGTTCCCAAGCCTGAGCATTGCCTGATGAGGGGGAAATGCTGAGCAAGAGGAGAGATGGCAATAAAGGGGAGGTTTTGGCATTTGTCAGAAGGGGCTGCTGGTTTGTCTTGTGCTGGGAAGAGAGATTGTGGGGGCTGTGGGTCTTGGCTTTTTGAGTTCATCTAGAGGGCTGCAGCTGGGTCTTAAAGACATAAACGATTTTAGTAAAGTGCAAAATCTATGCAGCAAAATCTTTAACCCCTTCCTACTGGTCTAAAATGCTCCAGATTGATGGGATGCAACACAGCTCTCAGGGACGCTCCCTGGCCAGGGCATGGCTGTTTCTCCTCCTGGTGCTCCACAGGTTTCATTTCCAATCACAGCTCACAGTCAGCAGTGCAGTGTTCCCTGAGAAAGAGTTAATATCTTGAAAGAGCAGCTTCTCACAACTGGGCTTAATAGATGCCGAGCTTTCCGAAGAGTGCAGCAATGTGCAGTTAGGCAGCTGAGTTTTCTTTTAAGTCACTGGTTCTTTTTTCCGCACAATCTACGTTTCTTATTTATGTGGTACAGCTGTGGATGAGCACTGATATGGAGCATTATATTCCTTCTCAGGTGTGAAAAAACAGCTGTATGAGTTATGAATGTGTCATCTTCACTTGAGCGTATTGATACATCCCATATGTTATTGACTTGTGAAATGAATACTGATTGTAAAGAGGAAACATAATGAATAAAATAATCCAGCGGGATCCAAGCGGTAAAGTCTGCAAATAAAACTGCACAATTTTTTTTCCAAAACTGAGGGTACACAGTCCTACTTGCAATTTTGCTATTTTAAGTGCAGAGGCTTACATCCAGGCATTTTCTACTGATCTGCCCCAGAATGTTCATTATAATACATCATAGCAGAGAGAAAGGAGAGAAGGGATCACGTTCCTGTAGCTTGTCATGATTATTTGTACCTTCAGTAAAGAACTTGAAAGCAGATTCAGAGGAGCCAGCACAGTGTCAGACAGGCTGGGGCTCAGCGCAGCAGTCCCATGTGCTATCTGACACATCGCCTACCACCAGCATAAGTGGCACAGGGCCCTTTGGGAGCTGCACCTGCCACAAGCTGCCCCAGCCTCTAATCATTTTCTTGATGCACGAAAAGAAGAGTGGAAAAGAAAACTTTCTTCTGCTTTTGCAGCTTCTCTGACTGGAAGAAACTATTAGAGATACATTCTCTGAGGCACTGAATTGTTTTGTACCCTTAGGCACTAAAAACCCAAAGACTCTGAAACTGTTCAAATACAATAAGAAGAGAACAACACCTGCTTTTTGCCACCAGAACAACCCTGTGTTTGTGCAAGTTAAAACTGAAGCAGCAGCCTTAGATGCTGAGAATTCCAGGAGCTTTGTTTGTATATTCCACATTATTCAAGAAGTCGTTGAGCAAAACAGTTTCTCATCGAGGTCTGAACAAGGGTTTGATCTGGAGTCATTCTCTCAGTGCCTCTGGAAGCAGATATTTTTGATTATTGCTGTTGGGACATATTAGCACAGTAACAACATCATGCAAAATTTTAGGGACCGTGAATTTTGAGTGTGCAACACAGTGGCTCCCTGACCCTGCCTGGACTTTCTGGGGATAGAGCCAGCAATGATATTGCAGTAGTTTAATAAGGAGGCATCCAGACTGGACTGCTACTGATAATAAGAGCCCAGAAGGCTGAGAACTATTGCCCGCCCACAAGAGCTGCCTTTATCAGTAAGCTCTTTTAGGAACTTATTATGGCTGTAATGTGTTAGTTGCAGCAGCCCCAGACCCTGGGTGATGGGTTTCTTTTGTCGCAGAGAGCTGGGACATGGAGGCGAACTCTCACAGCAAAGGCAGCCAGTGTGAGAGAAGAGATAGAAATTTAGAGGAATACACTGTGTGAGGGTGTTAAGCCAGGAATTCCTTTGATTCTGTCAATCAATTTCCAAAACCATGTATTCGCATTTCTAAAAATGCAGAAGTGACTTGGGTGATTTTGGGGGAGGGGAGCGAGTCAAGGTGAATTATATTCCTTCTGCTGCAGTGTAATTCCAGCGTCCTTTCACAGTTGTAAATCTCCCTCAGAAAGCTTTGAAAGTCTTTTTGAGTGTTAAAAGCTTGGGTGGTCAAGGTCAGGTGAGTTCCTTCCTCCCTCTTTCCCCAGACAATGAATACTTTTAAGAGGCCTACCCTTCTAGTTAGGTTTCGTTATCTGCACTTTTTATATCCCTCTCCCTACAGGAAACAAAGCAGCACATACAGCCAGCTAGGGGCTCCACTGGAGGACTGCATAATTCCTAACACGGATTTAAAAGGGAAAAATCCTCCTTTTCTTCCCATCCCCAGAAGACATGATCGATATCTAGCTCAGCCACGCAGCCGTGGATCCGCTCGCTCCTGTGTGCGAGGACGGAACCTTCTGAGCCATACCTGCGAATATCATGTTGCACAAAAAACAAGCACCAACAAACACTTTCCAAAAGAATAAAATGCTCTGATCTTAAAATACTGAAAATGTTTCCTGGGCCATATTCAGGCCTTGCTCCCTTCTGGTTTTTGCTCCTGTGTGTCCAGTTCTGAAAACCAGCTTTGATTTGGGAAAGAATAGCTCACATACTGTTGTAGATAATAGGACACACTGGGCATTTTGGCAGAGAGCAGCTTGAAAACACTGGCTTGCTCCAACAGTGATTTTAAATGTACAGGATGATGCTCTGAAAGGAAGTTATACCTCTACCATCAGTTACCTTAAAAATTTCATATTTGCCTCTGTAAAAAATGCTGCACATAGCTGTGCTTCTCGAAGGTTAAACTACAGCCTGCAGCATACAAATCATGTTAATCCTTTAATTTTTAAAATTGTCTTCTTTTCATTGTCTTATATTGACAAAATTTCTATACCATTGAAAATGGAGGTCTGAATATTAGAACTCTTCCCAGCCAGGTCTTGCGATGCTTGTTCATATTATGAAATAGGGCCAAGGTTTAATCACAATTACCTGCCATGCTGAATATGATTTGTTCTTATCTACACTGACAGGTCAGTTATGGTCATCATTATGTCAAGTTCCAAATACAATAACATTTCGTAATGAGAGCAAGTGCACAGGGAGTGAGTTTTAAGCAACAGAGTGCACCATTTGTTGTACGAGTGGGAAGAGGTGTATCATGGAACTGTGTGTACTGGGCATGTAGAAGGAGACAGTAAAAGCTGTGAATGTTCAAACTTTTCCTGTACTTTATACAAAAATCCCCATCTAAGGTGAGCTTTTATTATCACCAGACCATTTTTAAGAGGCGCTGTTCTTCCAGTGGGGTTTGAGAAGCAGGAGCATTTGTGCCCACAGTAGGTATGCTCAAAAAGACAAACTCAGAAACTGCCCAGCTTTCTGGACCTCTTAGGAAGACATCACAGCTTTTATAAGAGCTGGAACAGTGCCAGAACTACCTGTCTGCAGGATTTATTCTCAGCTCTTCAGAGAGTCCTACCTTGTAAATCTAAACTGAATTAAGGATTGGATCCTAAATTCCTTTGGTTTCAGCAAGACTTTAGATCTTAATAACCCTATATATCAAGATTTTAGTGGTGGATAATCTTAACTTATTGAAGAATCTTGTCAGTTATGGCATCATGCCAGTAACTGATCAAATCAAAGCCTTCCACTTACATATATCTACAGAAGAGCTTTTTTCCCCCTCTTTTTTTCTCTTCCAGGAATGAATCTAGAATATTTACAATATAGATAATGTTGGTTTTTTCAGTGCTTCCTTTCGCTTTCTTTTGAGCCTTGTTTTTTTTCTCTCATTGTACCTATGAAGTCTTCCCTCTCTTACTAAGATCTCAGTTTCCAAATGGGCTGCCATAGTCAAGGCAAACATCTGTTTCTTCAGGAACATTATAAGCCAGGTTTATAATTATGGAAAATGTGGATTTCTGAATGCATGGTGCTGGCTTGCACGTGCACCTCCCGATCACAGAGCTCCTCACTCACAATAGGTGTTTGAGCTGCTCAGGGCAATGAAGTTGTAGGGGGAGAGTCACCATTTCCACGACTGTCAATCCCTCTGGCACGGATGCCCAGCACAGGATAAGTTTGAACAGATCTCTTTCAGCACCTCCTGAAAATGAAGTGCCTCCCATGGAGAAAAAAAAGCCAGCAGTACCCAAATTGACATTTTGGGATCTAAACTAAACAATTCTTTGATTTTATGGGGCCAGTGTGCTCAGACAAAATTATGGCAAATATAAATGAGCAGGCCATAAACACTCGCTACGCATTGTTTACATTTGTGGTTGCGTTTGTCTAAATTTAGATCTTATAACCTGGCTGCACAAACACATCTGGGCAGGCCCAATTCCTGACATTCTGAGGGGTCCCATTACCTGTATTTATTAAAAACTCTGAATATTTTTGCTCTAAATTTATTCTGGCTTTAAGTAAGACTGTTCATGCTACCTATTCTGTGTCCTAAACAGTGCTTTAGTGGGACTTAGTCCCAGGCTAAAATTCAAGGGCATATTTCAGAGTTACAGTGACTCTGACAAAACCCACTGTCTTTCCTAAGTCAAGGTCAATAGCACAATATGATCTGTTGGCATGATAACCATTCTGACTTGCCCAAAGCTTAGTTTAGCCAGCCTCCTGGATTAGCTTGGTTTGAGGCTGATGGTACATAAAAAAGGAGTTCTATGGCAAAAATCCACCTCATATCCAGCACAGTGACACGAGCTGAGCAGGACACAAGCTCACACCTCTGGCCTGCCTGAGAGATGCCTTTCCCTCTTGTTTCTTCTGCCTCACTCTGCAGTTGGTGTTTTGTGGGTGCTGTCAGCCCAGCATGGGCACAGCCTTCCCAACACAAATTCTCCCAGCAACTCCCATCTCTGATTTCCCTGGGAAACTGCCAACATCCTACTGTGTTTTCAGGTCATTTCTACTTACTACCGAGTATTTGCAAGGGAACAGAAGCAGGTATTTCTACTCTGGGTGTGCAAAAACCTTCTCAGCTTAAATTGTACAATGGAAAGGGAAATCCAGGTGATGTCCTGATGGCAGGAGGAAATTCCAAATGCCAGTAATGCTTTTTGGGTGGGAGAAAATAATTATGGGGGTTGCTTCAGTTTTCCCTTTGTTCCATGTAATTAATTTCTACTTGCTCCTTTGAACTATTGAGATGTCGAAGGTAAAATCTGAGTAATTTCCTTTTCTGTCATACCCAGCAAGGAAGTAGAAAATATATCACATTTTTAGGATAAATAATAACTACAGCAGCTCTTAAAGGCTGGTGTCAGGCTAATAAGTGAACCACATGTTAAAAGCTTTGCTCTACTGCCAAAGATAAAATGCATCCCCTTTCTGGTATGTCTGTTATACACAAGTCAGAGTGCAAATTTTCCACTCGTATGTATTGACAATTGAAAATCAGGATGGCATTTGCATAGAAGGAAGCAAGTATGGAAATTCTCAGTATGGCACTCAGAACTGCTAAAACAAAATGCCCAGTTGCTGTAAAATTGTAGATGGCCTAGGTGACCCTAGCCCTAGTTTTGTTAAAACTGTGTTTAAACAGGTCATGGAATACTTCCACCGTTCCTTTTGCACCCCACATTTCTGTCCTTAGCTTCAAGTGGGAAATGTCACCAGCACCTCCAAGTATATAAAAAAAACCTTGCCTGTTTCTACTGCTGGCAGCTTCTTTAGTGTGCACAGATGGGGCACTTCTCTCTGAAAAATCATGCCATAAATTGCACAGACAGTCAGCTGCTGTGATTCTGTCCTTGCTGCCCATTTCCCACTCCCTCTCTGCCGGAAAAGATTCCCCTTTCTGAAGAACTGTGAAGAAATTCCTCTATTTCTGCAGAAAATGAGAAACAGTGAATCCTTTAACTCTCTTTTTTAATGTCTATTTAACAAATTTCTTTGGCCAAAGAAGCCAGCAAATGGCAGTGATGACTGCCACACACAATCATTCAAACCTTTGGGAAGAAGCTGTTTCAGGAAGTCTGTCCTGCTGCAGGGCACCCGGGTATTCAGTGTTCTTTGGAGGAAATACACACCCAAAAGATGCTGTTCTATCCCCAGAGATGGCTGTCAGATAAGCATTTCCTCGTGACTGATGTGTGCACGTGGAGACCCCTTTCTGAGACCTTGCTTTTTACTCTGTTCTCTCATTTGAGTCCATAGATTTAGTACAACTGAGAATTTCTGGATTATCTTTCTCCTAGCCATGAATATTATGTAATTGTGCCTGCACTTCTGCGACCTTTCTACGGCTTGCTACAGTTATGTATATATTTTAGTTACTCTTTCTTTGCTAGATTCCCAGGCTGACAAATTATTTGCCTTTTTTAGGGTTATGTTTAAATGATACATGCAACACTTGCTTGAATAAGTGTCTTCTGCAATTTTGAAGGAAGGGCCAGAAATAAGTGAACTTTATCCTTCAAAAGGTCACTGGAAAATCATATGAAACTCCTTTACTGCTCACACTTGGAAGTTCACAAGGAAATGGTTTCTTTTTCACGTTGAGGAACTTGAGAAAAATATCCTGACCAAATGTTAAGTAACAGAGACTCTCTGGGTTAGTTACTCAGTCAGTTGCCAAAACACTTTTTCCTTTCCATACCACATGACAGAAGTCACTGTCATGTGACTGTACTGCAGTCACAATTTTAGATAGTTAAGTTATAGTCATGCTCAAAAGAAAAAAAAATAAAAAAATAAAAAGGTAAAACAGAAAGCATAGGATTTCCAGGTAGAAAATTCAGACAAAATAGTTGCCTCTAATAAACTGACTAAGGCTTTGCAATTTTTTAAAGTTGGTCATAATCCAAGATTCACAGCTCATACATTTTTTAATTATTTCTGTGTGATATTTGTGTTTTCTGATGGATTGATGTTTTGATAAAAGGGATTTGTGAAATTGGTTATGTTTCTTCATCCCAAAAACAGACGTACTCTTCAGTTCTTCTTAAAACTGTGACAAACATGTTAACCTATAAAGGCCCATTAGTCCTGCAAATTCCTATATTAAATTTTAAAGAGTAAAATTTTTAAGGATATTTCATCCATGTTTCATATCTGTACCGAAACCAAAAGTCAGATGTGCTTAATATCCTTACAGATCTCATAGTAATTGGTTCTTTTCTCAGACTTGGAGGGTTTAGAGCATATGTTTTTCAACTTGAGACAGATTTTTTTTAATCTGATGTTAAGGTGAAGTATCATGCAATAGCATTAATGTTATGATTTACTGGAGCCCATTAAATCCAATTCATCATCTTATATATTTCCATTGCAAATGGGGTGTCTAACTTCCTTTATAGCTCAGTTTTCAAGAATCTTGAAGTGCTGAGAAAGCTAAACTACTCACATGTTTTAAATACAGGAACTTAGCAAACTTTAAATATGTTTTAAAATTTATTTTCTTTATTATTTGCCTTATTATTTGAGGAAAGAACTTTAAATATGAGATTGGAGAATACCTGCTCTTAAGCCCACTAATAAATTCTCTATGTCCATTCTTTACCTGGCATGAAGAAATTTCCACTGGCTGTTTGGTAGTCTACCATTTCTAGTTGTATTTCTTCAGGTTTCTCAGTGAGAAAATTCCAGCAAAGTAAATTAAATAATCTCTAAAAAGACAAAGCTGGTGAGAAGTGTTTTATGCAGTTTCACTTGCCATGTTTAAATCTGAGTTTAAACAAGATGCAAGATGTGAAATCAATATGTGATATTAGAAAAAATTTTTTAATACACTTTTTGGTGCATTTATTTCTAATAAAAATATTTATGTGCATTGCAAACCCCTTAATACAAAGTCTGCAAAGCGGATGATTTGAGTCTCATCAGCACTTGCCCTTATCTCAAAATATGTAGTCAGAGGCAGTTCAGTATGCCCAGAAATACATAAATGTGCATTCATAAATGAAAAAATGATACCTCTTGGCAGTTTGGGCATTAACATCCGTGGTTTAGAACAAGTCAGAGAACCTCATCACTGGGGAAAATTCTGCAGTTGAACATTTCTGTATGTTAATAACAGGAGTGATGGGAAGGCTGATATTGTTATGTGTGAAATGTAAAATAAAAATAAATTGAAAATAACACTGAATTTATGCTTATGCTTTTTCTCCCACAGGATGATAATACTTCTTTGCATGGTTCTAAGGTTAAAATATTTTTTATTGAAGTATTGTATTCTCTTGTGAATCACAAAGAGAAGGTATGGGGCTGTTAAGGAAAAACTGCAGGTCTATTAAATTTACATTCATACCAAGGTTCACATTAAGACTTTGGGACTCGTTTCTCATTTGCTACGATGCAAATGTATTCCATATTTTACAAACACTTCAAGGCTGTTTTTTTCTGCCAGAACTGTGAAAAGTGCCCAGAGGGTAAACAAGAATCAACAATCAGCCTGTAGCCAAAGCCTCCAGCCTCCAGTCTGGATTAGGACTGTTGAGAAACTGTCTGTAACAAGTCCTCAAGATCACAGTCTTTCCAATGTATTATTCAAAACATGAATTACTATCAAATCAAGAGGGAGAGAATGGCTGTTCAGGGTTAGACATGAAAGTGTCAGAGCTTGCACCTCCTTTTCCATATTTGTAGGTAACTTTCTAACTTTTTGAAAGAGTTCTAGCAGACTTTCTCATAATCTGTTTCATTATTCCACAGTACTTTGGCTTGTGCAGGTGACCAATAAACCACTCAAGTCAGCACAGGCGGTTTCTGACAGCAGGATCTGACATTACCTGTAAGTACTACGACTGAAGGTAGTGTGCTTTGCTAATGAAAACCTGGGGAATCCTAAGGTCAATAATTGAGTCTAGGCCCACCAGAAATCTATTTTCCTTACAAAGTAGATCCTCCATTTTTCTTGAATAATGCCTTTGCCACTTAAGTTCTCCTGGAGCTGTAGAATTCTCGAGTCCTGTTTTTCTGTGTGTCACTTTCCTGCGTCCATCCATGCTTCTGTGAAGTCAGGATGAGCATAAACAGCTAATATTATATGCTATGCTTCCCTCCTTGGAAGAATTATAAAGAAAATAGGCAGACGCTGCCTTGCCCAACAATTTGCCCTTGGTTCTGTACCCAACCCAAACAGCCTTCCTCTGGGATTATCCAACACTTCAGGAACCACAGAGATCCAAAATCTCTTGTCCCAGAGAAGAGTTGGGCTGGAGAAGAGATCTCTACTATCTCCACTGAAGATGGTATTTCAGCACGTAGGGTTAGTAATGTTTGGTCAGAGTAAGGATTAAAACATCTAGAAATTCTTCCCAATACAAGAAAAAACAAAAGGTTTGGGGTGGGTGGATTATTTATTTGTGATTTATTGCTTCTATGTTTTGTGTGGAATTAGGGGGGGGGGCATTTTTAGATTTTTTTATTGAGAAAGTAAAAGATTTAAAACACAAAATTGGGTTAAAACATGCAGGTCTTACTTCAGCAAGTGCCCTAAGAAAAGAAAATTGCACCCCAGCACAAAAAGCACATGTGCGTTTTGTGGTCAGCTTTCCTGAGTAATAAAAGCTATAGACCTTGACCAAGTAATTGCAGTGACATGATGTGTAAATTCTCTAGTTCCTGAAAAGTTCTCTGTATTTTGGAAGAAAGTAGCCAAAAATAGAGGACAACTCTGAATCCTTCATATTTCTAAACAAACTCAGTTTCCTCCTACCCATTTCATATTTCCCACATGAGAGACAGAAGCCCTATCCAGTAAGCATCAAACCACAATTTAGAGATTGAGGTAGCAAATAAGTAAAAGAGACTACATTCCTGTCATTTTCTGTTGCTATGATCCTTCTCCTCAAGACTGCATGAGATGTGATGCAGAATATACCAGATAGGGCCCTTGTGAGAATAAAGGAACTGAATATTGCAAAGTGGTGCAATGGGAGCCATATATAAATGCTAAGATAAATACAGATTTGATAAATTGCTAGCAAAGGCACTGGAGGGAACAATACAAGATGATGCAGTCAGGCTTTTTCATCTCACTCTCACGACCCTTAGAGAAGACATGGCTTTCCAGAACTCTGCACCTGAGGCAAGATGTTTTAGTCATTTTATACATAATTACCCCTTGAGACCTCTGAGATTCTAGGGCAATAAAACGTAGCTCTAGGTCTTCAAGTGTGGTGATATACGGATGTCCATTTCAGGATAGGAAAAGATGCAATAGGTCCACATTTCTTAGCTCTGATTGCCACAGCCAGTGTGAGTAAAATTACTGAGAAACCATGGTTTCTGTAAAAAAATTCAGCTTAGCTGCACCTCGCGCTCAGCACTGCCAGGGTTCTCTCCTAAGGCTTCCCACACGATGGTAGGGCAGACAGGCAAGGATTTGCACTGAAGACAGCTCCTATGGAGCTGAGGATTTCTCCCAGCTATCTGTGCTGAGCAGACATTTACCTCGGCTTTATGTA